>NW_022881603.1:30059947-30386580 GCF_003369915.1 Drosophila miranda
GGACGAACTTCTAAACATTGAATGCAAAATATTATTCACTACTCCAACATCGTTTCCTTCAATGTTGGTATTATCACTTTTTCTTAGTTGCACAACAAGTCTTAAGTAAACACTTGACAGGTCTCGATATGTTTCCCCATTTCCTAAGCAAACGAATTCAATTGAAGAAGCACTGTCCAACGAAGCTATGGGGTTATATGAAACTTCTTCTGTTCTCAGAATAGAGCTTTGTGTAGGATGTGGCTCAAAGAGATCCAATTCGCTTTTCATACATTCAATATGGGTGGTCATTTTGATTTAGAAAAAATGTGTCTTGTAGTTAATTTCTTTGTTGATTTTTTTTTTTGTGTCTCGACTGCGTAGGTTTGTTTCCTTCTTTAGATGATAAATGAGATAGTTTTTTCCTAGACCTTCTCTTTTTATTCTTTTTACCTGCCCCATTCTAGAATCGGGTTAACTTATTAATGGCTTTATTTGACAGGTTTTGCAAAGCAATTTTACTTTGTTCTTGGATAATAGTTCTTAAAGGTTTTCGACCAAACTCATTTATTACTGCCTTTCCAGTCTCAGAAGCTTGGTTTTTAATAGCGTTTATCCCCGAAAGGAATAGTGGTTTTATGTAATTAAAAAGACCACTAAAAAAATTCCCAATTCCTCTACCTTGTTGGATAACTCTGGGTGAAACATAAAGACTTCCTATATGATTCAACCCTCCTCCACACTGATTTAAATAATATTGTTGATAAGATTTCGTCATGGTGGTTATTTCTACTCTGAATAAATTTCCATCTTTACAGTATTATTTATAGCATTTCTTTTCGTTTTTTAAAGTGAAGGGTAACAAAAATTGGAATTGCTGAAGATTCAAATGGTACTTTATACCCTTTGGAATCGGTAATTAAGATCGAAATTTCTTTTGGAGACCATATTTGAATGGGATAATATTCAATATTGTTGAATTGTATAAGTTGCTCTTTTCTATTATAATGTAATACTCGAAGACATCGAGGTCTTTTATTTCAAACACATCTTGGTTTGATAATGTCAGTGTAAACAAAAATCAACCCATTTTGAAACTGTTCAGACTCTATTGACTCATTTTCATATCGAAATGTTTCTCCATTTACTAAGCTAATAACGAATTATGTTGTTCCTATCCTATCCTACCCACTACCAAACGAGGGGGCCAGCACGTGATCCTCAAGATCAGCAAGGTGGCGGAGGACATCCTGTATCCCAAGTTCGGGAAGATGGCGTGGGGCGTAGGTAGCGTATACCTACGGCTGAAAAAGCGCCACCCCGAGGATAAAGATGCGCACCCCCTCCAGGCAGGCGAGGTCGAGAAGGACCTAGGTCTGGAGACCATAGTGGAGGCCGCCCAGGGTCTTGCGCTGGACGACTCGGAGGGGGAGGAAGACGGTGACGGTGACCTGACAATCATAGTCAACCCGTCGTGCGAGGTTGAGTTAGCCACCCATGACACTAAGGGTGCTGCAACTCAATCTCCATAAAAGCAAGGTAGCGTCGGCGGAGCTCCTCATTGCCATGGAGCAAGGGCCCGCCGACATAGCTTTAGTCCAGGAGCCGTGGATTGCGTCAGGCAACTCTGTGGCCTGACTAAAGTCCTCAAATTACAGCCTTCTCTACTCAACATCGGTAAGCAGGAACAGAACCGCCGTACTCGTACGGAAGGGAATCCATGCTCATCTTATGTCTCATTACAGCACGGATGACCTGACGGTGGTGATGCTGGAGAGCGAGGAAAAGCGCCTAATGGCAGCTTCCTGCTACATGGCACACGACAGGCCCGCCCCGCCGGAAGAACTTAGGAGTCTGGTGACAGAAGCCGGCTCCAAAAATCTCCAACTCCTCATCGGTGCAGACGCCAACGCCCATCACAATGTGTGGGGAAGCCCTGACACCAACGATAGAGGTGAGTCACTCCTAGACTTTATCTTATCCACTAACTTAGATGTAGCAAACGTGGGGGAGGAACACACCTTCGTGGGTCCCACCTCGTCAAACGTGCTAGACCTAACTCTTGTCACGGGAAAGAGTACCTTGGTATCTGACTGGAGAGTCCTCGAAAGACCATCCTTCTCAGACCATAAGTACATTCAGTTCAAGTGCGAATTCAAACACTCTTCGAAGATAACAGTCTATAGAAACCCCCGAAACACAAACTGGGTAAAGTTAAAAAAGACTGTTACTTCGAAGCTCGCGAATCCGGGCTCAGTGAAATCCGCGGAGGATATAGAGAAGTCCCTAAAGACCCTATCCAACGAGTTACTGAACGCCTACCATGCATCGTGCAAACCCTCGAGAACGAAGAGGAGGTCCAAGCCACTCTGGTGGAACCGAGATCTCTCTCTCCAAAGGAACAACCTCAAGGAATTCTTCAAGATCGCCAAACAAGCGAACGAAGAGATTGTCAATGAGGAATATAAAATCCTACTTAGGAGCTACAAGAAGGAAATACGTAAGGCACAAAGGAACTCGTGGAGAAACTTCTGCTCCAACATTGAGAAAGTGCCCGAAACCGCTAGGCTCCGGAAGCTGCTCTCAAAGCAGCCCACAGTACAGAGCCAACTAAAACTAGACAACGGACAGTGGACAGAGGGCAGTAAAGAAGCCCTAACAGCACTAATGGAGGCGCACTTCCCTCGATGCACCGAGGTCACTGACGCCAAGGAGCATCAGGAACTAGCAACTGAGGAACAGCACCCCCCAATAGGTCTGTTAACCACTAAGAGAATCCACTGGGCCATAGACTCCTTCGCGGCCATAAAAGCACCAGGACTGGACGGGATATTCCCAGCCATGATGCAGTTGACCAAAGAGGTTATTACCCCCTGGCTCTTCTCAATATACTCAGCATGCCTAAGTACAGGCTATATCCCCATCCAATGGAGAACCTCGAGGGTTGTCTTCCTCCCTAAGGCAGGAAAGTGCAGCCACGTGAGTCCCAAGGATTACAGACCGATAAGCCTTACCTCCTTTCTACTAAAAACACTAGAAAAGCTGTTGGATTTACACATCAGGAATGAGGTAGGGGGACTGATGTCAATAAACCAACACGCCTACACCAAGGGGAAATCAGTGGAGACGGCACTACACTCGCTAGTAGCCACCATCGAGAGCGCCCTTCACAACAAAAAGTATGCTTTGGGAGCATTTGTGGACATCTCAGGAGCATTCAACAACGTGGCAACAACCTCAATAACAAGTCGCCTAGAAGCGAATAACATACACCCTGCAATCAACGTCTGGATCAAAAACCTCCTAAGTTGTAGACGGGTGCAATCGGAGTGGGGAACCGCTTCCATGGTAAAGGGGGCACACAGAGGCACACCTCAAGGTGGAGTCCTATCGCCACTACTGTGGAATTTGGTGGTCGACGACCTCATTAAGAGATTTGAAAGGAAGGCCCCAAAAATAACAGCCTATGCAGATGACATAAGCATACTTATTACGGGTGTATGTCCATCGACCCTCAGCTCCATAATGGAACGTACACTCAGGGAGATACGTGAGTGGGCGGAAGAGGTAGGACTCAGTATCAACGCGGACAAGACGGACCTCATCCTCTTTACCAAGAGGTACAAGGTACCGATATGGACCCCCCCGAAAATTGACCAAACTAGGCTGACTCCAAAATCACAGGTGAAATACCTAGGCACAGTATTGGACAGCAAGCTGGCATGGAGGCCCAATGTAGTGGAAAGAGTGAAGAAGGCTACCATTGCGCTTTATGCATCCAAGAAGATGCTCAGCAGCACATGGGGCCTGGCACCTGCTCTAATGCACTGGATCTACATCTCGGTGGTGCGACCAACTCTGCTGTATGGAGCCTTAGTGTGGTGGCAGGCTATTGAAAAGAAGACATACCATAAGCTTATGGAAAAGACTCAGCGACAGGCTCTGCTCTGTATTACAGGGGCGCTGAGGTCAACCCCAACAAAAGCCCTCGAAACTATAATCGGAATCGACCCCCTGGACATTCACGCTCGCCTGATTGCGGGAAAGGCAGCACAACGCCTTATAGCATCAGGAAACCTATCCATACAAGGATACGGGCACAGTTTAATTGGCAGGGACATGACCAGATCAACTGATTAAATGACCCCCCAAACTTGCCTTGACGTCAAAACAACCACATCTTTGGGACCTGAAGACTGGAAAATTGGAAGGGACCAAACTGAGCACCTCAACATTTACACAGACGGCTCCAAGATGGAAGGAGGAGTAGGAGCGGGCCTATACTGTACAGACCCTGAGATAAGGCTGTCGTATAAGCTACCGGACCAATGCAGCATATTCCAGGCAGAAGTTTTTGCCATCGGGAAGGCAGCGGAGGTCGCTCTCCTAACAGAACGAGCACACGATGCGGTCAACCTATTCGTCGACAGCCAAGCGGCGATAAGATCCATGCAGTCGTCCGCGGTCAGTTCCAGAAGTGTCTTGGCGAGCAGGGAGGCATTAGACATCCTAAGCACGACAAGGACAGTGCGGATCTATTGGGTTCCCAGCCACCAGGGCATCGAAGGAAACGAAGCGGCGGACGTACTAGCTAAGGAAGGCGTCGGGCTGGAGAATAGGAGAACCGAGAACGTGCCTGTCTCCCTCAGAACGCTGCAAGGCGATCTAGAGAAGCAGGCTAGAGCACAGACTGATAGCAGGTGGAGGAGTACCACCACCTGCAGAACCTCGAAGATAATGTGCAAGGAGCGCAACGAGAAACTTAGCCACTACCTACTGCACCTACAACGAAAGGACTGTAGATTTTCAGTTTATATTCAGCACTTGTAGTAACTAGATGTTTAAAATGGATTCATTTAAGCGTTTGTTTGAAAAGGATCCTCACAAAAGCGGATACACACAAGTTGTTTATTGTAATTATTGCGGATCTGATACTCACTTAGAAAAAAACTGCCCCAAAAAGCGCGATCAGGAGACGCGTAATTAGAATATCTTAGATGTTAGAAAACATTTATAAAATATTAATAAATAAAACATAACCCAAAAATGTTTAAGCAATTTATACATCCTTTTACAATGCTTATTTGCGGACCTTCAGGATCTGGTAAGACAACGTTTTTAGAAAATTTAATAAACAAAAGGAATGATTTGCTGAGCATTTCAATTAATCGAATAATTTGGTGTTTTGGAGAGGAGCATGCTAAGCCAAATTTTAATACCATCGAATACTATAAAGGAGTTCCCGAAACAATTGAAAATGAAAATCATGAGCCTATTCTTTTAATACTAGATGACTTAATGATGGTTGCATTTAATAAAAATGTCTGTGAGCTATTTACAAAAGGATCACACCACAAGAATTTATCCGTAATAGTGGTCAAACAAAATATATTTCATAAGTCATCACATACTCGAGATATTTCACTAAACACAAAATACATCGTTGCGTTCAAAAATCCTAGAGATAAGCTACAATTTCAATGCTTAGCAAGACAAATTTATCCTGAAAATTCTCAGGAGCTCTTCAGAATATATAAGGAGGTGACAGATGAACCACATGGTTATTTACTTATTGATCTTACTCAGGGAATAAATGATCTCCTTAGATTTCGTACACATATTTTTAATTCTGAGTAAACAGTTTGATTTTCAGATGAAAATGGTTTACAAAAATAATCTAAATCGACTGAAAGCGAAAAAACATTTATTGTATGTGCTCAAAAGGGAAAATAATAAACTTCGAAATGCAATTATAAGTAATTGTGACATTGAGTTAGTAAAAGCATTAGTGGAGATAGTGTTGAATACTCTACGAGGAAATCATAAGATATCAAAAAAGCAACTATATGCTCTAAAAAAGTATAAAAATGCATTACGTCTTATTTCATGTCCAAAACGGTCAATAAATTCTAAGAGAAAAGTTCTCATCCAAAAAGGAGGATTTTTACCTGTTTTAATAAGTTCATTGCTTTCGGGGATTTTTGGAAAAATATTGAACAATGCTTAAAAATAAGCATCAATTAACCAAAGTTATTTTAATGCATCCGAATGCATATCAAAAATTGGTAAATAATGCCCAGAAAAACGATTTAATAAATATAACGTTTTTGCCTATTTTAAATGATAAAAAAACTAGTGACTTTAATAAATGGATTAAAATACGTCAAGAATTGTGTTACTATCAAAATAAAAAAAGAAATAAGACAATGGATATACGAACTACGCAGAACAAACGACTTTCACCACCTCAAAGCATTGGAATACAAACACAAGACGAGTCAGTTTGGTTAGATGTAAAACCTAACACTTCCATTCTTAACAATACAAATAATGGGTCCTCAAAAAAGGAACTCTCTATCACAAATGAGTTCTCTGATTTACCCAACGACATCGATGATGAAGATTTTCTGACCGAAAAATCTTTCAACTCAAAACCTAATAAGCGTAAAGTTGAGGATACTTCATTTTTAGACACTCAAGCATCAAAAAAATCAGCATTGACTAAAGTGAAGCTTACTGATAAACAGCGAAAGCTAAGAGTAAAACTTAAGAGGTATAAAAGTGAACCAAATCCATTTCAAGACTTGAAATACGTAAGTGGACGAGAAAAGTTGATGAGGGCTGTTAGAAACAGTAAGGCCGTGCAAATTGGACAAAACAAAATTAATTGGTTTTCCTATAATTAATAAACTGCAAAGAACGTAGAACTAAAAATGGTAAATGTAACAGAGTTTTTCGTGACATTACTTAGTAATGATTCGTTAAATGTATATCATGATAACGTTAAGTGTGCATTTACAAACATTGTAAATATTCCTGAAAACATGAACGATGACTGGGAAGTAGGAATTACAGACTTATATCTAAATAGGACGGCCCTCAGCGGGGCCACGCATAGGCCAATATGGCCATTAGTTATCCGGTGTGTATGAACCGTCGCGGGAGTGTTAATGTGGTTTTAAAAAGTCCCCGAGAATCGAGGTGTTTTTAGCATAGGCCAGCAGTTCCTGTGGCGTCCTTTTGGAGGCATCTTCCAGTGATGCCAACACTGGGGCGCCCAGGTATCTCCTCCTTGCCCTTGAGAGAGCCGGACAGTTGCAGATGAGATGTTCCAGGGTTTCGATAGCCCCAGGTTCCTCACATTTCCTACAACTGTCTCTGTTGGTGATGCCTAGCTTTGCTGCATGTGCAGCAGCCAGACAGTGACCTGTTAGTATCCCCACTAACATATCCCCACTCTAAACATATGAGTCACTCGCTTCTAGCTCTTGCTTAAGCCGGTTGTTTTTTTTTTCTTGCTCCCGCATTCTCCGCCCTTTGCCTAAATATCATACAACATTGTTTTGTCTTTGTTTTGATTTATTATCGCATCTCTTTAATTTGATTCTACTTTGTGTTAACCACCAGTGTTTTGTTTGTAAACAAGTGTTTAATATAAATTCAATACTGCAACGTAACACATCGGACTCGTGCAGGCAATTTGTTATTGTTTTTTGCCCAGTCTGCTTTTCGTTATCGCTTCTTCGGTGTACACTGTTCTCGCGCATCAGCGTTTGCATCGCCCACACTCTCTCGTGAGCATAAGCGGGCTGCTCGCATTGCTGCTCTCACTCTCTCTGGATTGCCTATACTCTCCCTCTCTGTGGACTTTTCTTTTGTGTCTCTGCTTTGGTGAGTTTACTGCTCGTTTTCTGCACTTCGTTGGATCATCTGCTTTGAATTATTGCCGCTGCAGCTGATTGTCTGGCTCGCTCTGCTGTCTGCTCTCCTACTTTACCTGCTATCTCACTCCGTTCTTCTTTTATTCGTGCACAGTGATTCTACTACTGTCCATAATGGCAATTGTTTGCAGTGCAAAGAAATGTGAATTCGGTGGTGTTATCATTGGTGATTCATTTCTTAGCTGCTGGCTGTGCGACAATTTTGCCCACATAAAATGAGCTGGTGGTGGAAATTTTGGCCGGCTGAATGATCTGATCTCGAAACGCATGGGCCTGTCTTGGTCATGTCTGGCTTGTCGGGAGATTGAGGCCGAAATGCGCACATTTATGAGACAGACTCGAACTGGGTTTCTGGATGTCCGGAAACAATTTGTGGCTCTCAACGAGAAATTTCTTGCCCTTGAATCACAGTTTCTTGGGCTCAAACTCTTGAGCGAATCGCCTAGACGGAAAATTCCGCATAATGATACCAATCTCTTGCAACCTAATCCGATTGGTACGCCTGCCTCCCACCTTCATCCATCGGAAGCATTTCCGTGTAGTCATGCCACGCCGTTGTCTGTAAATCCGCCAACGGTGGCTCCGGAGTTCTTTACACCGAGCAATGTGCTTCCTTCGAGCACCCAACTCCCCAACAGCATCAATCCCATCCCTGCAGTTTCTGTGGCCGTCACTTCTGACGCGGTGAGTGCTCCTAGTGCGGGTGTGCTGGTTGCTGACGACGTCTTGCCAATTCCTGCTCCAATTCCTGCTCCAATTCCTACTCCAATTCCTGCTACAGCCATTGCTGCCAATTCCTCTGCCCTTGTACCGAGATCTCTTTTAGGAGTGGCTCCACCATCTCGATCTCGCTCGGGACTTCAACTTAAAGCAGTGGTCCCTCGGAAAGCAATATTTGTTTCTCGTCTTATTCCTGAGGCTACAACGGAGGATGTTAAACAACATCTTGCCGCTAAACTTAACACTTCGGCTGTTGATATAGTTGTGACTAAATTTACATTTAAACATAAGCGCAACATATCATCCTTTAAAATTCTTCTCCCTGATTCTTTACTATCCTGTTCTCTAGAACCGTCAATATGGCCTGAGCATACAATTGTGCATGAGTTCCTTCTCAAAGATTCGAACTCGAATCCAAGAATTACCGAACATGCTCCAAAAAACTGATGTACTATTTTTCCATGCACTATCAAAACGTTCGCAGTTTGCTGGGAAAATTGCGTCAAATTCATACTAATAGCGCGTCCTTTGATTTCGATGCCATCGCGTTTACCGAAACCTGGCTTAACTCCTCTGTCAATGATCCCGAAATTTTCATTGATAGTTACACTATTTATAGAATGGACCGCCCATCTTTTGCAGGTGGGGTTCTGATTGCAGTTAAATCTGTTTTCTCATCTGAGTTATTCCCATTCAATAACATTCATGGAATTGAATTTGTCGCAGTCAAAATTCGTGTTGGCTCCGCATTTTTCTATTTAACCTGCTCTTACATTCCTCCCAGGTCTGATGCTGAGCTTTACTTACACCACCTTTCAGCAATTAATAATGTTGTTTCTACATTAGGGTGCAATGATCGAATTATTGTCATGGGGGACTTTAACCTCCCATTTCTTTCTTGGCTGCCTTGTAATAATGCCTTGTTTCCCAATTGCCATAATGACTTTATCAATGAGCTAACGGATATTTCCCTTGTCCAAATTAATGCCGTCAAAAACATTAGGGACAGACTTCTTGACTTCGTTTTTGTTAACGATGGTTCTCTTGCTACTGTATCTAGAGCAAGCCCAATATCTCTCCCTGAAGATCCTTACCATCCAACTTTGTTTATATCACTGGAGTGTACACAATCTGGAGGTGCTGACAGTTCCATGGCGCCTTGTCACATAAAGTGTTTTCGCAAAACAAACTTTATTGATTTAGATCTACATCTCTCGCGTGTTGATTGGTCGTTTCTTTATTCATTACCAAACATAGATGCAACTGTTAACTCGTTTTATAGTTCTATTTACTCCGCCCTTAATACGTTTGTTCCAGATATCACTGTACCTGTATCGTCCAAGCCTCCCTGGTTCTCCAAGTATTTGTCATACTTAAAAAATAATAAATCCCGGCTCTATATAAAGTACCAGAAGTCGGGCTCCACGTTGGCCTTAGCTCTATACTCCTCCGCTCGCTCTCTGTTCCTTGCCGTCAATAGTCAGTGTTATAATCATTACCTTTCACAATGTAGTAGTAACTTTCGTAGTGATCCTAAAAAATTCTATTCGTTCGTTAATTCTAAGCGCAAGTCAAACGTTTTTCCTCCGTCCCTTCATTACCAGAACAAAACAGAAGCTTCTGCTGTTGGTATTGCAAATATATTCGCTTACTTTTTCCAAACAACGTACTCGTCTCATATTTACAACGCATCCACTCCGTATCCGTACCAGCTACCTCAAGCTAACAGCATTTTTCTGCCCTTTTTCGAGGAAAGCGTTGTTCTGGAAGGTTTGTCATCTATGGACCTATCGTTTTCTGCGGGTCCAGATAAGGTACCAAGTTGCATCTTAAAACACTGTGCCCAGTCCCTTTGCAAACCCTTGACCTTTCTCTTCAACCTCTCCTTGGAACAGTCTTGTCTCCCAGTAATTTGGAATGAGTCCTACATCATTCCGCTTCACAAAAAGTTTCAAGATCAAACATTGAAAACTATCGTGGTATCGCAAAGCTTTCCGCCATCCCGAAGCTTCTTGAGTTCCTGGTCACCCGGCAACTGCAACATCTTTGTTGCAGCTTGATATCTCCGTCGCAACACGGTTTTTTCAGACATCGTTCAACATCGACTAACCTTCTTGAGTTTTCTAACCTAATCCACCGGGGTTTTCAAATTGGTTTGCAGACGGATGTAGTTTTTACGGACTTCAGCAAGGCATTCGATTCTGTGAACCATGCTCTGCTTATTCAAAAGCTCTCTTTATTAGGGTTCCCAACGAATCTTCTAGATTGGATTTTGTCCTATCTCTCTAACCGTACTCAACGTGTTTTGTTCTCTAACGTGTTGTCAAATACTGTTAATGTTACTTCAGGTGTGCCACAGGGAAGTCATCTGGGCCCGCTTCTGTTTATTTTATTTGTGAACGACCTTCCTCAAGTTATAACATACTCTACTACACTAATGTATGCTGATGATGTCAAAATCTGTCTTTCTTACTCTGATTGGTATTTGCACACACGCCCTTAACTTGATCTAAGTGAACTACTATTGTGGTGTTCAACTAATCTTCTTTTTCTGAACCTTTCCAAATGCAACTTATGACATTTTACCGTTGCGCTCCTCATTTTGTCTCATATGTTCTAGGATATCATGTCCTTGAGCGAATTTCGAGTTCAAATGACCTCGGACTCCTTTTTGATCATAAGATGTGTTTCAACACCCATATAGCTGCAACTGTAAATAAAGCTAAGGGTGTTTTAGCGTTCATCAAGCGTTGGTCCAAGGAGTTTGACGACCCGTACGTTACGAAACAACTGTACATCTCGTTAGTACGTCCTATATTGGAGTATTGTTCTTGTGTGTGGAGCCCGCAGTATAAAGAGCAGCAGGCTGTTATTGAATCCGTGCAAAAGCAATTTTTAATTTTTGCCCTTCGGAACTTTAACTGGGACTCGGGTAGAATCTTGCCACCCTACCGGTCTAGGCTTAATCTTATTTACCTGCCGTCGTTGCACCATCGCAGAATATGCAATGGCGTAATGTTCGTGCACAAGCTCCTTCTTGGGACTGTTGACTCCCAAACTCTCTTGGGTCAGATTGACTTGGCCGTTCCATCCAGACCTACCCGTACTTTTAGGCCTATCCGTCTACCCATATGTAGGTCTAATTATTCTGATCATGAACCTTTTAGGGATTTATGCCATAATTATAACTCCCTCTGTCAAACCCTATCCCCTGAACTGTCTCTTAAACTAATTGCATGCAATATTTATAATCATTTAAATTTAGCTAACTTTTAACTTATCTTTTTCCGCCTTTAGTAACTAAGTACCATTATTAACAGATAATTTGTTAATTTAATAAATAACTATTACAGTAGATAGCGTAGTTAGAATTTTCCAAGATAACAAATAGCTTAAATAAATTATTTAGAGCACATCTAAGAGGAATTTTTTTGTGGATTCTACAGTTTGTAAAAAAATTTGGATAAAATGTGAGACTTTTTCCTATATCGATATCAATAATATTATTTGTTAAATACTTAGATAAAAACTTTTTTTTAATTTCACCACGTACAATAACGGTGCTAAATCTATTTAGTGGTGAAAGTATTTCACCTAAACTTAAATATGATATTTCACCATCTGACCATTCCAATCCATTTATGGTTTGACGATTAATATTTTGTTGTTTAATCATTTCATTATCCAATTCATTCAGATGATATGGTGGTTTGAAATGAAAGAAGTTTGGTGTTACTGTTCCGGTTTGCATAAACGCCAATTCCTTAATAAAAAGTTGTTTATTATTTCCAAAGACATATTGAAAATCAACTATAACGCTTGAATTCCTGTCGATTGTGTTCATGTTGGTTTGAGATTTTGTAATAAACTGAATGAGTCGTTGATGCCTATCTCCTTTATATACAGCCCAATTCAGTAAGAGTTCTTAGTTTAACAAAAGCATTCAACCCAAATGGACACGCTTCAATCATAAAGAATTAGGTCCACTAGAAAGAAGCAGGATCACGAAGTTATTTTCGGTCTCGAATATTATGTAGTACATAATTTAAAACTTAAATGCGGTTTTTCAACTACAAGAAAATTCACTCCAATGATATGGATGCAGCAAAGCAAAAACAATTTCGTCGGTTTAGATAAAGATGAATGGATGCAATTGGTTACATACAAGGAGTATATCCAATTGAAACTTGATCAGTATGATTTTTTGATGCATGATACAATTATAGACCATCCATTATTGCCCACAATTAAGTGTAAAAATAAGTAAATCAGATAAGCAGTATGTGTTTATAATAAATCAGTTTGGAAATAAAATTGAATTTGATAGTGAGTCCTGGAGATCGTTATAAGATTAGGCATTTTTTTTACCACATTTTGATGTTGGAATACGATACTTAAGCAACAAATTATATACCTCTACTATAATAATTGTTCGGAGCAGAACCCAGCCGATTAGCTGCTTGCCAAATAGCACCTAATTCTTGGCCCTCAGCCGCTTATTTTGTTTGTTACTTATGTCTATGTCACTCATTTGTTTGTTAAAGCTTTGCGCGTTCTTGCCCTGCTAAACGCTCTCTGCCAGCTCGCTCTTCGCTATCTCCGCTTTGCGTCTGCCTACCGACGTCAGCCGAGCGAAGCTGCGCTTAGCGATCGGAGCGGCAATGTAAAGGGCAGGCAAGCCACACTTGCAATTTGGATGTCACGCATTAAAGAACATATCGTAATTTTATTTCTGCGCCGAGTTTTATTTAATTCGAAATAATTAGTCGGCCGATTGGGGATAAAAAACATTATCTCCACATAAAATTTGGTGACCACCCGACGTGATCTCTGAGTTGCAGTGTCAATTAATAATCATTCGCGATCGACATTCGTTAGCCCTAGAAAATTTTCGGCGGTTAAGCACAATTCGGTGCTAAAACACACTTACATACACCTACATACACGCATTGCTGGCTATTAATTTCTCTGTCGCGACAATTCGGTCAGTGCAGTGCGGTAGGCAGTGCGGTAGGCAGTGCAGCAAACTAATACGCACAAGCGGAGTACAAAGCGGAATCGGACAGCTCGCACAGCCGCACAGCTAAAGGCATTAGCTGTAATCCCTTTGCTTTCGGTTCCCACGTTTATACGTATACAGGGTGTCTTTTTCGGTCGTGCTGAGTGACTCTTTTAAAACCTCAACATGGCAGCATCTGAGCCTACCAATGTCGCGAACGCAGCAATGCCGAGTGATGTAGATTTCTACAAGCACAAGGCCGAGTCCATCGCGCGCCAACTAAAGGCCATGGATCGCTTTCTCAGTAAGGAAGAGATTGCCGAGTTAGATGAGGCAGAACTTCAAGCTCGCTTAGAGCAAATCGAGCGAATGAATGCGGATTTCGATGCCGCTCAAACGAGCCTTGAAAGGCTGGATTTCCTGCAGTTAGCCCATGATGCCCGACTGGACTTTTCGAATGTTTATGTGAAGGTTAGGTCCAGGCTGTCGCGGGAGTTGATGGCTGCTCGCACGGTAAATGTTGCCAATTCAACGGCTCGGCATACTCTCGGGGGGAATTCGTCGTTGTTCGCCTATAATAGTATAGGCCGTTCTCGAATGCCCGAGTTGCAGCTTCCGCGATTCGGTGGGAGCTACATGGATTGGCCAGAATTCCACTCGATGTTCTCGACAATGGTGCACAAAGACCATCGTATACCAATCATCGAAAAATTCCAATATCTTCGTGGATGTCTAGATGGTGCTGCGCTGGATACGATTCGTTCCTTGGAACTTTCTGAGGAGAATTACGACAGGGCGTTGAATTTGCTAATGTTGCGATTCGATAATATACTGTTACATTTTCAGGCACACGTCAAGGCTATTTTCGACCTTGGCGACCCCGCAGGAGATTTCCGATGGGTTGCTGATCTTCATCATAGGCAAGAAATTGGACCACAAGACCAAGGAGAAATGGGAAGAGAACTTGCCGACGTCAGGATTGCCTCGGTGGTCAAGCATGGCCTCATTCTTGGAAGCAAGATGTCGGATGCTGGAAAATTTGGGATAGGCTATGGTAACAATTCCTAGCCAGCAGGTGGGAGAAAGTAAACCTAGCACCCTAATCACCTCCAGTAACGATCATAATAGCTCAACATGCAAGTATTGCAAATCCTCCGATCACTACATATCCCGATGCCAGGCATTTCTAGATCTCCCTGTTTTTTCTCGATACAAGGAGGTGAAGAAGCGCCATTTATGTCTAAGCTGCCTCAACAAAGGCCATTCATTGCAACGCTGCAAGTCAGGGGCATGTAGAAATTGCCAAGCCAAGCATCACTCACACACTGCTCCACATGCAGTCGGGCGCTGACGCTGAGTTGCCGTCGCCGAGCACGGAATCGACCCAGCATGATCCTGCAAGTGCCCTAGTAGCAAGCAAATATACTAGCCCTCCCCCCTCGAGTCAAAAATCTCTGCCTATCCAAAACGTGCTGCTAGCTACCGCAATCGTATATGTCATGGGCCGTTTTGGATCGCTTATTCCATGTCGTGCCATTTTAGATTTCGCTTCTCAGGTTAACTTTATAACATCGAGACTCGCCAATCAGCTGCAGTTAGATCCTCACCCGTCTCACGTTCAAATCGCCGGTATTGGAGAGTCAATTCTACCATCCAGAAAGGCTGTAGACATCGTCCTGCAATCTCAAGACGAAAGCTATCACGGTTTCCTCTCTGCAATTATCACTGCCTCAATCACAGGAATGCAGCCTAACTTCGGCCTAGACGCAAAGGATTGGCCAATGCCAAATAATCTAAAACTGGCTGATCCTAATTTCGCCAAGCCCCAGCGTGTCGATCTGTTGATAGGTGCTGGTTTGTTCTTCGAATTAATGTGCGTTGGACAGATTCGTCTGTCAGACCAATTGTCAACATTGCAGAAGACGAAACTTGGCTGGATAGTGTCAGGAAGTATTAAAAACTCTGAGAAAGCCCGTGCGGCGCTAGCAGCCGTTGAAGATCCCCCTGTGCGATATTGTAAGGCGGTTTTGGGAAGTCGATGGAGATTATTCGCCCTCATCAATTTCGGAGGAAGATGTTCATTGCGAACAGCATTTCGTCACAAACTGCATTCGCCTAGATTCCGGAGCTTACTCCGTGCGTTTGCCAACCAAATTCAGTCTAGAGGAATTAGGAGGATCGTATCAGCAGGCGCTACGTAGATTTCTCAATTTGGAGTGGAAGCTAGCAAAAAATGCACAGCTTAAGGCAAAATATATGGAGTTTCTCCAGGAGTATCGTGATTTAGGACACATGTCGCCAGCTTCGCGGCAGTCAGACCTCCCGCAGTACTTCTTGGCTCACCATTGCGTCCACAAGCAGGATAGTACAACCACCAAATTACGCGTAGTGTTCGATGGATCTGCCAAAACAGCGTCTGGAGTATCACTGAATGTTGCGCTAATGGCTGGACCCACCATCCAACCTAAAATTCTGATAACCCTGCTTCGTTTCCGCTTTTTTAAAGTCGCCTTGTGTGGCGATATCTGCAAAATGTACCGCTGTGTACGCGTTTCCCATCCCGATACGCACGTGCAGTGCATCCTATGGCGCAATGACCCGAAGGAGGAGATTCAGGTGTTCAAGTTGGAGAGTGTTACTTACGGAACCAACCCTGCCGCTTTCTTAGCAATTCGTGCTATGCATCAATTGGCAAATAATGAAGAGTTGCGTTTTCCGCTTGGCGCTGATGTTGTTCGAAGAGATTTCTATGTCGATGATGTCATATCTGGAGGGGACAGCATTGATTCTGTCATCAAGATTCGTCAGCAGGTAAAGGAGCTACTTTCGAAAGGATGTTTTCCCATACGTAAATGGTGTTCCAATGAACCCGCTGCTTTGGAAGGCGTATCGGAGGCGGATCGCGAAAAGTTCCTTACCTTTCATGACGGGACTGAAGTAACCAAGGCGCTTGGTCTAGTTTGGGATCCCACCACGGACAATCTTCTGTTTAGCTTCGCTCACGTCGGAACCGCTGCAGGCCCAATATCGAAGCGTTCGGTCCTGTCTACACTAGCTAGGTTCTACGATCCTCTAGGGCTCATCTCTCCCATCATCACAAAAGCTAAAATATTTATGCAGTCGCTATGGAACGAAAGCCTAAAGTTGAATTGGGACGAAAGCCTGCCCCAGGATCTACATACGACTTGGATTGAGCTGACTTCGCAGTTGTCGATGGTTAAAAACTTTAAGTTTCCACGTTACGTGCTTCGGCAGCAAGCCAGATTAGAAATGCACGCGTTTTGTGATGCGAGCAAAGCAGCATATGGCGCCTGTGTATACATGCGTTCGGAAGCTCTTGGCATTGTGCAAAGTCCTCTCTTATGCTCTAAATCCAGAGTCGCGCCCTTGAAAAGTATGACTATCCCCAAGCTTGAGCTGTCCGCTGCCCTCGTATTAGCCGAACTAGTGTCCACCATAGTTAAGGGATTATCAGCTCCATGCCAAATACATTGCTGGTCGGATTCGTCCATAGCCCTTGCCTGGATTC
Source organism: Drosophila miranda (assembly GCF_003369915.1). Lineage (NCBI taxonomy): Eukaryota > Metazoa > Arthropoda > Insecta > Diptera > Drosophilidae > Drosophila > Drosophila miranda. The sequence goes on from NW_022881603.1 coordinate 30,076,896, forward strand.
GAGAATCACCATTGAATTTTAATATATTTGTTTCTAATCGAGTTCAGCGGATTCAGGAGCTCACCGCTGGAATGACTTGGCATCACGTGCCCACAAAGTTGAAACCTGCCGACATCATATCACGTGGATCCACGCCCGCTGAACTAATGGATAGCAGCCTTTGGATCTCTGGACCACCATTCTTGCGTCTTGAGAGCTCAGAGTGGCCTGCAGGCTTGCAATTGCCGACCGATGTACCAGCACGTCGTCATGCAGCATTGGTTGTTTCAAACGAAAGGGATGTATCGTACGATTGCAAATTTCAAAACTCATTCGGATCCATGCAGCGCGTCTTTGCTTACATATATCGATTCTACATTCTCAAGGACAAAGGCATAGCGCGGTCGAAGGGTCAACTTACCGTAATCGACATCAAAAATGGTACGCATTTGCTCATAAGGGCAATACAGCAGCAACAATTTTCGGAAGAGATAAGGGCCCTCGCCAGCAAACAGGCCCTACCCCCAAAAAGCACGATGGCCTCACTGAATCCCTTTCTGGATAGCTTTGGATTGCTGCGTGTTGGAGGCCGCCTCCAAAATGCCGAATTGGACTACGACGCGAAGCACCCGATCCTGCTTCCTAAGGGACATCCTGTCACTGTCTCTATTATTATCTTCTTTCACGAAAGGTTTCTCCACGCAGGAGATCAAGGATTGCTCGGACTGCTTCGGCAAAAATTCTGGCCTATTGGTGGACGCAAATATGTTGCGGGAATCATTCGCAAATGTGTTAGATGCTTTCGTTTGAAGCCAGTGCTGAGGGAACATATCATGGGAAACTTGCCTGCGGATCGCGTAAGGACTAATCCAGCATTCCACACAACGGGCGTTGATTTTTGCGGACCCTTTTATCACAAGTCGGAAGTCAGAAGCAGGCCTCCTATCAAATGTTACATCGCTGTCTTCGTATGCTTTAGCACCAAAGCAACTCATTTGGAAGTCGTTCGGGATCTATCTACAGAATCCTTTCTGGCAGCATTAAGGCGTTTTATAAGTCTACGTCCCAAACCTCGAATCATCTGGTCAGACAACGCTACAAATTTTGTAGGAGCAAAAAATGAGCTTTTGGAGCTTCGGCAAATGTTCCTCAGCGATCCTCATACGTCGGCTGTATCACATCTCTGCGTTTCTAGTGGAATCGATTGGAAATTTATCCCCCCTCGCTCACCTCATTTTGGGGGTTTGTGGGAGGCGGCTGTTAAAGCAGCTAAATATAATTTTCATCGCATCGTCGGGACCTACATTTTTACTCTTGATGAAATTCAGACCTTGGCTTGTGAAATCTCTGCTTTGTTAAATTCCCGTCCGCTTTATGCAATTACAGAAAGTACCGATGATCTAGATGTGCTCACGCCAAACCACTTTCTCAATGGAGCCCCGAAAGCTGCATTCGACGAGCCAGATGTGGCGCATCTCCGGGTCAACCTACTTAGGCGATGGCAGCGGCTGTGTCAAATGAAGCAGGCGTTTTGGAGAAAATGGAGCACGGCGTATCTTTCGATTCTTCAGGAGCGGAGCAAGTGGCGGTCATCGTCTCCAAACATCAAGCTAGGAGCGCTCGTCATGATCAAGGAGGAAACGCTGCCACCATTAAGGTGGCCGCTTGGCCGCATTGAGAGCGTCATCCCAGGAAAAGATGGAACCATCAGAGTAGCCGTCATCCGCACTCAAAGAGGCCTTTTCAAGAGGGCCGTTGGAAAAATAGCGGTTCTGCCCCTTCAGGATGGATCTGTTGAAAGCCTTTGCATTCCAACGGGGGGTGAATGTTCGGAGCAGAACCCAGCCGATTAGCTGCTTGCCAAATAGCACCTAATTCTTGGCCCTCAGCCGCTTATTTTGTTTGTTACTTATGTCTATGTCACTCATTTGCGTGTTAAAGCTTTGCGCGTTCTTGCCCTGCTAAACGCTGTCTGCCAGCTCGCTCTTCGCTATCTCCGCTTTGCGTCTGCCTACCGACGTCAGCCGAGCGAAGCTGCGCTTAGCGATCGGAGCGGCAATGTAAAGGGCAGGCAAGCCACACTTGCAATTTGGATGTCACGCATTAAAGAACATATCGTAATTTTATTTCTGCGCCGAGTTTTATTTAATTCGAAATAATTAGTCGGCCGATTGGGGATAAAAAACATTATCTCCACAATAATATTATTCCTAAGTGTGCAGCCTTACAAAAATTTGATGTTCAACTAGCTGATTTAGACGGTACTTATGATAGAAATGTGCAAATAGATTTAACCCGTTTATGCTTTGAAATTTCCAAAAAAATGTGTAATCAAATAAAACGCGATGTTCTTGAGTATAAGCAAACACTTTTAAATTAACAATCATCCCAACATAACAATAGAAAATAAAAATTATATTAAAAATGAGTAAGCAACAAGTTGTTAATGAAATACATAAGCCTGCTAGAAGAAATTTCATACGTCGTAAATTCGTACAAAAGGGAATTAATGACACGTGGAAAATCGATTTAGTTGAAATGATACCCTTTTATAAGGAAAACAAAGGATATAGGTACTTGCTGACAGTAATTGACACGTTCTCGAAGTATGCATATGCAGTTCCCGTTAAGTCTATAACAGCTTTAGATGTTTTATCAGCATTGAAGAAAATATTAAAAATATCTAAACATAAACCTAAAAATATTCAATCTGATCAAGGAAATGAGTTTTTTAATGTAGCCTTCGGAGAGTTAATGAAAAAGAATAACATTAACCATTACCATACATATACACACCTTAAGGCATCTATTTGTGAACGTTTTAATAGAACATTAAAAAATCGTATGTGGAAAATCTTTAGTATGCATGACTTGCATGACTTACTAAAAGATTATAATAATTCATATCACCGTACTATAAAAATGAGGCCTATAGATGTAAACAAACAAAATGAAGAGTTTATTTTGAAAACAGCTTATAATATTTGTAAGGTATTTCCTAAACACAAGTTTTCCATTGGTGATCCTGTTAGAATAAGTAAATATAAAGGTATTTTTACAAAGGGCTATGATCCAAACTGGACAACCGAAGTTTTAAAAATTTTAAAAGTAAACTCTACTAATCCTGTAACATATGAACTGGAGGACTATAAGGGGGAAATGATCAAAGGCTCATTTTATGGTCAAGAACTCCAAAAAGTTAAAGATGAAAATGCTTTCTTAGTGGAAAAAATACTCAGAAGGAAAAAAGAACAAGTTTTTGTTAAATGGTTAGGTTTCGAAGAAACACACAATTTATGGATAGATAAAAAGAGTATATTAAAATAATTAAGCACGCAAAATATTTATCAGATTAAATTTATTTTTGTGTATTTTTTACATTGAAATATAGTTTTAATTATACACAAATTAAAAAATAATAATAATATAATGTTAAATTTACTTATACCATATTTTGTGTATTATTACTAGCACCTAAAATATTTTTAATTTCATAGTGATTATGAGCTAATGTTGAAATATTATCAGGTAATATAAATCTTTTGTCATCCTTATAATTTAGACTTATCTTATTTACAATTTCAGTATACATTTTATGACCTCTACTTCTAATAACTCTCTGTTGTCCATAATAAGTTTTTTTATGTTTAATGCATTCAATATAATGAGTATGAGTTAATCGTTTCACTACTGACTTTTTTACGCCTTTAACTTTTTTTACGTTATAGTCAGTGTTATCATCTTTAGCAATTAAATATGAGTATGCTTTTGCTTTTAATCCTGCAAACGAAGTCATTATTTTTCCTGCATTTTCGTCTTTCATTAGTCCAAGCTCTTTGTTATTAGCGAGATTGATACCGAATCTGTTTGAGGCTAGGTAATTGGATGTATCAAAGCGATTAGGATTGAATTTAATTAAATCATAAAAATCTTCTTCTGATGATATAATAAATGAATCTGTATCCATATAGAGTATTTTTGATGATGGACATTTTACAGAATGAAAATTATAGAAATAGTCATACATTAACCATTTTGAAAGTTCTAGTACACTAACTCCAATGTATATGGGATTATCATAAAAAATTCGGGACTTGCTATGCGTTGTCTAAACCCTGCTGAGTTTTGTCTTGAATCATAATGCTTAACTAATGCAACCTCACGACGTTTTTCTACATTCTCCATTGTTTTGCCGTAAACGGCATTAACCATTAATTTGTAAAAGTTTATCTCAAAGTCATTGCTAGCTAATTTTCTAAGAGATGTATTGAGGTCAATATAAGGTTTCAGCCAACAGGACTGATTAAATGATAAAACTCTAGATATTTTTTCTAAAATCATACCTTGCTCTATACATAACTGTAGCTGCTTCAAATGGATTATATAGTTCTTTTTATCACTTAAGTTAGCTATTAGTTTTGTCTGCTTTCCTCCTGGTGGAATCTTATTTTCGGGGCAAAAAGGTAAACTATTATGCTTATTATGAATATCATCAGGATATCGCATATCTACTTCTAAAATATATCCAACATCACTAGATGCCGATATGCTAAGAACGTTGAAAGATGAAATTTCATCGTTACTTAGAAATTTAAAATTAGAAAATGGAAGGGGTTGACTCATAGCCCATCCATATAAGTTGTTGGCGTCAATATATGAAAGGAAATTTATGGGTTCGGTAGGCTTAAATTTATTATTTAAATATTTGTTATTTGCTGTAGCAATCCGTTGAGTACATTGGGTCAACCCTCCACGAACAGCAGTTTTAAAAAAATTATAAATGTCAGGATCACTAACAAGTTCTAATTCTACTCTTGTGTATTTTAACATTGCATCCCATGAAACTGAAGGAGCAGTAACATAATTAATGGGGTCTAACCTGTACACTCGGGAACAAAGACTCCTAAAATTCTCAAATACATCAGTAAGAATTAAAACATCGCTTTCCAAATATAATTTTAAATAATCTCTAATAGATTTGCAATTAAATGCGCTCCAAACCTTCTGAGCAAAGTTGTAGTCTTTGTTGAAATTTGAAGTGTAACCATAATATGATCTGTCTGGCAACGCTAATTAACATAATGTACATGTACAGCGAGAGCCTCTGTTATCTCTCGTCTCTCCTATTCGTATGTACTACATATGTACAAGTTAACGCACCCAATTCTATTGAGCTCTTATACGAGTTGTAAACAATCTTTGGCTTTCCAAAACGAAAACAATTTCAATCTTGGGCCTCCGCCTAATTGATTTCTTAGATGTACAATCTCAAGGGCTCCCGCCGCAATCCCAATCTTTGACACTCGCCTAAATGGAAAACCAATGTTTGCCCACACCCGGCTTCTCATAAACAATCTCACTCCCGGCTTTCTGCAGATCCTGCACTTTAGGCATTTTACAGTTCTCTCTTTGGATGACGAAATCCAATACTCGGGATGGCGAAATCAATTGAAATGTTTATAGAAAAACTATTCCCGAAAGGGATCAACGATGCAAAGATCAGAAAGTTCAAGTCAGTCTTGATCCAGAAGCGACACCGCAAAGTCGAGCTAAAAATTAAGATCGCGCAAACCCTTTGCCCGGAATCCTTTGTGACCCTCTACTTAAATCTATATCAGTGAAGTTAGAAGTAAAATAAAAACTTTTTAAAAACACAATTGGCGCCCAACGTGGGGCGACGTTGTATAAAAAGCACCGAATAATAAAAGTGTTGCGTCGTGCCGAAACCCGAAGGACAATTAATTAATGGAATAAATCCTTCAGATATAAAAACGCGGAGTGACTGTGAGATATAAGATAAGAAAAAGTGAGATAAAAAGGAAACAAACCGGAGCTTAGGGTGTGCAAAAATAAATACAATATACAATACAAATACAAATACAAATACAATACAAAATACAAATAAATACAAAAGCTAATCAAGACAATTCAAAAATACAAAAAAACCAAAAAAACCAAAAAAAAACCAAAGTTTTTAAACAAAACCAACCAAACCAAAACACAAAGAAAGTGAAACTATCAGCTAAACCAAAGAAGGAAGACCCCCAGAAGACCAGGTTAAACAAAGAAAATCAAGAAGGAAGACCCGTTCGAAGATCTGTCAGCCAAACTAAGAAGGACGAGCCCTACCGGATAGTTCGTGAGCAAAAGTTGTATTAATAAATATATAAGTTAAATTAGGTTATATTAGATTATAAAAACAAACATATAAGAAAAATTTAAGGTGGATCAACTAACTTTAGATTTTGAAAAACTAAATATGATTAAACACAAATGATCACAAACAAGGACCGATCTCACTGCACATCTGGTCAAACAATTGATAGCACTTCAAATTTCACAAGTACAGGAGCAAATTGTAAAATTAAAACAACAAATAGAAACTAAATCCGATCAGGTATCAGATTAGCAGGCAGAAACAATAGACGAGACAATAAAAGATGACACCACATTAAAGGTAATAGAATCCCTACCAATTTTCAATGGTGGATTAAACCAATACGTAGGATGGAGGGAAGCTGCAGAAACTGCAGTGAAGTTATATAAGAAAGGAAGTAAGCAATATTATATTGCCTTAACAATTTTGGGAAACAAAATAACAGGACCAGCACATGACGCACTGACCAACCACGGGACAGTTTTAAATTTTGATGCCATACTTTCACGACTTGACTTTGTTTACAGTGACAAGAGACCAATTTACATAATAGAACAGGAGTTAAGCGTTCTCCGCCAAGGGAACCTTTCAATAATAGATTTCTATAACGAGGTTAACAAGAAAATGACCTTGTTAATAAATAAGACAATAATGACTCACGGAAAGGACAGTGAAATCACGAAAGAATCAAATAAGAAAATTAGAGACAATGCCTTACGCATTTTTGTCACTGGCCTAAACGGCGGCATTGCAGAAATCCTATTTTCATTGAATCCCCCAGATTTACCGAATGCCTTGGCAAAGGTACAGGAATTGCAATCAAATAACATTCGGGCCCAATTTGCCTACCAATTCAGTGGCCCCAGAAATTCAGGGAATAATAACTACAATACATTAAGATTCAACCACCGACAACCAAGGACTAATAGTTCACCATTCGACCAAAAAAGGGATCTTCAGAGGAATAACATGTCATGGGGACAACCCTATTTCTTGGGTAATAGACAACAAAATCAGGCCCCAGAACCAATGGATGTGGACGAATCGATACAAATCAAGAACCGACAGAACAGCAATCAATTCAGGGGAAATAATAATAATAGAAATTATCGGGAGAATACTAACGGTTATTATAGGAGAAATAATAACAATTATAGCCAAGCTCAGCATTTTAGGGCAAACGTAGTACCGAATAATCAGTCTAACGAAAATCAGGCGCAGAAACGAAAGCCAAACGAAATGTCGGAACAACCGGCTAATAAAGCAATGCGGATAAATAACATTGAGGAGGACCATTTTTTAGATCAGCCCCCGAAGTAGGTCTGCCCTACTTAAAAATAGTGGATAAAAAAATAAACAGAGAATTAAAAGTTTTGATAGATACGGGAGCAACTTCCTGTTATATAAAAAAGGGAATTTACGAAAATAAAAAAGAATTATCAATTTATAAGAAAGTTGCTACAGTGAATGGGTTTTCAATAATTAAATATTTCCATAATATAACTATTTTCAACACAAAACAAGTGTTTTATGAAATAGATGGAATGGAGGCAGATTTACTAATAGGATTTAACCTATTAAAGAAAATCGGAGCTGTTATTGATACAGGAAAGGGGACTTTAAGTTATAAAGACAATGAGGAGAAACTAATATATGACGAGGTCCTTTCTTTAAACAAATTAACCTTTATAGAAGGAAAAACCATCCTTCCGTTGAAGGAATATATAATAAAAAAATATTTTGAAGAAGAAAAAGAAATGAAAAGTGATTCAGTAAAGGTAGAAGGAAGTTTATATAGCTTGGGATCAAAAAATCCTGAGCACGCCGACGAAGAATTATCCGTCAATAGTTTGGGATTCAAATATCCTGAACCCGCCGTCGTTGAATTATCCGACATCCAAAGTTTTAATAGTTTGGGATTAAAATATCCTGAGCACGCCGTCGTTGAATCATCCGACACTAAAAGTTCGAATAGTTTGGGATTAAAGAATCCTGAAAACGCCGTCGTTGAATTATCCGACAATGAACAATTTAAAAGTTTGGGATGCAAAAATCCTGAACGCGCCGTCGTAGAAATATCCGACATTCAAAATTATGCAAATTCTGAATTGAAAAAAATGAAATTGTATAACACAATAACCTACAAAGAGGACAATTTAGAAAATCTCAGAGAGAAAATGGTATCTATCATCGAAGAAGACCATGCCAATATAAATTTACAGTTACCGTTCAGAACGGATATAAAAGGAGAGATTAACACTGAACATGATAGACCGGTATATGGCAAGCAGTATCCATACGCTTATTCGGTTAACGATTTCGTTAATAACGAAATAAGTAAAATGTTAGATGAAGGTATAATCAGACCTAGTAAAAGCCCATATAATTCACCGGTAATAGTAGTACCAAAGAAGGGAGTAAATGAGGACGGAACTCCTAAACATAGATTAGTAATAGACTTTAAGAAACTTAATGAAAACACCATACCGGATAGATACCCTATGCAAGATCCTTCAGTAATCCTTGCCAATTTAGGTAAGGCAAAGTATTTCTCGGCCATTGATTTAGAGTCAGGTTTCTATCAGATTTTAATGAGGGAATCAGATATTGAAAAAACATCTTTTTCCATAAATAACGGCAAATATGAATTTCTAAGAATGCCTATGGGATTGACGAACGCTCCCAGAATTTTCCAAAGGGCAATGGTTGATATACTTAGAGAACAAGTTGGGAAAACTTGTCACGTCTATATGGACGATATAATAATATTTTCAAAAACTATAGAACAACATTATAAAGATCTAATTCATATAATACAGATATTGCAAAACGCTAACATGAAAATTTCCCTAGAAAAGTCTAAATTCTTTCAATTGGAAACCAAGTTTCTGGGATACGTTGTTTCCCAAAATATCATTAAAACAGATCCAGACAAAATCTCCAAAATACAAAACTATCCAATTCCTAAAAATATCAGAGAGCTACGTAGCTTCTTAGGACTAACAGGGTATTACAGAAAATTTGTCCGAAATTATGCTACAATTGCCAAACCATTAACAAAATATCTGAGTGGAGTAAACGGGAAAGTTTCACGAAGGGCATCCAAGAAAACATTAATACAGCTGGATGAACCAGCAATGGGAGCATTTAATAATTTAAAGGACAGTTTAATAGCACATATTGAATTAGTACAACCAGATTACAATAAAAAATCCACATTAACCACAGATGCATCGGACATAGCAATAGGTGCAGTTTTGTCGCAAGATGGGAATCCCATAACATTTATTTCTAAAACTTTAAGTAAAACCGAGCAATTATATGCTACTAATAAAAAGGAATTATTAGCTATTGTATGGGCATTAAAAAATTTGCGAAATTATTTATACGGAGTGAGTGGAATTGAAATACATACAGATCACCAACCTTTGTCCTTTGCAATGTCGCAAAAAAATCCAAATGTTGAAATGAAACGTTGGTATTACTTCATAGAAAGTTTCACACCAAAAATTATTTATAAGCCAGGCTCAACTAACGTAGCAGCGGACGCTTTATCTCGGATTAAAATAAATTATATGACAGATAGTGATGTCGACCAGACAGATTCAGAATCAGACATAAATACTCAGCATTCAGCAGAGAGTAGTTTTGAAAACGTCATTCAAGAGACTAGCAAGCCTCTAAACCAATTCAAACAGCAGCTACTATTAGCGCAAGGGAGATTCACAGTTCATGAGTTAGTAAGAGTTTATACCTTATCCAAAATAAGCTAAAGGAAAACTTCATAAATAAATTTCTCTTCACGAGAAAGTTCCTCCAAGATGTAGTAAATTCAGAAGATAACGCTATAATTATAGAAGAAACACATTGCAGAGCCCATAGAGGACTAGACGAAAATTACAAACAAATAACTAAGCTGTATTATTGGCCAAACCTGCACAAAAAATTAAAAGAATATATAAAAAATTGTGAGATCTGTAACAAACACAAATATCACAGACACCCTGTAAAAATTCCAATTGGGGAAGCCCCCATTCCAGCAAAAGAAGGAGATCAATTACACTTAGACATATACTATGCCCAAAACCTAACATTCATAACTTGTATAGATTCTTATTCCAAATACTTGGTGGTCAAGGAAATTCAAAGTAAATTAAACATTGACAATAAGGTAATGGAAATTTTGCAACACTTTCCGTTAGCAACATCTTTAATGACTGACAACGAACCAAGCTTTACTTCAGCACAATTTAGATCATTCATACAAAGAAGTAACTTAACTATTTATTATGCTGATCCCAGACACAGCACCTCAAATGGTCAGGTAGAAAGGGTACATTCCACACTAACAGAAATAGCGCGGTGCATCAAGGATGAACTAAATCTAACAGATTATTCAGAAATAATAATAAGGGCGGCACTGAAATATAACCTGACGATACATTCAACGACCAATCAAATGCCATATGACATATTGTATAACAAAATAGAACACAAGCATAATCCAATATTACTTAAGGAAGCTCAGACCAAAATGCTTAAGCTACATAACAAAGATAGAAGAGAAAAAGATTATAAAATAGGAGAAGTAGTTTATGAAAAGAAATTCGGGGAAAGAAATAAACTTCAATCCCGATACAAAAAGCAGGTAGTTAAGGAAAATCGACCGAATAAAATTATAATCAACAATAGAAACAGAATTATACATAAAGATAACATCAAATATTAAATATTTTCATGACGACTTTTTGAAAATACAAAATAAAGTAAATGAATTAACTGAAAATAATAATAAACAATTTGTAATAAATTCCAAATTTTTCAAAGAAATTGAATTGCTATCAAATTCATTAAAAAATGTCATCTTCAATGAAGAAACGATACTTAAAAGCACCCTCTTAAAAGTAAACATTTTCAATACAAAAATTTTAAATAAAAACGAAATAGAGAACATTTATAAGCATGAAAAACATCCTGTTGAACTGTCTGATCTGCTGGACATTGCAACGGTTAAAATAATTCGAAATGCTGATTTAATAATCATTTACATAAAATATCCTCAAATTAAAGATATTTGCAAGTTTTACCATGCAAGAGCCATCTCACAAAATGATGGAATGTTAGTTATAAGTGAAAAAGTTTGTGAATGTAAGGAGAAATACTATTTAATGAATAATTTTAAAAGTGAAACTTTTAACAATTACGCACAAATAAATTTAAAGAAGACCTGTTTCACCAATTTACTTAATGGCTTTAAAGCCAACTGCACTAAAAAAAGGGAAAAAAACAAAGAAATAGACATCATTCAGGATGGTGCCATATTAGTTTCAGGCAAAAATATCGTAGACAATACTACTTTGTTAGGATCGTATCTCCTTATATTCAACAACACAATTGTAATAAATAATATAACCCACATAAATGATAAGGGTAAAATTCTAAGATATATATCACATCATAGATATAGCGGTTTTGAATTAGTTGATTATATACAATCGAATGATAAGCAATTTTCTTTTGATAATGTTAATATTTTAAATCCCCTTATAACATTAGGTAATACGGCCTTACCATTAACAACATTATTCTTAATCATTTTGATATTGATAATGTTATTTTACTTCGGCTATAAATTAAACAAATTTGAACTTATTAAATCAATAAGAATACCGTCAGAAGAAATAGTGGAAAGCAACATTCAAATACTGTCAGAAGAAATTAGAGCTCTATCAGAACTTCAAAATGTATCGGGACGAAACATTTAAGAATGGGGGGTGGTAACGTACCCAATTCTATTGAGCTCTTATACGAGTTGTAAACAATCTTTGGCTTTCCAAAACGAAAACAATTTCAATCTTGGGCCTCCGCCTAATTGATTTCTAAGATGTACAATCTCAAGGGCTCCCGCCGCAATCCCAATCTTTGACATTCGCCTAAATGGAAAACCAATGTTTGCCCACACCCGGCTTCTCATAAACAATCTCACTCCCGGCTTTCTGCAGATCCTGCACTTTAGGCATTTTACAGTTCTCTCTTTGGATGACGAAATCCAATACTCGGGATGGCGAAATCAATTGAAATGTTTATAGAAAAACTATTCCCGAAAGGGAACGATGCAAAGATCAGAAAGTTCAAGTCAGTCTTGATCCAGAAGCGACACCGCAAAGTCGAGCTAAAAATTAAGATCGCGCAAACCCTTTGCCCGGAATCCTTTGTGACCCTCTACTTAAATCTATATCAGTGAAGTTAGAAGTAAAATAAAAACTTTTTAAAAACACAATCCGCTACCGCAGTTATTTAATTTACACATGTCATCTCTTCAGTTCTGAATAAACCACTTATGAGCACAGTCGCGTCGTTCTCTATTTAATACATGACAAAAGGCGCAATTCACAATAGGTTATGGGCCCAGATCACCGAAAGATCGGGCGTGTATTAAAGACAATTAAAAAACCGTGGTAGAACTGGAAGTTAATATTTTGTTTGATGCAATTGCAAATAAATCGTGCACCAGTTAGAATGTGGCGTGTAGCAATTAAAACAAAATGAGTGTGTCTCTGCAAATTGAAAAATTGGGGGAAGACAATTACGATGTGTGGTCTATGTCCATGCGTAGTGTATTGATCACAACGGATTTGTGGACATATGTAAGTGGTAAAACCGAAAGGCCACAGGAGGAAGCAGCAGGAACACAGGAACACTTGGCACAGTGGGACAAGGCTGATCAAAAGGCGTTGGCATGTATTATATTAAATGTAAAAGCAACGCAGTTGATGCACATAAAGTCGTGCACAACGTCGAAGCAGGCGTGGCAAAAATTACGCGATGTACATGTGTCAGTGGGACCAGTGCGAAAGGTACAGTTATACCAAAAACTTTTGCGGCAAAATATGCAAAACGGTGATAACGTGGTACAATATGTAAATTCTTTCGTGGAAATTACTGAAAAGTTAGCCGAGCTAAATATCGACATTCAAGACGAGCTAAAAGTAATAATGTTGTTGTCGAGCTTGCCCAGCGGTTGGGAAAATTTCGTCGTGGCGATAGAAACACGCGACAGTCTGCCGTCGTTCGAAACGGTAAAAGTAAAAAGACTAGAAGAAGGAGCACGTAAAGACGAAAGAGACGATCGTGAGCTTGCTGTACAGGCAGTGTACGCACACACACAGACTCAAAGAAACGGTGCGCGTTCGAAGAATTACGGCGCCAGTCGAAAAGACAGCAAACGAGAAGGCCAGAAATCCAACGAACATCGCGAGTTTCGAGGAAAATGCTACAAATGTAAACAAAGCGGGCACCGCGCATCCGAGTGCAAAAGCAACAAAGATAATACGAAAGAGTGCGTAAGGGATGAAAAATCAAACTGTTTAATGCACAGCTACGTTGTTAAGCAGCGAAAAAATTCTTGGCGTATCGACAGTGGGGCAACATCGCATATGTGTTGTAATAAAAATTTGTTTGAAACCTTTAATAAGAAAAACACAACCATTATGTTGGCTGCAGAAAAGTATATTGAGTCCCTAGGTATTGGCGGTGGAAATGTAATGGTTTGGGGGTGTAAGCAGCAGCTGGACCTGGGCAAATGGTGTTTATTGAGACCAAGATGGACAAACACATCTACAAGAAAATTTTGACTGACAATTCAATGGCGAGTGTCGAAAAATTGGGTCTTGAAGCGATGAATTTCTTGTTTCAACAAGACGATGACCCCAAAAATACCTCGTTTTTGGTTCAAGAATGGCTGTTGTATCAGTGCAAGCAGTTAAAAACGCCGCCGCAGTCACCAGATCTGAACCCCATAGAGCATGTTTGGGATTTGCTAGAAAAAAAAATTAGGAAACATAAAATTTTCTCCAAGGAAATCCTTAAAACGGCTCTGATGAGACGGAATGGGAGAAAATTAATCCCAATGAAACCAATCATTTGGTAAAAAGTATGCCCCGACGTCTAAAAGCTGTTATTGAAGCTAAGGGCGGCCCCACAAAATATTGAAATCAGAAAAAATTGGGGACAATAAGTTTTGTTCGTACAAAATAAAAAGTGTCCGAATAATTGTTGTGCGTAAGAAAGTGGCCTTTTTGATACTTTTAATTTTTTTTGATATGCCAAAGAAGGTTTTTTATGTTTTTAGATTTGAAATTAGTAGTAGTAATATCCATGTTCATAATGAAAATAAAATTTTTTTTCAAACTTAAATACTTTTCAAGTTATTTATAAAGAAAGTTGATATAGACGAGTGTCCGAATAAATGTTGTGCTGACTGTATGTGCCGGATTTAAAAATGAATTTTTTGTCGGTGAGCAAAGCAGCCGAGTTCGGGAATGTCACCACATTCGGAAATTCAGAAGCTTTAGTGCGAAATAAACATGGACATATAATGTTGCGAGCGGTACAAGAAAACAATTTATACGTGTATGGAGTGGAAAAAACCACTGATGCAGTGCATTTGATATCCGATATATCTCTTGCAAAAAAATGGCATAGCCGCTACAGGCATTTAAATTTTCAAAATTTAAAGAATCTTTGTGAGAAAGAACGTGTAATCGGGATGAAAATTAAAAACGTATCCGTAAACACAAATTGCGACACATGCAAAAAATATGTGCATTGCCGTTCCCACAAAAGGCAGAACGTGTTATAGACGATTACTCGCGAAAAATTCACGTATATTTTATGCGCGCCAAAAATGAAGTTTTTGAGAAATTTAAAATGTATAAAAGTTATGTTGAGTGCCAAACCGAAAAAACAATCAAAGCCTTGCGAAGCGATAACGGTACTGAGTACATAAACAATGAATTTACAAATTTTTTAAATGCGTGCGGAATAAAAAGAGAACTAACGGTGCCTTACACAACTCAGCAAAACGGCGTTGCTGAGCGCGCAAATCGTACAATCGTTGAAATGGCTAGGAGTATGTTAATTCATGCAAATTTAAAAGAATTTTTGTGGGCTGAAGCCGTTCAAACTGCAGTATATTTGAGAAATAGATGTCCGACCATAGCGTTAAATGGATGCACCCCCTTCGAGGCTTGGAACAAGCGCAAGCCGTCGGTAAACCATCTGAAAATACATATTTGGTTCACGCGCATTTGCACTGGAAAAAACCAAAAAAGGCAAATTCGTTGCAAAAGGAAAGGAGTACATTTTTGTTGGCTACTCTTTTGCAGCAAAAGCATATCGTTTATATGACCAAGAAAAGCGAATGATAGTGGAACGCCGAGACGTCAAAATTGTGGAGGGTGAGTTCGTCAAGGAAGTAAATGATATTTACGAAAATAGAGATCAGACTGAGGATCTTGCAAAAATCATCATACGCTTTGAGTCAAACGAAGAACCTGTGCAGGTACAAACTGTTGTTGAGCCCGAAGACGAAACGATTAGCAACATTGACAACAGCGATGATGATGAGGAGGAGTACTTCGTAAGTGCTCAGATGAAGAAGACATCACACAAATACGTGGCCCAGGAAGGCCAAAAATCATTCGTACTGGTCAACCTGGCAGACCAAAGAAGCAGTACAATGTCCTCAACAATCTTAGCTGCTCCGATGACATTGAGACTCCACGGACCGTTGCAGAGGCGTTGCAAAGACACGATGCAGAAGAATGGAAAAAATCTATGCGAAAGGAATTCGATGCACTCGTGTCAAATAATACATGGACTCCTGTCAATCTTCCGCCCGGAAAAAAGGCTATAGGTTCAAAATGGGTTTTCAGAATCAAACGCAACCAAAACGGTGACATTGAAAGGTTTAAGTCGAGACATGTGGCACAAGGATGTGGCCAGCAGTTTGGCGTAAACTACTGGGAGACATATTCTCCAGTGATACGTTATGAGACAATCCGAATGTTATTTGCGATTGCTGCAGAAAAGCAGTTACACATGCATCAGGTGGATATCTCTAACGTGTATCTCAACGGTAAACTCCAAGAAGTCGTCTATATGAAGCAACCCGTAGGCTTTATAGATGAGCAGAACCCCCACAAGGTACCCCAACTTCAAAAGGCTATCTATGGGCTGAAGCAGTCTGGACGTGTCTGGAATGACACATTGAACGAGGTGCTGGTTAACATGGGCTTTAAAAAAAGTCAACACGAGCCATGTCTATACGTCAAACAGCATCAACAAGGCTTCAGTTATATAGCAGTTTACGTCGACGACCTGATAATCATCTGTCCAAAAGAGATGGACGTCAGCGCGATCAAGCAAAATATCGCATCCGTATTCGAGATGAAAGATGGAGGTCAGCTCAACTTTTTCCTAGGCATGGAAATTCATCGAGAAGGCAAACAAGGCGCCCTCAAGTTATGCCAGAAGAGGTATATTGAAAGCGTTTTGAATACTTTCGGTATGCAGGATTGCCGTCCAGTCGCAACACCACTTGACCCAGGTTTTCACGTTGGTTGTAAAGATGAAGAATGTATAAAGGTAAATAAGACATATTATCAATCACTAATTGGTTCGCTCATGTACTTAGCAGTTTTGAGCCGGCCCGACATTCTTCATGCTGTGAGCAAACTATCACAGCGAAACCAAGACCCTCATGTGGAGCACGAAACTGCAGCTAAGCATGTGTTGAATATGAGCATCATCTACCAAAAGTCTGGAGAGCCAGTAAAAGGCTTCGCCGATGCTGATTGGGCAAATGACAAGCTGGACCGAAAATCATATTCCGGATACGTTTTCTTCCTAGCTGGTAGTGCCTTTTTGTGGACATCAGCCAAGCAGAGCGTCGTCGCCATGAGCAGCACCGAAGCAGAGTATGTGGCGCTATCAACATCCGCTAGAGAAGCAGTGTATCTACAAGGTCTGTTGCAAGAGATTGGATACTCAAATCAAGGGCCAATGACTATCTATGGTGACAACCTCAGTGCGCATCATATTGCGAAAAATCATATTCACCATAAACGCACAAAGCATATAGATTTAAAATATCATTTTGTTAGAGACAAAGTAGAAAGTAAAGAGATAAAACTTGAATATGTATCCACACAGAAAAACGTTGCCGATGTATTAACCAAAAGTTTATGTAAGCAAAAGCATTATAGATTTGTAAAATCGCTTGGATTAATTGATTAATACATTGTAATCACAAAATATTATGCTTAAGCAAAAGTGTTGAAATTTGAAGTGTAACCATAATATAATCTGTCTGGCAACGCTAATTAACATAATGTACATGAACAGCGAGAGCCTCTGTTATCTCTCGTCTCTCCTATTCGTATGTAAGTACATATGTACACATGTCATCTCTTCAGTTCTGAATAAACCACTTATGAGCACAGACGCGTCGTTCTCTATTTAATACATGACAAAAGGCGCAATTCACAATAGTCTTCAACAATACATTCCTCATCATTCAGTGAATTATAAAAATTATCTCGCGAAGGAAGCAGGGATTCATCAAATTTTTCAAAACTATCCAAATAATCATAGGGAAATACTCCCTTTCGTCGTAGCATATCAAATTTTTCACCTTGATATTTAGTTTTCAAAATTTTAAAATTCGCTATGTTCATATAACTAGCGAGTTTTTCTAAGCTTGAATTTAAAAATCTTTTTGAATCTATATATCTAATTTTATATTGATGAAGATAAGATTCATCGAGCTTACAAATTTGAGTTAACGCAATATATAACTCTTTATTGCAAGGTATGGGTCTTAGTTAATCTTTTATTGACGTAACAAATAAATGTATATCATAACGAGACAAGTTATGAAAAACTACCGGGAAAAAGAGATCGCTTAATCTAAATGTCTGTTTACACAGCTTATGAATAGGACCTACATATTGTCCTGTAAACTGATCAAAGAATTTTTCTCGATCATCATCAGAAATTTGTTTCTCGCAGGCATAGCAAACACCGTGTTCCTGGTAATCCTCATCCCAAATGTTAAACTGGTAGATTGGTTTTTTATAGGACTTCCAGTACTTCTCATAAAGTCCATCGGTTTTCATCCTAAGTGCTTGACAAAATTTTTGGATACAATCCGGTCCTGAAATAACGAAATCATAATGTTTATGAGTTTATTGCCTTTGCTGGAATGTTAAAATATTTACCTTCGTATGTCCACATCTCATTTAGATGATCATTGTATTTATGTACAATATAAAATGATGCTGCACATGCTGTATGCCTCTGTGCCATAGTAGTTGATGATTTTGATGGATCATTAAGATTTATATGGTAATTTTCCAAAACTGTCAGCATAAATTACTACTGGTGGAGATAGTTTTTTAGAAAAACTTTTGAATACAGTTTTGGTATTAGGTTCAGGATACAAAGCAGCAACTTTTCCACACTCTTTAGTGTCATGTATAGTATTTGTTGTACTATAAAATTGCAAGCAGTTCTCGCAAAAATATGCAGTATTATGGGATTTACTATGTTGTGAATAGCATAATTTTCTCATGCACGTTATATATGCTTAATGCATCATTTGCATATTATCACTATTAATTTCAAGCAAGTTTATGTGCTGAGTCCGAATTTTCTTAGTCCTCACTGTGGGTCCCACAACGTTTTTTCCATTCTCATCGACTTCATAAACATTGATGCTAAAATCCTCATTTGGTGATTCGAATCGCTTGATTCCTTTGCTTGTTATTGGAAACTCAATTCCGGAAAAATTTAATCTTACTCCTTCATAATAAATGATGTCTTGCCGTATGTTTCCGCATCGATAGGATGATGGTATTGTTCACTTATCTCGGGAAATTTTTTGTAATGCTGCTGTTTGATATATAGTTTTAAGGTGTTTTCCATAGGCTAATGATGCTAAAACACACCACTTGAAACAAAAATCATCATCATTTTTAACATTTATGAGTGCATTTCGTGACTTAATTTTTTTGGGAGCTTGGATAAACCTGTTTGCAGCGATCTGCTCTAGTTTTATCATGGTAAGTTCAAAATATTTAAAACACTTTGTTGCCCAACCTGAATCCTTCTCCTGGAATTCACTGCTGAGAGTTATCAAATTTTCTATGGTATCATTTAGATGATCATCAATCAGCTCGTTTTCATATATTGGTTTGTATGGAGTAATGAAATGCTTCATTGTTTCTGTTAAGCTTTCATCATCAGTGTTTTTAACGTATAATCCATATACTTTTAAATTGTAATTACTTTTAAATTACTCACTCATGCAGTGACGCAATAAATTGATAATATCATTTTTGCAATCATGAAAAAACTCTTTTAAATCAATATGTTCACTTTTATTTGAGTGAACACGATATGATTTTAAAGGAAATAGGACTAAGGGTTTCCTTTTTAAATGGTATCTTTTTAGGCCCAGTACCTGCTCACAAACCTGTTTCAAACGATTCCTACTGGGTCAATCTAATAATATGAGGGAAAGGTTACCACCTCTATTCTACCTGAAATCCACTTATTCTTTTTGTGTAATTCTCACTTGGAAGAAACCTGTTTCAAACGAATCCTATGATTCTCTTGTAATAAGAGGAAGTGAAATTCAACCAATCAAAAGTAAAACAGCAAACATTTAAAATAAATAGTGGTTAAATGTGTTATATTTATTATATACATGTAAAGGACAGTGTATCAAGCAGTTAACACTATCCCATCTAAATTAACATTTTAACTTAAAATACCATCGATAAGACCTAACCGATATAACCAGACTTAACCGATGTTTAAAAGACCTAACCGATAAGGGGTTATCGATATGGGAGTCGGTTGTTGGAAGTAGAAGCAGAAAGTTGAACAAAAAGTCGGAAGAACAGACTCATTAATTGCACATCTTAAATCATACACTTTGTACTCTTTTTCGAAAAACACTATTAATAAACGATACATTATCTGGTCTGATGAGCTCGTGAGGTGGCTCAAAGGGGGCCTAGCTGAGGCCACCGGACGGGTCGCAGGTTGCGGATAGCGAACGACCTACCTATATACAGGTCATATAGGTAGGTCAGCTGCGAATAATCGGACATCCCTAGGGAGAGTACCGAAAATAAGCAGCCCCGGACAGCCAGCGGGTGTTCGCGAAGTAGCAACACTGACGATGCGCTTGTGGTGCCGCCTCGTATAAGTAGCTCACACACTCCCCTATCCCTACACACTACCTACCCACATCCCAACCCACCACATTCAGCTCACACCGGGCCGGACTAAGAGTGTTATTCGACTCGTGCCGAGAGTCAGCCTGGCTGGGGGCCCGGTATATAAAACTAGCCCAGTCGTTAACGGAGAGCTCAAGGACTTGGCAGCCCCCTGTTCTAAGTATGCCTTATCCGGGCAACGTGGATCTCTGCCCGGACGGACCGTACCCCTTCTCTGCAGCTCGTGGGAAAAGAATGGAAGAAATTAAAAACAAAAAAAATGAGTCTGGCACTTCCCAAATGCCAACAGGGAGCAATCCCAAACAGGGGAAGGCAGCGGACCAAAGGCCTGGCCCGACCCGCAAATCAGCAGGGAAAACCTGCGCGGCGGAAGATGCTAGGGAGAGCCCAAAGGGGTCCCATCCCGGTGTCGGGGTGGGTGGTGAATTGGCTCCCAAAACCGATACCTTGGCAGAGTGGCTATGCAATCCTGCGGCTGCTCTGCCTGCTGGTAAAGTGGCGGGTGATGAGTCACCATCTACTAGTGTCCAAGCCAAATCTTTTACATATGCCGATAGAAGGAGTGCTGGCAATATACTCCGTCGGCAGAACTCAAGCCAGATGTCCAGCCCGACGGACAAATGGATAAAGAAGGTTGAGTGGGCCTCGAAGGTGCTGCCGAACTTTGGCAAGGAAGCACCGAAGAAGGAAGCCCCTCAGTCAAAAAGGCAGCGCTCACAAGAGACTCCGGGGCCGACACCGAAGCGCTCCAGAGTGCTGCCTAACACATCATTCGCGCAGATTGCCAGAGAAAGGACGCTGATTGGCGTCCTGGACAAAGGCAGCGCGGACTCCCGGATACCTAGAAACCAGTGGAAGTGGGTGGAAGCGGCACTGGCCGACCGCTGCTTCGAGCTGCTGGAAAAGCAGCCTGGACCCCCCCCCCCCCCCCCCCCCCCCCGTCTGCAAAGACATGGGTTGGTACCAGGGCTGCATAAAAATCGTAGCCTATGAAGACGAGCGCTCCGTACAGCTGTACAAAACAGCGGTAGCGCAAGTCGGGGAAGTCTACCCAGGGGCGAAGCTCGTCGCTGTAGACTGGAGCGAAGTGCCCAGTAGACCAAGGGCGAGAGTCTGGGTGCCCGCCTCCATGAAGGAGACGGAGCGCATCCAAAAAATGTTGCAAAGTTGCAACCCCCACCTTCCAACAGCGGATTGGAAGGTGGTCAAAGTTGAGACGACACAGGGCCCCACAAACCAGGCGGTGGTCGTCCTCAACAAAGAGTCGCTGTCCCCGATTGAGGCTGCCAAAGGCGAGCTCAATTTTGGGTTCAGCTCTGTGACCGTAAAGGTCTACAAGTCGGATGCGGCGGCCGAGGCACGTCCTGTCGACAAGCCAGTCGAGCAGGACGCTGCCTCGGAGATCGAAGCACCCGACGATCACACAGAGATAGACCCAGAGGGCTACTCCACCGATGGCACGCTGAGATGCGACTTCGAGGCGATGTGTTGCCACGAGGAAATCGAGGACGATCCGGATGCCGACATTACAGTGGTGGAGAACACTAAGGATGTCCTTGAGGCTCCTTCAGATCAATCTCCACCACTGTAAAGCAGCATCCGCTGCTCTTATACTCCGCCTCGAAGAGAGCGGAGCAGACGTAGCCCTGATCCAGGAACCTTGGATAGTGGGAGACAAGGTTTGTGGACTAGGGTCGAAGGAGTACAAGATAATTGTAGCTCAACATGAAGGTAAAACCCGCACCTGCATTCTCGCCAGAAAGCACCTTAATATCTTTCTGCTCCATAACTATAGCGATAGCGACAACACGGCGGCAAGCCTAGAGCTGAAAGGGACACATATAAGGCTGATGTCGTCCTACATGGCCCATGAGGGAAACGATCCTCCCAACGACCTGGTTCGCAAACTAGCCAGCGACAGCGAGAGGTCGGACATAGACCTATTAATAGGTTGCGATGCCAACGCTCACCACACTCAATGGGGGAGCTCGAACACAAATGTAAGGGGTGAATCACTTTTCAGCTTCATCCTCAACTCAAATCTATTTATTTGTAATCGGGGCAACGACCCCACTTTTATAATTAAAAATCGACAGGAGGTTATTGACATCACCCTAGTGTCTTCCAACCTGTTAGACATAGTCAAGAGTTGGCAAGTCCTTGATGACCACTCTTTCTCTGACCACAGATACATCGAGACCACACTATCCCTTGAGTGCCAACCTAAGGACTATATTAATCCCAGGAAAGCCAACTGGGAAAAATATAGCTCAGCCCTGGAGGACTTACTCCCCTCCAAAGCACCATCATGCCCTGACACAAAAGACGACCTAGATCGCCTAGTGAACAGGTTCACAGAGGCATGCAACAAAGCCTTCGCGGCAGCGTGCCCCTCTAGCAAACCTAGGGGGAAAAAGAAACCCCCCTGGTGGTCAAAACAAATAGACATCCTACGTAAAAGCTGCAGGACCCTCTTCAACAGGGCCAAAAGCGCGAACGAGGAGAGCCACTGGGCAGACTACAAAATCAGTCTGTCAATATATAAAAAGGAAACAAGGAAAGCAAAAAGGGCCTCTTGGCAAAAATTTTGCTCGGAAATTGAGGAAACGTCAGAGGCCGCAAGGCTTCGCAAGATTCTCTCAAAAACTAACCCCTCGGTAGGGTATCTTAAAAGGAATGACGGCACGTGGACTAACTTTAGTGAGGAGTCCCTGCAGATTCTACTAGACACACATTTTCCAGGGTGCCCAACCATCGAGACGGCACATCTTCCAGGAGAGGGACCGGTAACCTCGATGGATCACATCCTCACAAAACGTAACATAAGCTGGGCAATAAACAGCTTCAACCCGTTCAAATCGCCAGGCCCAGACCAGGTAATCCCGGCCCAACTTCAGAAGGCCGGGGATACGGCCATCAACTGGCTACAAGGTATCTTCAGGAAGATACTGGCTGTGGGTACAATCCCGCGAACATGGCTTAAGGCAAAGATAGTCTTCATTCCCAAAGCTGGGAAAGCCTCGCACTCAGCTGCAGAAGACTTTAGACCAATCAGCCTATCGTCCTTCCTCCTCAAAACCTTTGAGAGACTCGTCGGGCTGCAACTGAGGACAACTATACACCCTCAGTTGCTGTCAGGCGCACAGCATGCCTACCGGAAAGGAAAATCCACGGAAACGGCTCTTCATGAAGTGATCTCAGCGGTAGAGAAATCTCTGCATCACAAAGAGTACTCACTCATAGCCTTTCTCGATATTGAGGGAGCTTTCAACAACGTTGTACCGGGCGCCATTACAGAAGCCCTGACTGACCTGGGGGTGGACCGTCACTTGGTGATGCTCATTGATCAATTGCTCACATGCAGGACGGTGACATCATCGTTGGGATCGTCCGCCCAGTCAAGGTATGTCAACAGAGGCACCCCGCAAGGTGGTGTCCTGTCTCCTCTTCTGTGGAACATAGCAGTCAACAAGATTCTATGTGACCTAGAAGGGGGGGCTGCAAAGTCGTGGCCTATGCGGACGACGTTGCGATTATCTTCTCGGGGAAATACCCCCAAACACTGCGACTTAATGTCCACAAAGCTAGCGCAACTGTCGGATTGGACAGAATCGCGCGGTCTGGGAGTAAATCCCTCAAAAACGGAACTCGTACTATTCACAAATAAATACAAGGTCCCGCCCCTCAACCCTCCAATACTACAAGGATGCAGGCTCTCCTTTAGCGACAGTGCCAGTTACTTAGGGTTGGTAATTGACAAGAAGCTTAGCTGGAACCTGAATGTCAAAGACAGAGTGAAGAAGGCAATGACTGCACTCTACACATGCAAAAAAGCTATTGGGCTAAGATGGGGTAAGATCCCAAGCATAGTCCAATGGATATATCAAGCTATAGTTAGACCAATACTACTCTACGGAGTTACGGTGTGGTGGCCGGCCCTATCAAAAAGGGCGATCACCAAGAAACTGGGCAAAGTCCAGCGGACTGCCGCCCTATGCATCAGCGGAGCTCTTCGCACCACCCCAAATGATGCGCTAAATGCCATCCTATGCCTACAGAGCCTTGACCTCGCAGGAAACGAACGGGCAGAAGCAGCAGCAATACGTCTAAGAGACTCAGATCAATGGGTGACACAGTGCATAGGTCACTCAGCCATATTAAATAATAGCAGTACCGTCCCCTCAAAAACAGACTACCAAGTTCCAAGAGAGTACACAGACACTCCCTTCGACACAATCATCCCTCACAGAGACGAATGGCTCGAGGGACTCCCAGGCCCAGATGGGGCCATAAACATCTTCACAGATGGATCAAAGCTGGACGACAGAGGCGGAGGTGGAATCTACTCTGAACAGCTAAGCATAAGGCATTCCTTCAGACTCCCAGATCATTGCAGTGTCTTTCAAGCGGAAGTCATAGCAATCAGGGAGGCTCTAGACTGCCTACAAGCGGCTGCCGTCACGGCAACCAAGCTAAACATTTATAGCGACAGCCAGGCTGCGATCAAATCGCTAAGCGCGATTTGGACATCAGAGATGTCCAAACTATGTCCCAGGAGGATAGCGAACTTTGTGAGAGCATCTGGATGGGATAATTGCTGACAGGAAGTCTCACAACGCAGGAAGGAAATGATCCTATGCGGTATCACAACGGGCCGAAACCGGCCTAAGTGTGACGGGTTCCGAGCGAGCCCGGCAGCCGCCTCAACCTAACCTAACCTAACGATACGTTATTATTAATCTTACATTTGGGGGCTCGTCCGCGTCGAATACAGAGCTCGGAGTGTGTGAAAAAGAAAAACAGAAGAAAGCAGAAACTGATGCAAGAAGAGGATTGTTGAAAAGTTGTTAAAGTTGTTGTTTGTAGCTACATAAAGTTGTAAAGTTGTTGTTGGTGGCTATAAACATTAAGTTGAACAATCAAAATTCTGTGAGCATAACAGTAGACACGGAGTTTAATAAAAGATCGGTCGTTTAATTCGGTTGGAAAATTGTGAAATTCATTGTCGCGCCGCAGCGTCGCCTTGTCCGTGCGCAGTACGTACACAAGCAGAAACGAGGGGGAACGTTGTGAGTTGCTGCGGAGACCGCAACTCTAAATTTATACCCGATACTAAGTCAGTACGGCTCTCCTCCGGCAGACGCCGCTAATATTAAACGACACGACAAAGAGTGCGTGCGAGTGAGACAGAAAATCAGTCTGAGCGTGACGTCGGGGGCTGCGTAGCCAGTGCAAATTGATTTGTTCCTTTTGTCTATAAAAATTATCTGATCTGATCCAGATTCAGCAATCTGATAGATATGGTCATTATCTATGATTCTGCGTTTTTAGTTTTCTCAAATGTGCAATATTGTGGATGCAACAGATTTTCGTCCTTTGTTGGGGCGGAAAAGGGTGGGGCAAAATTCTGAGATATACGTTTTATAGTGAGATCTAACAGAAGTGCGGATACCAAATTTGGTTACTCTAGCCTTAATAGTCTCTGAGATTTGTGGATGCCCAAGATTTTCGTCCTTTGCGGGGGCGGAAGGGGGTGTGGCGAAAATTGGACACGAAACGGTCAAGGTCCGATATCACAGGAGTGTGGATACCAAATTTGGTTGCTCTGGCTCTTATAGGTTCTGAGATCCTTGAACTCATATTTTGCAATTGACAAAACCGACCATGAAACCTGTGTGTTAGAGAGAGACAGAGCGAGAAAGAATGAAATTGTTTTCTTGATTCTGGCTATAATCATTATTCGATCTGGTTCAGATTTTGCACTGTAGAAGATATGGTCATCCTCACCGATTCTGCGTTTTCGGTTTTATCGTATCTTTAAAAATGTGGATGCCACAGATTTTCGTCCTTTGTGGAGGCGGAAGTGGGCGGGGCGAAGTTTTGAAATATTTTTGTAGCAGTGACATATCACAGAAGTCTGGATCCAAAACATCGTTGCTCTAGCTCTTATAGTCTTTGAGCACTAGGCGCTGAAGGGGACGGACGGACGGACGGACGGACGGACGGACGGACGGACGGACGGACGGACGGACGGACGGACGGACAGACGGACAGACAGACAGGGCTCAATCGACTCGGCTATTGATGCTGATCAAGAATATATATACTTTATGGGGTCGGAAACGATTCCTTCTGGACGTTACACACATCCACTTTTCCCACAAATCTAATATACCCCAATACTCATTTTGAGTATCGGGTATAAAAACACGCACAGACACGTTGTGTGTGATACACACTTATAAACAGAAAAGACAAGCACTCGTCGGGTACCCAGACACAAGTCGAAAAGAGCCGCAAAATGATGCAAACACCGCCGCCGTTGCACTGGAAAGAGAGAGAGAAGGAAGAAGCTGTACCAGGAACGTCGCGCCCGAGTGCAAGCGAGATGGAAGATTTAGAAAATGCAGAAAACAATACTGATGACAAGATTGATCAAATGATAAAGTTGCTAAGTTTGAAACTTTGCGATGAGCAACGAGAAATGAAGATCGCTCCAGATAATTTTACAAAAGTTGTGAGCGATTGTGATGGAAAATCGGTTCCCATAGAAAAATGGTTTGAGATATTCGAAAAAAATGCCGACGCATATGAGCTTACTGAAAAGCAAAAGTATGTGCAGGCCAGAGGAAAAATGACCGGTGCAGCTAAGCTTTTCCTTGAAGCTGAATGCGTGTGCACCTATGAGGAACTCAAGATCGTATTATTGGATGAATTCACATGTAGCTATAACAGTACAGACATTCATAAGCTGCTGCAAGAAAGAAAGAGGAAGAGTAGTGAGTCGGTGCACGAGTACTTGCTGCAGATGAGAAAAATAGCAGCAGTCGGACATGTTGAACACGCGGCTGTTATAAGCCATATTGTGAACGGTCTGGACATAAGTAACGAGTATAAGTATGCCATGTATCGCTGTAAGACCTTCAGGGCCTTGAAAGAAGAGTTCGATATCTATGATCGTTTGAACATATCGGAGAAGAAGGGCAATAACGAACAGCATAGAACGAGTTTCAAGCACCAAAGTGGGCAAAGCGGTAAAAAAGAATATTGCTATAACTGTGGATCAGGAGAACACAAACACAAAGACTGCAAAGCCGAAACAAAGTGTTTTAAGTGCAATCAGAATGGTCACATTTCGCGTAACTGTCCTTATGAAGCTGATAAAGTTGATAAAGTTCGCGTCATTTTGGATCGCAGTCGCATGAAAAAAATTCAAATAAACGGCATTGTTGTTGACTGTCTTGTGGATACAGGGTCAGATGTAACCATAATCAAAGAGAGTATGTTGAAGACCATGAAAAACGTTAAACTTTTGAAGTGCACAACTATGTTGCGCGGTCTGGGTCAGATATCAACAAAGCCTGTTGGATACTTTAATGCAGAAGTTACCGTGGATAAGTTGCAGACCACACAGAAGTTTTTAGTAGTCCCCAGTAGCCAGATTGATTTCGACGCACTTTTGGGGCATGATTTCATTAAAAAGTTCCGTTTCGTCGCTGATATGCAAGGATACACGTTTTTGAAGCATGACGCAGATCCTGTGCCAACAGATGAGCATGCTCTTATATATAATGTAACTGAAGAGTCATCCTTTGTAGCTCCGCCGCAATATCGAAAAGACGTTGAATAGATGATAAGAAACAGTTACCAAATGCCCACAGAAGTTGCAAAGCAGTCTCCAATCCAACTGAAGATAGTTCCCGACGGAGTAATCAAGCCGTTTCATCACTCACCGAGTCGTTTGTCAACAGACGAAGCCAGTGCCGTAAAGAAGCAAGTCGAAGAATGGATCGAGCAACGAATCGTGCGCAAGTCATCTTCAAATGTAGCGAGCAGAGTTGT
Organism: Drosophila miranda; assembly: GCF_003369915.1. Classification (NCBI taxonomy): domain Eukaryota; kingdom Metazoa; phylum Arthropoda; class Insecta; order Diptera; family Drosophilidae; genus Drosophila; species Drosophila miranda. The sequence goes on from NW_022881603.1 coordinate 30,104,964, forward strand.
CGTCGTGAAGAAAAAAGATGGTACAGTAGACTACAGGAAGTTAAACAGCATGGTATTGCTGGACTGCTTCCCAGTCCCGATCATGGAGGAAGTCTTGGAAAAGCTGCAGTCGGCTAAGTGGTTTACCATAATGTACCTTGAAAACGGCTTTTTACATGTGCATATGGAAGAGCAAAGCAAGTCGTATACGGCCTTCGTCACAAAGGAGGGATTATTCGAGTTTAATAAAGCGCCTTTCGGATTCAAGAACTCGCCAGCTGCGTTCATTCGGTTCGTAAGCTATATTTTTCAAGAATTAATCAACTCTGACATTATGCAGCTTTATATGGACGACATAATTGTTTACGCCGCGTCGCCCGAGGTATGCATGAGGAAGACGAAGTTGGTTCTGGAGACAGCTGCGCAGTTTGGCCTAAAGATCAAGTGGAAGAAATGTAGCTTCATGCTGCCACGCATTAGCTTTCTGGGCCATATCATTGAGGACGGGAGAATCTGGCCCGGCAAAGAGAAGACAGCAGCTGTCAGTCGGTTTGCTACGCCCAAAGACATTAAAGCAGTTCAAGCATTTCTGGGACTCACAGGCTTTTTCAGAAAGTTCATCCTTGGCTATGCACAAGTTGCCCGGCCGCTCACGAATCTACTCAGGAAGGAATCAGTTTTCAACATTGGCGAAGCAGAGCAACAATCGCTACAAACCTTAAAGAAACTCACGAGAAGCGCCAACGGAACTCTACACGGATGCATCCAAAGAAGGTTTCGGAGCAGTTTTGTTGCAGCAGTTTGATGGCAATTTCCACCCGATTTACTATTGGAGTAAAAAGACTACACAAGCCGAGTCCAAACGTCACAGTTACTATTTGGATGTCAAAGCTGTATACCTCGCACTCAAGAAGTTTCGTCACTACCTGTTGGGGATCAAATTTGATCTTGCCACTGACTGTGCGGCGTTTAAGCAGACAACAACGAAAGCAGATTTACCCAGAGAAGTTTCCCAGTGGATTCTGTATATGGAGGACTTTACATTCAAAGCAGTACACCGCCCAGGGGACAGAATGAGACACGTGGACTGTCTCAGTCGTTTTCCGCAGACATGCATGTTCGTGACGACGGAGCTAACAGCTCGGATAAAGAAAGCACAGCAGGATGACGATTTCATCAAAGCCACAGTTGAGATCCTGAAGCAGCACCCATATCAAGACTACAAGCTTAAAGGAGGTCTTCTCTTCAAATCTGTAAATGGCAATGACGTATTGGTGGTTCCAAGGCTGATGGAAAGGGAAATCATTCAAGGATCGCATGAAGTTGGTCATTTCTCCACAGCGAAGACAATGCACTCAGTTCAGCATCAATACTGGATTCCGCACCTTGAACGTAAAGTAAATAAGTTGATTACTAATTGTATCAGTTGTATAATTTTCAGCAAAAAGTTGGGCAAACAAGAAGGCTATCTTCATTGCATTGACAAGGGTGACACACCACTATACACGCTGCACGTTGATCATTTGGGACCAATGGATGCGACAGCCAAGCAATACAAGTACATTTTTGCTGTGGTAGATGCACTCTCCAAGTTTGTGTGGCTGTTCCCAACTAAAACAACAGGTCACGAAGAAGTTGTGAAGAGGCTGAGCGATTGGTCATTTGTGTTTGGTTTTCCCAAGCGCATAGTCAGCGACAGAGGAGCAGCGTTTACATCCAACGCATTCAGCGAGTTTCTCAACGAGAACAAAGTCGAACATGTGTGTACAACGACAGGTGTGGCGAGAGGCAACGGTCAGATTGAGCGGGTGAACCGTTCAATTTTGGGTATCATCGCAAAGCTCTCAGCTCAGGAGTCAACGAAGTGGTACAAGCATGTGCCACAGGTCCAGATGGCGATTAATTCGCATGTGCATTCTACGTTGAAGTCGTCGCCATTCGAGGTCATGTTTGGGACAAAGATGCACAGACAAGCTGAAAGTCGACTATTGGAGGTGCTCAACGAGGAGTTGGTTACGCAGTTTAACAACGAGCGCCAAGAACTGCGTGACCAAGCGAAACAAAACATTGAGAAGGCGCAAGAGGTGTACAAGCGCAATTATGATAAAAAACGACGACCTGAGCACGGCTACAGACTAGGAGACATGGTCGCGATCAAGAGGACGCAGTTCGTCGCATGACGCAAGTTGGCCAGCGAGTATCTAAGCCCATATGAAGTCACCAAGGTAAAGCGGAACGGTCGCTACGACGTCAGAAAGGTTGCTCAAGTCGAGGGGCCAAATATCACAGCAACGAGCAGTGACAAGATGAAGCTATGGCGTTTTGTCTCAGAGAACGATGATATATTATCATCTGGGACAGATGAAGATGAGCAGGAGGGCCGAATGTAAAGGACAGTGAATCAAGCAGTTAACACTATCTTATCTAAATTAACATTTGAACTTAAGATACCATCGATAAGACCTAACCGATATAACCAGACTTAACCGATGTTTAAAAGACCTAACCGATAAGGGGTTATCGATACGGGTGTCGGTTGTTGGAAGTAGAAGCAGAAAGTTGAAAAAAAAGACGGAAGAACAGACTCATTAATTGCACATCTTAAATCATACACTTTGTACTCTTTTTCGAAAAACACTATTAATAAACGATACATTATTATTAATCTTACATACATATGTATATATTATTCTTAGAAAAATACATAAAATATTCTTATTATTATACCCGATACTCAAAATGAGTATTGGGGTATATTAGATTTGTGGTAAAAGTGGATGTGTGTAACGTCCAGAAGGAATCGTTTCCGACCCCATAAAGTATATATATTCTTGATCAGCATCAATAGCCGAGTCGATTGAGCCCTGTCTGTCTGTCCGTCTGTCCGTCCGTCCGTCCGTCCGTCCGTCCCCTTCAGCGCCTATTGCTCAAAGACTATAAGAGCTAGAGCAACGATGTTTTGGATCAGGACATCTGTGATATGTCACTGCTACAAAAATATTTCAAAACTTTGCCCCGCCCACTTCCGCCCCCACAAAGGACGAAAATCTGTGGCATCCACATTTTTAAAGATACGATAAAACCAAAAATGCAGAATCGTAGAAGATGACTATATGTTCTAGAGTGTAAAATCTCAACCAGATCGTATAATTATTATAGCCAGAATCAAGAAAACAATTTCATTCTTTCTCGCTCTGTCTCTCTCTAACACACAGGTTTCATGGTCGGCTTTGCCGATTGCAAAATATGAGTTCAAGGATCTCAGAACCTATAAGAGCCAGAGCAACCAAATTTGGTATCCACACTCCTGTGATATCGGACCTTGACCGTTTCGTGTCCAAATTTCGCCACACCCCCTTCCGCCCCCGCAAAGGACGAAAATCTGGGGCATCCACAAATCTCAGAGACTATTGAGGCTAGAGTAAACAAATTTGGTATCCATACTTCTGTTAGATCTCACTATAAAACGTATATCTCAGAATTTCGCCCCACCCCCTTCCGCCCCCACAAAGGACGAAAATCTGTTGCATCCACAATATTGCACATTCGAGAAAACTAAAAACGCAGAATCATAGATAATGACTATATCTATCAGATTGCTGAATCTGGATCAGATCGGATCATTTTTGTAGCCAAAAGCAAGACATCAATTTGCAGTGGCCACGCAGCACCCGACGTCACGCTCAGACTGATTTTCTGTCTCTCTCGCACGCACTCTTTGTCGTGTGGTTCAATATTAGCGGCGTCTGCCGCAGGAGAGCCATACTGACTTAGTATCGGGTATAACTGTAGAGTTGCGGTGTACGCAGCAACTCACAACGTTCCCCCTCGTATAAATATGTATTCGTATTATTAAAATTTCGCCTCAGCTAATTTTACCGCAGCAATTAAGTCATCATCATCTTCATCCCGAAGTAGTTCCTGGAGTTGAGATCTTTTATCATCATCCTGATTATCTCCTAAATCGAAAATGTTGTCATCATCCGGGAAAATGTATGATTGATTATTATTATTAGGCGTTGCATTCCTTGGGTCATCGTCGTCATCATCCCATTTAATGTCACTTAACCAGGTCAAGTTGCTCTCGAGATAGGTTTGGGTCTTAATCCCAAAAATCAAGGACAGGTCTACGGAGCTCGGCTGAGAGCATAGATTTATGGTTGATTCCGGTTGGGAATCGATAAAAATGATTTCGAGGTCATCCATCGTTGTTGAAAGATTACTAGTTTATGTACTAGCTGTTAGCTGTGAGTAGTTATTATATAGGCAGTTTGCTATGGGACAGTGTTAGGTACACAAAGGAGGAATATAAATTATAGAGAAAGTAGAAAGGTTCAAGGGCATCGAAACCGTTTTTCAGGAAACACTTAAAAAATACCTCTAAACTATCATTAGATTCATTGCAAAGGGATGACCTACCTGTTTGAGGGTTGTTTGAATCGCAACACGGGACCAATCGTAAAAACAGGTTCATTGACAGTAAGAGGGAGGAGAGAAAATATAAATGAGCGAAGGTTCGATTTGAGAGGATTTTACATGGTTGAGAAGGAGGTTTGAGATCGAAGTTAGTTCACATTATCACCGATAGGTGGCGCCACCAAGTAGTAAGGATAAGGGACAGCCATATTTTAGACTGAATTACCAAATTCGCAACATGCACCTAACATGTACCTAACACTGTCCCATAGCAAAGTGCCTATATAATAACTACTCATTCGGCTTAACCAACGCACCTTGTACCTTGTCGCGACTTATGGATAAAATCATACCAGCCCATCTACGGAATGAAATATTCATATATCTTGACGACCTCTTAGTTATATCCGATAATTTTGAGCACCATCTGGAAGTGTTGTCCCTGCTCGCATCCCAACTTCCAAGGCCAATCTTACTATAAATGTGGAGAAAAGCAAATTTTGCCGGAAAGAGGTTAAATATTTAGGCCACGTGATTGGTTGTGGAAATATTCGCACTGATCCTGACAAAATAGCCGCTGTTAAGGACTTTCCAGCTCCCCAGTCGATCAAACAAGTTCGTCGATTTCTTGGAATGACAGGCTGGTACCACAAGTTCATCCACAATTATGCAGCTATTAGTTCACCCATATCAGATACTCTGAAATCTAAGCGCAAGTTTATTTGGACTGCCGAGGCTCAGCTTGCTTTCGAGTCATTAAAGTCTCAAATGTGTTCCGCGCCAGTTCTACATAGACCAAATTTCTCCATACCATTCTCAATACCCTGTGACGCCAGTCATACAGGCGTAGGGGCAGTTCTAATGCAGGAAAACAACGAGGGCGCAGACGTACCAATTGATTTTATGTCGAAAAAGCTTAACAAATGCCAGAAGCAATACACTGTAACTGAAAAAGAGTGTTACGCTGCGGTTTTAGCCGTAAAAAAGTTCAGGGCATACGTTGACGGCCAAGAATTCACAATCATTACAGATCATGCCTCCTTAAAGTGGCTAATGTCGCAGGCTGATCTTAGCTCCCGATTGGCTCGCTGGTCCTTAAAGTTGCAGGGATTTGAATTTAAAATCTTACACAGAAAAGGAAGTGATAACATAGTCCCGGATGCCTTGTCCCGTACGCACTCAGAAGACTTGTCCTTCTTGGCGATTGATAGCATGTTGGTCGACCCTGATTCTCCTGAGTTCAAATCACCAGAATATCAGTCAATTAAAGAGAAGATTAGGTTGAACAGTTCCCGATTGCCTGATCTAAAAATCAAAGATGAACGCATCTTTCGGCGTGCGGAACATGCCGATGGAACCAAGATCACAGACGATTCCTGCTGGAAGCTTTGGATACCCCCATCCCTTGTAAAACCCGTCCTCAAAGCTGCCCATGAGGATCCCTTGTGTGCCCACAGTGGGATAAATAAAACCCTTGAAAGACTCAGGCGATCTTATTATTGGCCAAACTTAGTGGTGGATGTCAAAGAACTCATAAATAATTGCCATATCTGTAAAACCACGAAGCATCCAAATCAACCCTTAAAGCCACCAATGGGAAATACGGGATTACCTTCTCGATTCTTTCAAAAATTATTTGTAGACTTTTTAGGACCTTATCCGAGAAGCAAGTCAGGAAATATTGGCATCTTTGTCGTCTTAGACCATCTGTCAAAATTTCCATTTTTGAAGCCGGTACGAAAATTTACAGCAGATTCCATAAAACGCCTCCTGGAAGAAGACCTCTTTCACTGTTTCGGGGTCCCCGAAACCATCGTAAGCGATAATGGGGTCCAATTCAAATCTCACACTTTTAACTCCTTGCTTGACAAATATGATATCTCTCATGTCTATACTGCCTTTTATTCTCCTGCCAATTCTCCTGCCAATGCTTCGGAGAGAGTAAATAGATCCGTTCTGGCGGCCATCAAAAGTTATGTTGACCCGGATCAACGTAATTGGGATGAGAAATTAAGCAGCATTTGCTGTGTGTTCGGGCCAGCCGCTGAAGAATAACCGTAACTTTAACATTATTATTGTATGAGCTGAGAGAGCCGCCTATGTTGTAAAACGTTGACGTTCTGCAGAGCTGCTGCGCTCTCCCGCTAACGGGGCTCTCTGCCGCCGCCACTTCGGCAACTACTTTGATCTGCTGCCGATACTTCGGCAATCACTTTGATCTAACGCCGTCGTCTATAGTTTAGTTCTATGCTAACCCCTCTGCGCATTGGTTGCATATCGATCTCGCATAAAGTTTATCTGGCAATAGCAAGCAATCGGCTTCCGCTAAGCCACCAAGATTAAATACGAATTATAAAGTTTAACCCAAAATCTCTTTTCATTTTTGAAACACATAGGTGCCAAAAACGCTTGGCATCTCAAACATTGGTGACCCCCCGACGTGATATAAAACAATTGCTTAATCGCGTTCCGTTAAAACACTTATTATTTATACAATATTTTGCTGTTGGGTAGTTTAACTACCAACAAATACATTTGGGTGCACGTTGAAAAACAGTTTAAAGTGCAAATTCAGTGAGAGTGCGGCTGGAATATTTATAGACAAATTCCGGTACTTTAAGCGTCGAATCTCTCATTCTCTGCGCAGCTGCAGCCGCGGTTCTTGACTTTTCGTGTCTTGCATTCTCGCTCTCGCGTCTATACATCGTCGCTTAAGCGGTATTTCATTTTCCGTTGTTGTGTCGAATTGCACAACGGTTAACATGGACAACGATCCGAATACAGGCACGGGCGGAAATATTGTGGTGGCTGATTCCAGACTGAGCCTGTATAAGCGTAAAAGTCAGTCATTATATGATCGATTGCACAGGCTTGGCGAATCCTTCGCGGGGAATAAAATCGATAAGCTGACCGCCGCGGAAGTCGAGGTGCGCCTTGATATGTTGGCAGAAATTCGAGAGGAATTTAATAAGGCCCATAATGAGTTGGAGGCTCTCGATCAAAACGAGATTGGGAGTGAGCTGCGCGAAATCTTCGATACTCTTTTCATATCGTTGAAAGCTGAGTTGCTGGCTGCTGTTGAAGTAAGCCAGTCACACGCCGCTGCCCATTCTACGACTCTGCCAAGCCATTCCGGACATAGTACCATCATCATGGCTCACCAGCAGCGACTACCTGAGCTGAAGGTGCCTAAATTTTCTGGTGGATACGTCGAGTTCTCGGATTTTATGGCAATGTTCAAATCGTTGATTGAAGCGGATGCGGATCTCAGTGACATCGAGAAATTCCAGCACCTTCGCTCTTGCCTCGCTGATGCGGCTTTGGATTCGGTTCGATCGTTAGAGCTCTCCAGTGCCAATTATCGTGCGGCTTTGGATATACTTAATAAACGCTTTAATAACAAAAGACTTGTTTTCCAGGCACACATCAAGAAGATTCTTGGGCTAAAGAGGGTAGACTCGCCTTCTGCTAAAAGGCTTCGGGAGTTTTCGGATGCAGTCAGTTTACACATGCGAGCGTTGCAGACATTGGGAACTGCTGAGGAGATTTCAGGATTCATGGTCATCAACATGCTGCTGCAGAAGTTGGATTCGAAGACGCAAACCAAATGGGAGGAGCACACATCGTCGGATGCTATACCTACCGCAGAGGAATTCTTCGAATTCTTGCAGCAACGCTGCCAGAAAATGGAGCGGTTGGAATATGCTACAGCGACACACGCTAGTAGCGATCAGGTGGGAAAAAACCATTCCTATACGCAGGTTAAGAAAACGTTTGTAACTTCCAACTCTTCCGCCGACCCGTCTGTATGCGTCTTTTGCCACTCAGCGGGCCATGGAATATACTCGTGCAAGATATTCGGAAATCTCTCACCGTTGCTGCGCCACAAAGAAGTGAAGAAGCTTTCCCTATGCTTCAATTGCCTAAAGCCGGGGCACCGGACCCGCGCATGCAATAGTGGAAAATGTCGAGTATGCGGCGGTAGGCATCATAGTTTGTTGCACTTCGACAGTATACAGCCCACAACACAAGGCTGCCCAGGTATTACTCCTCCCGATCTGGCCGTTCAACCGGACACTCTTTCCGTTGCTCAAAATTCTGCTAGCAGCTCGTCTCTACCTTCGTCTACCTCTCTTGCTGCCCATGGTCTTCACTCTGATGTCGTGCTTCTGGCTACAGCCGTGGTTCTCGTAAAGAATCGGTCTGGCGTTTTAGTTCCTTGTCGTGCCATCTTAGATTCAGGATCGCAGCTGCATCTCGTCACATCCAGGTTCGCCCAGCAGCTTCAGCTTAGGAGAACTCAATCGTCTGCACTTGTGTCTGGGCTGGGCGATACCAGCGTTTCTACTGAGGGATCCACCATAAGCATTTGTATGCATTCTCGCACCTCTGCTTACACAACTACACTTACTGCTCTCATCGCCCCCACGATTACCGATTCTCAACCAAGTATGACAGTAAATGTATCCGATTGGCGTATTCCATCTAACATTCAGCTCGCTGATCCTGTATTTTTCAATCCTCAACGGGTTGATCTTCTCATTGGTGCGAGCGTTTTTTATGATCTCCTCTGCGTAGGGCAAATCAAACTCACCGATGGACTGCCTCTTCTGCAGAAGACCCGGCTTGGGTGGATCGTATCTGGCGGTGGACAGAAGGTATCAAGCTCGGCGCTTTTGGCTACGCACAATTGTCCAGATTCGATAGCTGAGATGGAAGCAAGGTTGGATAAAACTCTTCGTATGTTTTGGGAAGTCGAGAATTGTGTGGAGGCTGGTTTGAATACCAAAGAAGAAGACGATTGTGAAGCACATTTCGTAAGCCACCTTTCACGGTTGCCATCCGGGGAGTATGCAGTTCGTCTGCCGCTAAATAACAATACTGATCGTTTAGGAGAATCTTATGCTCAGGCTTATCGACGGTTCATCAGTCTGGAGCGAAAACTGGAGCGTAATCCTACACTCAAGGAGCGGTATTCCGCCTTTATGAGGGAGTACATTGATTTGCATCATATGCACCAAGTCAACCCTGATTCCCGTAGTCTCTGCAAATATTTCTTGCCTCATCACTGTGTCCTAAAGGAGGACAGTACGACGACAAAACTCCGTGTCGTTTTCGACGGATCCGCAGCTACATCAACTGGATATTCTCTAAATGATGTGATGATGACAGGCCCTGTTATTCAGCCTGCATTGTTTAACATATTGATTCGCTTTCGAACATATCCAGTCGCTCTCACTGGGGACATTTGTAAAATGTACCGCTGCGTACGAGTGTCTCCACCCGACAATTTGTATCAGTGCATCCTATGGCGAGATTCCATCGAGTCCGAGGTTCAAGTCTACACATTAGACACCGTCACAAACGGGACGAGGGCTGCATCATTTTTAGCGGTCCGCGCAATGTACCAGCTGGCCATCGACGAGGGTGAGTCCTACCCTCTTGGCTCAGCTGCTCTGCGGCAGGAGTTTTACGTGGATGACCTTATTTCGGGCGGTAATTCGGTCGCACAGGTCATGGACAAGATGCACCAAACATCAGCTTTACTGTCCCGTGGTAATTTTAGACTTAGGAAATGGTGCTCCAGTCACCAGGAAGTACTTGAGGGAACCCCTGAAGATGACATAGAGAAGTTCCTAAAGTTTAATGATGGAAGCGACATTGCCAAAACTCTCGGCTTAGCGTGGGACCCTGCTTCGGATCAGCTGCTTTTTGCCTTGTCCGCACTGGACACAAACTCAAAGCCATCAAAGCGGTCGGTTTTATCTACGATTGCGCGGTTCTACGACCCTCTTGGATTGATAAATCCAGTCATTGTCAGGTGCAAAATCTTCCTTCAGCAGCTTTGGAGAGAAAATTTGGATTGGGATGAAAGCCTACCCTCAGCGTTGCATTCAACTTGGATGGACTTGAGAAATAGTTTGGCAAGCATTTCTCGGATCTCATTTCCTCGCTTGGTTCTTCGTTCTAGTGTGGCTACAGAAGTTCACGGATTCTGTGATGCCAGCTTAGAAGCATATGGCGCTTGCGTGTATGTCGTGTCCAGGGAAGCCCAGTCTTTGAGCCACGTTTTGTGCTCAAAGTCGCGAGTGGCGCCGCTAAAGACTATATCGATTCCTAAGCTTGAATTAAGTGGAGCCCATTTGCTTGCGAAAATCATGCAGAATGTAAAGGACATGGGAATCTTTACAGGTCGGTTCTATTGCTGGTCGGATTCGTCAACAGCATTATCTTGGATTAGGGACGAGCCAGCTAAATTTCAAGTTTTCGTGGCAAATCGAGTGGCATCAATTCAGGAGTTGACGGCAGCCATGGAATGGCGCTATGTTCCCACATCTTTAAATCCTGCTGATATTCTCTCGAGAGGCTCGCTTCCCAACCATCTTATCCAGTCAGAGCTATGGTTTCACGGCCCATCCTTTTTGCTAGGCTCCAAGGATAAGTGGCCTGTATCTCCATCTAACAACATAGCCACTTTGGAGCTTCGCAAGAGAGGATTGCTAATCACGTCTCCACATGCCGATCTCACGTCCGGATGCAAATTTGCGAATTCATTCTTTCGCATGCAGCGCACATTCGCCTACATGCATAAATTTATACATCGTCTTAGGCATCCAGGACTCACCGTTTCTGATATTCGGCAAGGAACGCATCTTCTAATTCGACACATTCAGCTGGCAAATTTGTGGATGGACATAAAGGAGATTCGGCGCAATGGTCAAGTCATGAAATCCAGTTCTATTAGTTCGCTTAACCCGTTCATCGATCATTCTGGACTACTTAGAGTTGGCGGTCGTCTTGGCAACTCATCGCTAGGATTTGACGCTCAGCACCCGCTCATTCTGCTAAAGGGACATTCCATTACCTTTGCGCTGATAAGATATTATCATGAAAGAAACCTCCATGCCGGACCTCGCGCCTTGCTATCCAAAATTCGGCTGGAATATTGGCCCATTGGAGGTGTTAAGGCATTGTCAAGGGTCGTCAGCAGATGTGTGAGATGCTTCAGGACTAGGCCGCGCATGGTCGAACACATCATAGGAGACCTACCTAAGGAACGTTTGGAAGGATCTCGAGCTTTTGAAGTCACTGGAGTAGATTACTGTGGACCTTTTTTCTACCGATCAGAAATCCGCACGAGGCACGAGTGCTACATTAGCGTATTCATCTGTTTCACTTCTAAGGCTATACACATGGAGCTCGTAAAGGATTTGACCACCGCACCGTTTCTAGGCGCACTAAAGCGTTTTACTTCCACTCGAGGAAGGCCAAGTCAAATTTGGTCGGACAATGCGACAAACTTCGTTGGGGCCAAGAACGAGCTTCTGGAGATAAAGAAGCTTTGTCTGAGCGAACCGCATATGAAGGAGGTCCACGAATCCTGCTTGGCTGACTCGATCGACTGGCGTTTCATCCCACCTCGCTCTCCTCATTTTGGCGGGTTGTGGGAAGCGGCCGTGAAGACCGCAAAATATCACCTGTACCGCTCAGTTGGACCATCTGTGCTTAGCTTCGACGAGCTGCGCACTCTGATCTGTCAGATCACTGCAATTGTTAACTCTCGCCCTTTGCTCTCGCTTTCAGAAAATCCTGATGATTTAGACGTTTTGACTCCTGCTCATCTGCTTTTAGGCGGCCCCCATGAGCAAATCCTCGAGCCTGACCTAACGAAGCTGAACTACAATCGTCTGGATGGCTGACAGCGGGTCACCCAACTACAGCAAATATTTTGGAGCCGTTGGCGCGAAGAGTATCTCACTCTTTTGCAAGAGCGCGCGAAGTGGCGTACCCCCGCGCAAAACATCTGCAAGAACGACCTCGTTCTGGTGAAGGACGAAAATCTTCCTCCAATGCGTTGGCCACTGGCTAAAGTGGTCGATGTCGTTTTGGGCAAGGACGGAGTGTGTCGCGTCGCTGACCTGAAGACATCCTCAGGAAACATCAGGAGGGCCGTCACTCGGCTATGTTTGCTGCCCCTTAAGGAATCTGTTGAGAGACTAGCTCCCAACGGGGGGAGTATGTTGGGGCCAGCCGCTGAAGAATAACCGTAACTTTAACATTATTTTTGTATGAGCAGAGAGAGCCGCCTATGTTGTAAAACGTTGACGTTCTGCAGAGCTGCTGCGCTCTCCCGCTAAAGGGGCTCTCTGCCGCCGCCACTTCGGCAACTACTTTGATCTGCTGCCGCCACTTCGGCAATCACTTTGATCTAACGCCGTCGTCTATAGTTTAGTTCTATGCTAACCCCTCTGCGCATTGGTTGCATATCGATCTCGCATAAAGTTTATCTGGCAATAGCAAGCAATCGGCTTCCGCTAAGCCACCAAGATTAAATACGAATTATAAAGTTTAACCCAAAATCTCTTTTCATTTTTTGAACACATAGGTGCCAAAAAAGCTTGGCATCTCAAACATTGTGGCGAACCCGGCGAACCGGGGTCTAGTCATCATTTAGCCATAAGCACTACCCCGTATCGGCTTGCTTTTGGACAGCATATGGTAACCGATGCCAGTAGCTATAAACTGATGCGTAACCTAGACATGTTAGTAGATCGCGGTGTCCAATTTTCGCGAGAAGATTCCTTCGACATAATTCGCAGCAAAGCAAAAGGCTCTATACAGGCCCAGCACTTCCGAAATGTCAGATCCTATAACTTACGAACGAGACTAATTTCCTATAGGGATGGACAAGAAGTATATAGACGTAACTTTCAGCAAAGCAATTTCGCTAAGTGCTTTAGCGCAAAGTTAGCACCAACCTTTATAAAGTCCCGAGTGCGCAGGAAGCTAGGAAACTGCTATTACGAACTTGAAGATCTTCAAGGCCGCCTTGTAGGCGAATTTCATACCAAGGATATAAAACCTTGACATGAATTGTTACAAGTGCGGATCCCACTTTGGGTGTCCCACCCCAAGCGTGATTTAAGTGGCCTGTAGTGCGCTTGTTGTAAGAAAAAAAATTGTTTGCATCGACGCCTTAATTTTCCCTAAAATTATGCTACCCGAATTGGCTAAGCCTTCTTTTGGGTTAAAGAAAGCTAAGCTTTTAACACGCCATCTATTGGGTGCGCTTCGTCACCGTGGGCTGCCAATATTATTTCTTTTGGCTGACGTTTTAATCGGCCTCTTCCTCCCACTGTCATTTTGACAAATCCAAAAGAAAAGGGAAAGGGAAGAGGGGCGGCCCCTCAGCCGTTTCCGAGCTTTAGCGCCGGCCGCAGCGAGCTCTTCGCCGCCCCAACGCGAGCCGTCGCGACCGAGAGTGGGCCATCCAGCCACCGGGCCAAGAGGCTTAAACAGAAAGTGCCAAGTGATCTTCCTTGCTAATGACAAGGAATAACCAGACTCTCCAAGGAAAAAGAGACCCTGACCCGAATTTTTTTTGCCACCGTGCTTCGCCCTAACCTAAAAGTCAGATCATGACATTTGCAGGTTAAGTGTATTAAATAAACCCCAACGGAACGGGCAGAACTCGTATGAACCTCTTTGTGGCCCATTGTGCATTTACTCCCAAAGAACATATGTGCGCTTGTTAGGCCGTTGACCCCTTTGTGCCCGTGAAACGAAACCAGCTGCTTGGAGCTTTTTCCGTGTGCCCACACCTTGGTCTATGTATCAAGACCTACCCCAACGAACCTGAATAAACGAATAAATATTGAATAAATCATAATATATAGAAGTAAAATATGGAATAATTTGATGTATGCACTATATATGACAAAAAAAAAATCCCCAAACAAAAAGAAAAAGAAAAAGAACGAGGGGGAACGTTGTGAGTTGCTGCGTACACCGCAACTCTACAGTTATACCCGATACTAAGTCAGTATGGCTCTCCTGCGGCAGACGCCGCTAATATTGAACCACACGACAAAGAGTGCGTGCGAGAGAGACAGAAAATCAGTCTGAGCGTGACGTCGGGCGCTGCGTGGCCACTGCAAATTGATTTCTTGCTTTTGGCTACAAAAATGATCCGATCTGATCCAGATTCAGCAATCTGATAGATATGGTCGTTATCTATACTTCTGCGTTTTTAGTTTTCTCAAATGTGCAATATTGTGGATGCAACAGATTTTCGTTCTTTGTGGGGGCGGAAGGGGGTGGGGCGAAATTCTGAGATCTACGTTTTATAGTGAGATCTAACAGGAGTGCGGATACCAAATTTGGTTACTCTAGCCTTAATAGTCTCTGAGATTTGTGGATGCCCCAGATTTTTGTCCTTTGCGGGGGCGGAAGGGTGTGTGGCGAAATTTGGACACGAAACGGTCAAGGTCAGATATCACAGGAGTGTGGATACCAAATTTGTTTGCTCTGGCTCTTATAGGTTCTGAGATCCTTGAACTCATATTTTGCAATTGGCAAAGCCGACCATGAAACCTGTGTGTTAGAGAGAGACAGAGCGATACAGAATGAAATTGTTTTCTTAATTCTGGCTATAATAATTATACGATCTGGTTGAGATTTTACACTCTAGAACATATAGTCATCCTCTACGATTCTGCATTTTTGGTTTTATCGTATCTTTAAAAATGTGGATGCCACAGATTTTCGTCCTTTGTGGGGGCGGAAGTGGGCGGGGCAAAGTTTTGAAATATTTTTGTAGCAGTGACATATCACAGATGTCTGGACCCAAAACATCGTTGCTCTAGCTCTTATAGTCTTTGAGCACTAGGCGCTGAAGGGGACGGACGGACGGACGGACGGACGGACGGACGGACAGACGGACAGACAGACAGGGCTCAATCGACTCGGCTATTGATGCTGATCAAGAATATATATACTTTATGGGGTCGTTACACACATCCACTTTTACCACAAATCTAATATACCCCAATACTCATTTTGAGTATCGGGTATAAAAATCCCTAAACAAAAAGAAAAAGAAAACGAGGGGGAACGTTGTGAGTTTCTGCGGACACCGCAACTCTACAGTTATACCCAAAACTAAGTCAGTATGGCTCTCCTCCGGCAGACGCTGCTAATATTAAACGACACGACAAAGAGTGCGTGCGAGAGAGACAGAAAATCAGTCTGAGCGTGACGTCGGGCGCTGCGTAGCCACTGCAAATTGATTTGTTCCTATTGGCTATAAAAATGATCTGATCTGATCCAGATTCAGCAATCTGATAGATATGGTCATTATCTATGATTCTGCGTTTTTGGTTTTCTCATATCTTTAAAATTGTGGATGCCACAGATGTTCGTCCTTTGTGGGGGCGGAAGTGGGCGGGGCGATGTTTTGAAATATTTTTGTGGCAGTGACATATCACAGAAGTCTGGGTCGAAAACATCGTTGCTCTAGCTCTTATAGTCTTTGAGCACTAGGCGCTGAAGGGGACGGACAGACGGACGGACGGACAGACGGACAGACAGACAGGTCTCAATCGACTACTAATCGACTAAAGATTACTAGTTTATGTACTAGCTGTTAGCTGTGAGTAGTTATGGCCGTCCCCTATCCTTACTACTTGGTGGCGCCACCTATCGGTGATAATGTGAACTAACTTCGATCTCAAACCTTCTTCTCAACCATGTAAAATCCTCTCAAATCGATCCTTCGCTCATTTATATTTTCTCTCCTCCCTCTTACTGTCAATGAACCTGTTTTTACGATTGGTCCCGTGTTGCGATTCAAACAACCCTCAAACAGGTAGGTCATCCTTTTGCAATGAATCTAATGTGATAGTTTAGAGGTATTTTTTAAGTGTTTCCTGAAAAACGGTTTCGATGCCCTTGAACCTTTCTACTTTCTCTATAATTTATATTCCTCCTTTGTGTACCTAACACTGTCCCATAGCAAAATTGCCTATATAATAACTACTCACAGCTAACAGCTAGTACATAAACTAGTAATCTTTCAACAACGATGGATGACCTTGAAATCATTTTTATCGATTCCCAACCGGAATCAACCATAAATCTGGACTCTCAGCCGAGCTCCGTAGACCTGTCCTTGATTTTTGGGATTAAGACCCAAACCTATCTCGAGAGCAACTTGACCTGGTTAAGTGACATTAAATGGGATGATGACGACGATGACCCAAGGAATGCAACGCCTAACGGATGATGACAACATTTTCGATTTAGTAGATAATCAGGATGATGATAAAAGATCTCAACTCCAGGAACTACTTCGGGATGAAGATGATGATGACTTAATTGCTGCGGTAAAATTAGCTGAGGCGAAATTTTAATAATACGAATACATATTTATATAATAAGAATATTTTCTGTATTTTTCTAAAAATAATATATACATATGTATATAATAAATATAACACATTTAACCACTATTTATTTTAAATGTTTGCTGTTTTACTTTTGATTGTTTGAATTTCACTTCCTCTTATTACAAGAGAATCATAGGATTCGTTTGAAACAGGTTTCTTCCAAGTGAGGATTACACAAAAAGAATAAGTGGATTTCAGGTGATATAGAGGCTGTAACCTTTCCCTCATATTATTAGATTGACCCAGTAGGAATCGTTTGAAACAGGTTTGTGAGCAGGTACTGTTTGTTTTGGATATAAAAGATTAAGAAGGTGTTTGGGAGGCCTAAAAATATACCATTTAAAAAGGAAACCCTTAGTCCTATTTCAATAGTGAAAGTGGTTAGTTCGATACAAAAAAAAACGAGGGGGAACGTTGTGAGTTGCTGCGGGCACCGCAACTCTACAGTTATACCCGATACTAAGTCAGTATGGCTCTCCTCCGGCAGACGCCGCTAATATTAAACGACACGACAAGGAGTGCGTGCGAGAGAGACAGAAAATCAGTCTGCGCGTGACGTCGGGTGCTGCGTAGCCAGTGCAAATTGATTTGTTCCTTTTGGCTATAAAAATGATCTGATCTGATCCAGATTCAGCATTCTGATATATATGATCATTATCTATGATTCTGCGTTTTTAGTTTTCTCGTATCCTCAATATTGTGGATGCAACAGATTTTCGTCCTTTGTGGGGGCGGAAGAGGGTGGGGCGAAATTTTGAGATATACGTTTTATAGTGAGATCTAACAGGAGTGCGGATACCAAATTTGGTTACTCTAGCCTTAATAGTCTCCCCAGATTTTCATCCTTTGCGAGGGCGGAAGGGGGTGTGGCGAAATTTTGAAACAAACTCGTCTCGGTCCGATATATTAGGAGTGTGGATACCAAATTTGGTTGCTCTAGCATTTGATGCGGCTATTGGCAATTGATGCTGATCAAGAATATATATACTTTATGGGGTCGGAAACGATTCCTTCTGGACGTTACACACATCCACTTTTACCACAAATCTAAGATACCCCAATACTCATTTTGAGTATCGGGTATAAAAAAAAATAAATCTTAAAATGGCATCAAAAGTTAAGTGCAACATGTGTGATAAGTCCGTTGACTTTTCAGAGTTTAAATCTCATTATGATATATGCTCTGTTTCTCGTAATAATGTGGAGTGTCACCTTTGCTCTAAGCCCATCGACTTAATAGAGTTTGATAGTCATTATGAAGCATGTTTGGGACCTAGGAATGCTTTTGAGATTCTTATGAGCAAAGGATCTAATTCAAGTGATCTTCAAGGTCCTTCAACGTCAGGAGCTTCAAAACGACCTCGATTGGATACTCCGATGGAACTAAGGATTATTGACTGTTCAATTTGCGGTGAAAGTTACCCTTCGTCTGGGGAAAGACGCCATATGATGTCGGACAAACATAAGAATGCAAGAGCAGCTCAACTAGAGGAAAATGAAAACGTTATTTTAATTTCAACGGAGTCGCGATTTCCTTTAAAATCATATCGTGTTCACTCAAATAAAAGGGAACAGATTGATTTAAAAGAGTTTTTTTATGATTGCAAAAATGATATTATCAATTTATTGAGTCACTGCATGAGTGAGTACAGATCCATAAAATACAATTTAAAAGTATATGGATTATACGTTAAAAACACTGATGATGAAAGCTTAACAGAAACAATGAAGCATTTCCTTACTCCATACAAACCAATATATGAAAACGAGCTGATTGATGATCATCTAAATGATACCATAGAAAATTTGATAACTCTCAACAGTGAATTCCAGGAGAAGGATTCAGGTTGGGCAATAAAGTGTTTTAAATATTTTGAACTTACCATGATAAAACTAGAGCAGATCGCTGCAAACAGGTTTATCCAAGCTCCCAAAAAAATTAAGTCACGAAATGCACTCATAAATGTTAAAAATGATGATGATTTTTGTTTCAAGTGGTGTGTTTTAGCATGGAAAACACCTTAAAACTATATATCAAACAGCAGCATTAAAAAAAATTGCCCGAGATAAGTTAACAATACCATCATCCTAACGATGCGGAAACATACGGCAAGACATCATTTATTATGAAGGAGTAAGATTAAATTTTTTCCGGAATTGAGTTTCCAATAACAAGCAAAGGAATCAAGCGATTCGAATCAGCAAATGAGGATTTTAGCATCAATGTTTATGAAGTCGATGAGAATGGAAAAAACGTTGTGGGACCCACAGAGAGGACTAAGAAAATTCGGACTCAGCACATAAACTTGCTTGGAATTAATAGTGATAATATGCAAATGATGCATTATGCATATATAACGTGCATGAGAAAATTATGCTATTCACAACATAGTAAATCCCATAATACTGCATATTTTTGCGAGAACTGCTTGCAATTTTATAGTACAACAAATACTATACATGACACTAAAGAGTGTGGAAAAGTTGCTGCTTTGTATCCTGAACCTAATACCAAAACTGTATTCAAAAGTTTTTCTAAAAAACTATCTCCACCAGTAGTAATTTATACTGACATCGAAGCAGTTTTGGAAAATTACCATATAAATCTTAATGATCCATCAAAATTATCAACTACTATGGCACAGAGGCATACAGCATGTGCAGCATCATTTTATATTGTACATAAATACAATGATCATCTAAATGAGATGTGGACATACGAAGGTAAATATTTTAACATTCCAGCAAAGGCAATAAACTCATAAACATTATGATTTCGTTATTTCAGGACCGGATTGTATCCAACAATTTTGTCAAGCACTTAGGATGAAAACCGATGGACTTTATGAGAAGTACTGGAAGTCCTATAAAAAACCAATCTACCAGTTTAACATTTGGGATGAGGATTACCAGAAACACGGTGTTTGCTATGCCTGCGAGAAACAAATTTCTGATGATGATCGAGAAAAATTCTTTGATCAGTTTACAGGACAATATGTAGGTCCTATTCATAAGCTGTGTAAACAGACATTTAGATTAAGCGATCTCTTTTTCCCGGTAGTTTTTCATAACTTGTCTCGTTATGATATACATTTATTTGTTACGTCAATAAAAGATTAACTAAGACCCATACCTTGCAATAAAGAGTTATATATTGCGTTAACTCAAATTTGTAAGCTCGATGAATCTTATCTTCATCAATATAAAATTAGATATATAGATTCAAAAAGATTTTTAAATTCAAGCTTAGAAAAACTCGCTAGTTATATGAACATAGCGAATTTTAAAATTTTGAAAACTAAATATCAAGGTGAAAAATTTGATATGCTACGACGAAAGGGAGTATTTCCCTATGATTATTTGGATAGTTTTGAAAAATTTGATGAATCCCTGCTTCCTTCGCGAGATAATTTTTATAATTCACTGAATGATGAGGAATGTAGTGTTGAAGACTACAACTTTGCTCAGAAGGTTTGGAGCGCATTTAATTTCAAATCTATTTAAGATTATTTAAAATTATATTTGGAAAGCGATGTTTTAATTCTTGCTGATGTATTTGAGAATTTTAGGAGTCTTTGTTCCCGAGTGTACAGGTTAGACCCCATTAATTATGTTACTGCTCCTTCAGTTTCATGGGATGCAATGTTAAAATACACAAGAGTAGAATTAGAACTTGTTAGTGATTCTGAAATTTATAATTTTTTTAAAACTGCTGTTCGTGGAGGGTTGACCCAATGTACTCAACGGATTGCTACAGCAAATAACAAATATTTAAATAATAAATTTAAGCCTACCGAACCCATAAATTTCCTTTCATATATTGACGCCAACAACTTATATGGATGGGCTTTGAGTCAACCCCTTCCATTTTCTAATTTTAAATTTCTAAGTAACGATGAAATTTCATCTTTCAACGTTCTTAGCATATCGGCATCTAGTGATGTTGGATATATTTTAGAAGTAGATATGCGATATCCTGATGATATTCATAATAAGCATAATAGTTTACCTTTTTGCCCCGAAAATAAGATTCCACCAGGAGGAAAGCAGACAAAACTAATAGCTGACTTAAGTGATAAAAAGAACTATATAATCCATTTGAAGCAGCTACAGTTATGTATAGAGCAAGGTATGATTTTAGAAAAAATATCTAGAGTTTTATCATTTAATCAGTCCTGTTGGCTGAAACCTTATATTGACCTCAATACATCTCTTAGAAAATTAGCTAGCAATGACTTTGAGATAAACTTTTACAAATTAATGGTTAATGCCGTTTACGGCAAAACAATGGAGAATGTAGAAAAACGTCGTGAGGTTGCATTAGTTAAGCATTATGATTCAAGACAAAACTCAGCAGGGTTTAGACAACGCATAGCAAGACATAATTTCCACAGTGTTGAAATCTTTGGAGATAATTTGGCTGCCATTGAATCAACTAAGTCCCGAATTTTTTATGATAAGCCCATATACATTGGAGTTAGTGTATTAGAACTTTCAAAAAGGTTAATGTATGACTATTTCTATAATTTTCATTCTGTAAAATGTCCATCATCAAAAATACTCTATATGGATACAGATTCATTTATTATATCATCAGAAGAAGATTTTTATGATTTAATTAAATTCAATCCTAATCGCTTTGATACATCCAATTACCTAGCCTCAAACAGATTCGGTATCAATCTCGCTAATAACAAAGAGCTTGGACTAATGAAAGACGAAAATGCAGGAAAAATAATGACGTCGTTTGCAGGATTAAAGGCGAAAGCATACTCATATTTAATTGCTAAAGATGATAACACTGACTATAACGTAAAAAACGTTAAAGGCGTAAAAAAGTCAGTAGTGAAACGATTAACTCATACTCATAATATTGAATGCATTAAACATAAAAAAAACTTATTATGGACAGCAGAGAGTTATTAGAAGTAGAGGTCATAAAATTTATACTGAAATTGTAAATAAGATAAGTCTAAATTATAAGGATGACAAAAGATTTATATTACCTGATAATATTTCAACATTAGCTCATAATTGTTGGACAGAATTTCGCTGCCGTTGCAAGGAAAGTTCTTGTACCGAAAAGTAAAAACGCAACCATTCATATGTAAGGTTTATTTCTGACTAATAAATGCTCTGCTCGCAGGCAGATAGAGACCGAAACAAAAGGGAGAACAAAAAGGGAGATAAGAGAACGTCGCTTCGTTACGTCTCTCACTCATACATACGTCTACATACTCATATGTCTGTCAATACATGCGTGCATTGCTAGAGATGGTCATTCTTCAACACCCTTCCTCAATGCGTGCATGCTTCCATTTAACCCAATTTAAACTTAACAATTTTGTAAATTCGACATGCTTTCTCTTAGGGAGATTCTTGGTCAAGATATCTGCAATCATATCTGTTGTACTAGCATACTTTAACTTAACTTGACCTTCTTCTACAATCTGTCGTACAAAGTGATATCTTATATCAATATGCTTGGTCCTTGAGTGATGCACTGGGTTCCTAGCCAGCTCTTGTGTGCTCAGATTATCGCCATATAAGGTAGTTGAGGTAGCTTCATCTCCACAGCCAATTTCAATGATTAAGCGACGTAAGAATATGGACTCCTTACACGCAGCCGACAGTGCCATGTATTCTGCCTCCGTGCTGCTAAGTGCCACGCTGCGTTGTTTCTCAGATCGCCAAGAAATTGGGCCACCTGCCAAAAAATAAACATAGCCCGTATACGACTTCCGGTTAGTTCGATCTCCGCCCCAATCCGCATCCACATATCCAGTAAGTGGCTGGTGACACCCTTTGTAGTGTAGTTTGAAGTTCATCGTCGCTGCCAAGTACTTCATAACGTGCTTCACACCAGCCAGATGCTCTGCGTGCGGATCTTTGTTCCTCTGGGCCAACTTTGCAACTGAATGCAAAATGTCCGGTCTGGTTGTGAGTGCCAGCCACATCAGCTCACCAATCATGGATTGATACATGACAGGATCAACCTTTTGACACTGCTCATTAGTACAATCCACCTGGAACCCCGCATCCAACGGAGTAGCCACTGGTCTACATTTGTCCATGTCGTGAGCTTGCAATAGTTCCTTGATGTATTGCGAGTGGCCTATGGTGATAGGCCCAAGCTCACCTTCACGGTGCACCTCCATGCTTAAAAACAGCTCTGGAACACCTTTGTCGATACATTCGAACGCATTTGAAATAGCCGATTTGATACCGAGCATGTCCTCTTTGAACTGACATGCTATAAGTAAATCGTCAACATATACCAAGATTAACGATAAGTTACCTTTCCCTCTCTGCTGGTAGAGGCACGGCTCGTTGTCACAGGAAACAAAACCCAGATTAGTCAGGACGCCATTCAGCTTCGAATTCCATTCCCTTCCTGACTGCTTCAATCCATATATTGCCTTTTTAAGCAGCATAGCCTTCGCTGGATAAGCTCGATCAATGTACCCTTGTGGTTGCTTCATGTACACCGTATCGCTCAGGTCACTGTTGAGGTATGCCGTACATACATCCATTTGGTTGACATATAATTTCAATTCTGCTGCTAGCGCAAGAATAAATCGCACGCTCTCCAGTCTGCAGACTGGAGAAAATGTTTCCGCATAGTTTATGCCGTACTGCTGGGAGCAACCTTTTGCCACCAGCCGCGCCTTGAATCGTTCGATTTGACCATCTTTGTCGCGTTTCAGGCTATATACCCATTTGCATCCAACTGCTCGTTGTCCTGCCGGTAAGTCTGCCAACTGCCATGTCTCGTTTGCCATTAATGCCTCATATTCGCGTTGCATCGCTTCGGACCAATGTGATGCATGAATACTGATCAACGCCTCCTCGTAGGATACTGGAATCTTTACGTCGCTGGCAACCAGAGCACCAAGAATGTTGTACTCCTTTCTCGGACGGCCAGGTTTGCCGGTCCGAATCAGCCTTGGTCTGCCAGGTCCAACGCGAGGAGCTGGCTCATCTGACTCAACCTTTTCTGTTGCGCTCTCGTACCCATCAGTACCGCTGCTACTGGGATTCTCCCCGTCAACGCTTGCACCATGGCTGCTGTCTCCACCGCTGCTGTCAATGTCATCAGTATCGCCGCCTGACTGCATGCTAACTTCTGCCTTCGGAAGTTCGAATGTGACTGTATCCTTGTCGTCTTGGATCTCGTCAAAGAGAACATCTCGCCTCTCAATCACCTGATGAGACACAGGGTCATACAGTCGATAGCCCTTAGCCGCTACTGAATATCCAATCATGCGATATTCTTTGCCTTTTGGTTGAAGTTTACTCTTCCTTGGACCCTTGTCCAAAGCTACTGCAACGGAGCCAAAAACCTTTAGATGACCAACAAAAGGTTTCTTACCAGTCCACGCTTCCATAGGCGTCATACTGGTAAGCGCCTTGGTCGGTGATCGATTCCGTACATACACAGCTGCGTTGACTGCCTCAGCCCACAAGGATTCGCCTAATCCTGACTGGACCAGCATACATCTTGACATTTCCACCAGAGTGCGGTTTGCCCTCTCAGCAACGCCGTTTTGCTGTGGGGTGTACGCCACTGTCAGCTGCCTCTCAATCCCATTAGTTTTCAGAAATTCATCAAACGATTTGTTGACAAATTCACCGCCATTGTCGCTCCGGATACATTTGAGACTTTTTCCCGTTTGCCGTTCAACCAGGGTTTTGAACTCGACGAACTTCTGGAAGGTGGTGGTTGCAACAGAAAATGGTTGCGCATGAATCTTGCTGACCATACATGTTTTGCAATTCATGTTCGCCGGGAAAACCATATTTTCAATGCCGCGCACCATTCCTTTGCTGATCAAATCTTTCATACTACTGATGTTCAAGTGGCCGTACCGTTTATGCCACAGGGCACCATCAGCCTTAACCGCCGCAAAACAGTTGTTTTGTTTTCCTCGAAACATATACAAGTTTCCAACTCTGTTCGCCTTTACAATGCATTCGCCATTTTGGATAACTCGTGCATATTCTTGTCCAAAAGTGACGAAACATTTATTCTGTACAGCGCTGCTCACCGAGAAATAATTTCCATTCATTTCGGGCACATAGAGAACATTCTTTAACAGCAGCGTGCATATCTCTGTCTTCAGCTCTACTTCCCCTTTTCCTTCAGCTTTTAGGAAACCGGAGTCAGCCAGACCAATCATTTCTGTGTGTTTCTCGAACTTTGTGAATAACTGTTTCTCACAACACATGTGGCTTGTGGCACCACTATCCAAACACCACATACTCTTTTTCAAGTTATCTGCGTCCAACGCATTTAATAGACTGCACTGCTTGTTCTCCACTCTTGCTGCCCTTTCCTTCTTACACTGAGCCTTCATATGCCCGCGCTCACCACACTTGAAACATATCATTGTATTGTTTCTCTTCTTTAGCGCTCTGTGCGCGGCCGGCTTATGTACTGCGGTATATGCCTTTGCGTATTCCTTTTGATCTTCTGTGTTTCCCTTTCGTTCGCCTTCTTCCTTCAGTTTTACGCATAGAACATCGAAAGTCGGCAGACTGTCGCGCGTCTCTATGGCGACAACGAAATTTTCGAATTGTTCTGGAAGGCTTGACAACAAAACAATTGAGAGCAGTTCATCATTTAGCTCGATTCCTACTGACCCAAGGCCATCAAGAATATCCACGAACTCATTAATGTAGCTTGAAATTCTTTGCCTTTCGTCCATGCGCTTGCTTAGCAATTTCTTGTACAGTTGAACCTTTCGTACAGGTCCACTTGGTTGATGAACACTCTTTAATTTGTTCCATGCTTCGGACGACTTACTGCAATTTTTAATGTATCCCAACTGTGAAGTTTTCACACTCAATGTGATCATGGCCAGCGCCTTTTCATCCTTGGCCTGCCAATTCACACCTTCGGGAACATTCGTTGGTAGCAGGTCACCAGATGCCACACTCCACAATTCAGCGTGCACCAACACAGACCGCATTTGAATACACCAGGAGTCATAATTTCCCTCCTCTAATTTGTCTATTTGATACATCCCGCTCATTGCTGATTATCGTTTAGTCTCTGAGTCACACCGATGTTAATAGTTCGTAACTAAAACAATCACTTTACTTTTAATTTACAAAATCCGAACCTGGGCCTATAACCTGTTGGACAGAATTTCGCTGCCGTTGCAAGGGAAGTTCTTGTACCGAAAAGTAAAAACGCAACCATTCATATGTAAGGTTTATTTCTGACTAATAAATGCTCTGCTCGCAGGCAGATAGAGACCGAAACGAAAGGGAGAACAAAAAGGGAGATAAGAGAACGTCGCTTCGTTACGTCTCTCACTCATACATACGTCTACATACTCATATGTCTGTCAATACATGCGTGCATTGCTAGAGATGGTCATTCTTCAACAATAATCACTATGAAATTAAAAATATTTTAGGTGCTAGTAATAATACACAAAATATGGTATAAGTAAATTTAACATTATATTATTATTATTTTTTAATTTGTGTATAATTAAAACTATATTTCAATGTAAAAAATACACAAAAATAAATTTAATCTGATAAATATTTTGCGTGCTTAATTATTTTAATATACTCTTTTTATTTATCCATGAATTGTGTGTTTCATCGAAACCTAACCATTTAACAAAAACTTGTTCTTTTTTCCTTCTGAGTATTTTTTCCACTAAGAAAGCATTTTCATCTTTAACTTTTTGGAGTTCTTGATCATAAAATGAGCCTTTGATCATTTCCCCCTTATAGTCCTCCAGTTCATATGTTACAGGATTAGTAGACTTTACTTTTAAAATTTTAAAAACTTCGGTTGTCCAGTTTGGATCATAGCCCTTTGTAAAAATACCTTTATATTTACTTATTCTAACAGGATCACCAATGGAAAGCTTGTGTTTAGGAAATACCTTACAAATATTATAAGCTGTTTTCAAAGTAAACTCTTCATTTTGTTTGTTTACATCTATAGGCCTCATTTTTATAGTACGGTGATATGAATTATTATAATCTTTTAGTAGGTCATGCAAGGTATAAATCCACGTATGATTACCCTGCATACTAAAGATTTTCCACATACGATTTTTTGATGTTCTATTAAAACGTTTACAAATAGATGCCTTAAGGTGTGTATATGTATGGTAATGGTTAATGTTATTCTTTTTCATTAACTCTCCGAAGGCTACATTAATAAACTCCTTTCCTTGATCAGATTGAATATTTTTAGGTTTATGTTTAGATATTTTTAATATTTTCTTCAATGCTGATAAAACATCTAAAGCTGTTTTAGACTTAACGGGAACTGCATATGCATACTTCGAGAACGTGTCAATTACTGTCAGCAAGTACCTATATCCTTTGTTTTCCTTATAAAAGGGTATCATTTCAATTAAATCGATTTGCCACGTGTCATTAATTCCCTTTTGTACGAATTTACGACGAATGAAATTTCTTCTAGCAGGCTTATGTATTTCATTAACAACTTGTTGCTTACTCATTTTTAATATAATTTTTATTTTCTATTGGTATGTTGGGATGATTGCTTATTTAAAAGTGTTTGCTTATACTCAAGAACATCGCGTTTTATTTGATTACACATTTTTTTGGAAATTTCAAAGCATAAGCGGGTTAAATCTATTTGCACATTTCTATCATAAGTACCGCCTAAATCAGCTAGTTGAACATCAAATTTTTGTAAGGCTGCACACTTAGGAATAATATTATTATAGTAGAGGTATATAATTTGTTGCTTAAGTATCGTATTCCAACATCAAAATGTGGTAAAAAAAATGCCTAATCTTAAAAACGATCTCCAGGACTCACTATCAAATTCAATTTTATTTCCAAACTGATTTATTATAAACACATACTGCTTATCTGATTTTCGAAATCTAAAATTGCACTTAATTGTGGGCAATAATGGATGGTCTATATTTGTATCATGCATCAAAAAATCATACTGATCAACTTTCAATTGGATATACTCCTTGTATGTAACCAATTGCATCTATTCATCTTTATCTAAACCGACGAAATTGTTTTTGCTTTGCTGCATCCATATCATTGGAGTGAATTTTCTTGTAGTTGAAAAACCGCATTTAAGTTTTAAATTATGTACTACATAATATTCGAGACCGAAAATGACTTCGTGATCCTGCTTCTTTCTAGTGGACCTAATTCTTTTTGATTGAAGCGTGTCCATTTGGGTTGAATGCTTTTGTTAAACTAAGAACTCTTACTGAATTGGGCTGTATATAAAGGAGATAGGCATCAACGACTCATTCAGTTTATTACAAAATCTCAAACCAACATGAACACAATCGACAGGAATTCAAGCGTTATAGTTGATTTTCAATATCTCTTTGGAAATAATAAACAACTGCAAACCGGAACAGTAACACCAAACTTCTTTCATTTCAAACCACCATATCATCTGAATGAATTGGATAATGAAATGATTAAACAACAAAATATTAATCGTCAAACCATAAATGGATTGGAATGGTCAGATGGTGAAATATCATATTTAAGCTTAGGTGAAATACTTTCACCACTAAATAGATTTAGCACCGTTATTGTACGTGGTGAAATTAAAAAAAAGTTTTTATCTAAGTATTTAACAAATAATATTATATATTATTATCGTATATTATTGATATCGATATAGGAAAAAGTCTCACATTTTATCCAAATTTTTTTACAAACTGTAGAATCCACAAAAAAATTCCTCTTAGATGTGCTCTAAATAATTTATTTAAGCTATTTGTTATCTTGGAAAATTCTAACTACGCTATCTACTGTAATAGTGACTCATATGTTTAGATTTTCAGTTTATATTCAGCACTTGTAGTAACTAGTTGTTTAAAATGGATTCATTTAAGCGTTTGTTTAAAAAGGATCCTCACAAAAGCGGATACACACAAGTTGTTTATTGTAATTATTGCGGATCTGATACTCACTTAGAAAAAAACTGTCCCAAAAAGCGCGATCAGGAGACGCGTAATTAGAATATCTTAGATGTTAGAAAACATTTATAAAATATTAATAAATAAAACATAACCCAAAAATGTTTAAGCAATTTATACATCCTTTTACAATGCTTATTTGCGGACCTTCAGGATCTGGTAAGACAACGTTTTTAGAAAATTTAATAAACAAAAGGAATGATTTGCTGAGCATTTCAATTAATCGAATAATTTGGTGTTTTGGAGAGGAGCATGCTAAGCCAAATTTTAATACCATCGAATACTATAAAGGAGTTCCCGAAACAATTGAAAATGAAAATCATGAGCCTATTCTTTTAATACTAGATGACTTAATGATGGTTGCATTTAATAAAAATGTCTGTGAGCTATTTACAAAAGGATCACACCACAAGAATTTATCCGTAATAGTGGTCAAACAAAATATATTTCATAAGTCATCACATACTCGAGATATTTCACTAAACACAAAATACATCGTTGCGTTCAAAAATCCTAGAGATAAGCTACAATTTCAATGCTTAGGAAGACAAATTTATCCTGCAAATTCTCAGGAGCTCTTCAGAATATATAAGGAGGTGACAGATGAACCACATGGTTATTTACTTATTGATCTTACTCAGGGAATAAATGAGTATACAGTTTGCTTTTCAGATGAAAATGGTTTACAAAAATAATCTAAATCGGCTGAAAGCGAACAAACATTTATTGTATGTGCTCAAAAGGGCAAATAATAAACTTCGAAACGCAATTATAAGTAATTGTGACATTGAGTTAGTAAAAGCATTAGTGGAGATAGTGTTGAATACTCTACGAGGAAATCATAAGATATCAAAAAAGCAACTATATGCTCTAAAAAAGTATAAAAATGCATTACGTCTTATTTCATGTCCAAAACGGTCAATAAATTCTAAGAGAAAAGTTCTCATCCAAAAAGGAGGATTTTTACCAGTTTTAATAAGTTCATTGCTTTCGGGAATTTTTGGAAAAATATTGAACAATGCTTAAAAATATGCATCAATTAACCAAAGTTATTTTAATGCATCCGAATGCACATCAAAAATTGGTAAATAATGCCCAGAAAAACGATTTAATAAATATAACGTTTTTGCCTATTTTAAATGATAAAAAACTAGTGACTTTAATAAATGGATTAAAATACGTCAAGAATTGTGTTACTATCAAAATAAAAAAAGAAATACGACAATGGATATACGAACTACGCAGATCAAACCACTTTCACCACCTCAAAGCATTGGAATACAAACACAAGACGAGTCAGTTTGGTTAGATGTAAAACCTAACACTTCTATGCTTAACAATACAAATAATGGGTCCTCAAAAAAGGAACTCTCTATCACAAATGAGTTCTCTGATTTACCTAACGACATCGAGGATGAAGATTTTCTGACCGAAAAATCTTTCAACTCAAAACCTAATAAGAGTAAAGTTGAGGATACTTCATTTTTAGACACTCAAGCATCAAAAAAATCAGCATTGACTAAAGTGAAGCTTACTGATAAACAGCGAAAGCTGAGAGTTAAGCTTAAGAGGTATAAAAGGGAACCAAATCCATTTCAAGACTTCAAATACGTAAGTGGACGAAAAAAGTTGATGAGGGCTGTTAGAAACAGTAAGGCCGTGCAAATTGGAACAAACAAAATTAATTGGTTTTCCTATAATTAATAAACTGCAAAGAACGTAGAACTAAAAATGGTAAATGTAACAGAGTTTTTCGTGACATTACTTAGTAATGATTCGTTAAATGTATATCATGATAACGTTAAGTGTGCATTTACAAACATTGTAAATATTCCTGAAAACATGAACGATGACTGGGAAGTAGGAGTTACAGACTTATATCTAAATAGGATAGGATAGGAACAACAGAATTCGTTATTAGCTTAGTAAATGGAGAAACATTTCGATATGAAAATGAGTCAATAGAGTCTGAACAGTTTCAAAATGGGTTGATTTTTGTTTACACTGACATTATCAAACCAAGATGTGTTGGAAATAAAAGACCTCGATGTCTTCGAGTATTACATTATAATGGAAAAGAGCAACTTATACAATTCAACAATATTGAATATTATCCCATTGAAATATGGTCTCCAAAAGAAATTTCGATCTTAATTACCGATTCCAAAGGGTATAAAGTACCATTTGAATCTTCAGCAATTCCAATTTTTGTTACCCTTCACTTTAAAAAACGAAAAGAAATGCCATAAATAATACTGTAAAGATGGAAATTTATTCAGAGTAGAAATAACCACCATGACGAAATATTATCAACAATATTATTTAAATCAGTGTGGAGGAGGATTGAATCATAAAGGAAGTCTTTATGCTTCACCCAGAGCTATCCAACAAGGTAGAGGAATTGGGAATTTTTTTAGTGGTCTTTTTAATTACATAAAACCACTATTCCTTTCGGGGATAAACGCTATTAAAAACCAAGCTTCTGAGACTGGAAAGGCAGTAATAAATGAGAACAAAGTAAAATTGCTTTGCAATTGCTGTCAAATAAAGCCATTAATAAGTTAACCCGATTCCAGAATGGGGCAGGTAAAAAGAATAAAAAGAGAAGGTCTAGGAAAAACTATCTCATTTATCATCTAAAGAAGGAAGCAAACATACGCAGTCGAGACCCAAAAAAAAAAATCAACTAAGAAATTAACTATAAGACACATTTTTTCTAAATCAAAATGACCACCCATATTGAATGTATGAAAAGCGAATTGGATCTCTTTGAGCCACATCCTACACAAAGCTCTATTCTGAGAACAGAAGAAGTTTCATATAACCCCATAGCTTCGTTGGACAGTGCTTCTTCAATTGAATTCGTTTGCTTAGGAAATGGGGAAACATATCGAGACCTATCAAGTGTTTACTTAAGACTTGTTGTGCAACTAAGAAAAAGTGATAATACCAACATTGAAGGAAACGATGTTGGAGTAGTGAATAATATTTTGCATTCAATGTTTAGAAGTTCGTCCGTATATTTAAATAATATTTTGGTTTCTCAGAGTGATCATTATCATTATAGATCGTATTTGCAAACGATTTTAAACTATGGTAGTGATGCCAGTGAAAGTCACTTAGCCACTCAAGGTTATTATCCTAATTATGGTAAATTATTATCTGGTAGATACGTTAACACCGATGGATCCATTATGCTCAAAAATATTTTGCAAAACAGTAATAAGGTTGAACTATTCGGAAAAGTTCATGGAGATATATGTAATCAACCAAAACTGCTTATAAATAATGTAGATTTGAGGATTACTTTTAACATTGAAAAAACAGCATTTTATTTAATGGAATCTGAAACTGAATCAAATCTTAAAATATTGGAGGCCCAACTATTCATGAACCACATAACTATTAATCCGACCATTTGCTCATCATCATGTTTTACAAACTAAAAATGCCATTTATCCATACAGCAAAGTTCAAGAAAAATCATTTACAATATATCCAGGAAATAATACATTATCAATTGACAATGCAGTTATTGGACAGCTTCCCAATTTTTTTTCTTTTTGCATGGTAAAAAACAAATCATATTCTGGAAATCGGGCATTAAACCCCTTCAATTTTGATCATTTTAAAATTCAACGCTTTAATCTATTGGTTAATGGAGTACAAGTACCATCGCAGGCACTTGAGTTTGATTTCTCGAACTCTGAAAATGCTCAAAGCTCTAGAGGATATAATATGCTATTCAGATCAAGTGGAATAAAACATTATGATCGAGGCTTACAAATTACAAAGGAAATGTTTGATAAAAATAGTTTTATATTAGCATTTGATCTAACTGCAGACCATCACAATTCAACTGTATGCTCAAATTTAATATCACAAGGAGCCATCCAAATTGAAGGACGATTTTCGGAGCCTCTTACAGAAGCAGTTACTTGTCTGGTATACTGTGAATATGACTCAATGATTGATATTGATAAACATAGAAATATTCGTGTTCTATTGTAAAAATGAATACATTGCAAATCGATAAGTTGCTTTCCAAGCATTCAACAACAAAAACAATTTTTAAAGGAGTTTATCCCTCTGATCAGCTGCCTCAAGTCATTTCGAAATATCCTGCTTTAATAATAGCAAACACAGATTGTTCAAGCCATTCAGGAACTCATTGGGTTGCTTTTTACTTTAAAAACAAATATTCAGCAGAATTTTTTGATTCATATGGTCAATATCCCCAAAATAAATAATTTTTAAAAATATTAAGGAAAAATTCCACAAAGTTTACATTTAATAAACAACCACTGCAAGGTTATTTTTCAAATACATGCGGTCATTACTGTATCCTATATGGAATATTTAAAAGCAGCAAAAAAACATTAAATTGTTTTTAAAACAATTTAAGAAAAATGATTTTAACTATAATGATAAGTTAATAATACAAATGTTTAAGAAAATTCGTTTAAAATAAAACACAATATTATTTCAGAGACATTTAAGATGTTTATTGATTTTTTGAGCTGGGATACATTCTTTTATTATACCCGATACTCAAAATGAGTATTGGGGTATATTAGATTTGGGGTAAAAGTGGATGTGTGTAACGTCCAGAAGGAATCGTTTCCGACCCCATAAAGTATATATATTCTTGATCAGCATCAATAGCCGAGTCGATTGAGCCCTGTCTGTCTGTCCGTCTGTCCGTCCGTCCGTCCGTCCCCTTCAGCGCCTAGTGCTCAAAGACTATAAGAGCTAGAGCAACGATGTTTTGGATCCAGACATCTGTGATATGTCACTGCTACAAAAATATTTCAAAACTTTGCCCCGCCCACTTCCGCCCCCACAAAGGACGAAAATCTGTGGCATCCACATTTTTAAAGATACGATAAAACCAAAAATGCAGAATCGTAGAGGATGACTATATGTTCTAGAGTGTAAAATCTCAACCAGATCGTATAATTATTATAGCCAGAATCAAGAAAACAATTTCATTCTTTCTCGCTCTGTCTCTCTCTAACACACAGTTTTCATGGTCGGCTTTGCCAATTGCAAAATATGAGTTCAAGGATCTCAGAACCTATAAGAGCCAGAGCAACCAAATTTGGTATCCACACTCCTGTGATATCGGACCTTGACCGTTTCGTGTCCAAATTTCGTCACACCCCCTTCCGCCCCCGCAAAGGACGAAAATCTGGGGCATCCACAAATCTCAGAGACTATTAAGGCTAGAGTAACCAAATTTGGTATCCGCACTTCTGTTAGATCTCACTATAAAACGTATATCTCAGAATTTCGCCCCACCCCCTTCCACCCCCACAAAGAACGAAAATCTGTTGCATCCACAATATTGCACATTCGAGAAAACTAAAAACGCAGAATCATAGATAATGACTATATCTATCAGATTGCTGAATCTGGATCAGATCGGATCATTTTTGTAGCCAAATGCAAGAAATCAATTTGCAGTGGCCACGCAGCGCCCGACGTCACGCTCAGACTGATTTTCTGTCTCTCTCGCACGCACTCTTTGTCGTGTAGTTCAATATTAGCGGCGTCTGCCGCAGGAGAGCCATACTGACTTAGTATCGGGTATAACTGTAGAGTTGCGGTGTACGCAGCAACTCACAACGTTCCCCCTCGTTTAAGTTATAGTACTTTAACATTAGGTCTATAGCTTCTGCTTTCTTATTTGGTAGGGTATGAAACAGGCATGTGTCAGGTCCGTCCGTTGCATCGTCATCACTCCAGGGGCATAGCTTATAATGAAAGCCAATCTTGGAGTACTGAAGCTCCTTTTCCTCCAGATCCTCCAAAATGCTCATCAAATTTTCAAGAATTTGTACGTGATCCTCGAAGATCATCTCCTCTAATTGCATTAAAAAGTTGTATTTGTTTGGCATGCATCTTGCAGCTGACTTCTTGACTCTATTACTGATAATGATTCAAAGAGCAGGACTCTTTATATCCACGTCTTTGCTCTGTTTCCCTTATATTTTTCTTTACCCATGTATTGGAAATGATAAGTACTATATCTAGCCATCTCTTTTTTACATATGTATATTCTTAACCTTTTTCTTTATTTTTGTCTTTACATGTATAGTTGTCTCTTCTTCTCTTACGTATATATAATGGGAACTCTTTATTTACTCTTTACATATAAATTGGAAATGGGCAGTGCTATATCTATTCATCTCTTTTCCTTTATGTTGGAATACGCCTATTCCCACATTCAAATAATAACATTAAATACTATTAAATAATACTATCGATATATTAAGTATTATTATGTAAAGTTAGTCTGGTCACTCTTGAAGTGTCCACTTCCTCTTTCTTTTGTGTGATCTCGAATTGAGTGTGTGGACCGGTGTTGCAGCAAAAAGTAATCAAGAAATACATAAATAATCTTTAAAGAAAAATATAACTTGGTACTGTCATTCGTTTACTAATTGTCATAGCTAGTTATCCAATAGGTTATGGGCCCAGTCCACGCCAATTTAAATAAATTAAATTAATAACAAAAAGTTGTAAAATTAGTTCCGCGTGCGTTCTTGTGTAGTTTTTTTTTTTTTTAGTGTGTGTGTGTATAATATATACATACATACATAGAAAATGGAAAAAGATAAGCAACATATTAAGCCTTTTTGTGGCTAGAAATATTCTATATGGAAATTTAGAATCAGAGCTTTGTTTGCTGAATTAGAGGTGCTCCAAGTAGTCGATAACATAATGCCCAACGAAGTAGATGATAATTGGAAAAAGGCAGAGCGATGTGCGAAGAGCATTTTAATTCAATATTTAGGCGACGCATTTCTAAACTTCGCGGCAGGCGACATTTCGGCACGTGATATTCTGAAGAATTTAGACGCCATATATGAGCGTAAAAGCCTTGCGTCGCAATTAGCTGCACGTAAACGTTTAATAACACTCAAACTCTCAACTGAAATGACACTTTCGAGTCATTTTGTTATTTTTGATGAAACAGTGAGTGAGTTGTTAGGGGCGGGCGCTTAAATGGATGAGATGGACAAAGTGGCACATTTGCTGCAGACTCTACCTTCAACCTATAATGGTGTCATCACGGCAATCGAAACTTTGTCGGATGAAACTCTATTATTAGCGTTTGTAAAAAATAAATTGTTCGACTACGAGACCAAATTAAGAAATGAAAGTACTGATACAAGTAGTAAAGTCATGAAGGCAGTTGTAAGAAATAATAACAATTTTAATAATCGTAAAACGTTTGGATCTAGAAACACACGGCAAAAGATATTATTTAAGGGAAAAGCTAGAAGTAACATTAAATGCCATTACTGTGGCAAAGAAGGGCACATGAAAAAAGACTGTTACCAGTTTATAAGGTTAAATCAAAATAAAGAAAATTATAAACATAATAAACAAGCTCAGCTTGCAGCATCGGGCCACGGGTTCGCATTTATGATGCGGAAAATGACAAAGAGTGATCAAATAAATAATGAACTCGGTTTTATACTCGATTCTGGTGCAACGGATCATTTGATCAATGATGACTCGCTGTACGCCGATTGCATCGAATTGTAGCAGCCAATTAAAATCGCTGTGGCAAAAGAAGGCGAGTTTTTATATGCCACTAAGCGTGGAATTGTGCGGCGGCACAATGGACACAATATCACACTGGAGGATGTGCTCTACTGCAAGGAGGCAGCAGGAAACCTCATGTCTGTCAAGCGTCTGCAACAGGCAGGGATGTCAATTAAGTTTGACTGTGGTGGTGTCTCCATATCAAACGAGGGGGAACGTTGTGAGTTGCTGCGGACACCGCAACTATACAGTTAGACCCGATACTTAGTCAGTATGGCTCTCCTCCGGCAGACGCAGCTAATATTAAACGACACGACAAAGAGTGCGTGCGAGAGAGACAGAAAATCAGTCTGAGCGTGACGTCGGGCGCTGCGTAGCCAGTGCAAATTGATTTGTTCCTTTTGGCTATAAAAATGATTCGATCTGATCCAGATTCAGCAGTCTGATAGATATGGTCATTATCTATGATTCTGCGTTTTTAGTTTTCTCGAATCTGCAATATTGTGGATGCAACAGATTTTCGTCCTTTGTGGGGGCGGAAGGGGGTGGGGCGAAATTCTGAGATGAACGTTTTATAGTGAGATCTAACAGAAGTGCGGATACCAAATTTGGTTACTCTAGCCCTAATAGTCTCTGAGATTTGTGGATGCCCCAGATTTTCGTCCTTTGCGGGGGCGGAAGGGGGTGTGACGAAATTTGGACACGAAACGGTCAAGGTCCGATATCACAGGAGTGTGGATACCAAATTTGGTTGCTCTGGCTCTTATAGGTTCTGAGATCCTTGAACTCATATTTTGCAATTGGCAAAGCCGACCATGAAACCTGTGTGTTAGAGAGAGACAGAGCGAGAAAGAATGAAATTGTTTTCTTGATTCTGGCTATAATAATTATACGATCTGGTTGAGATTTTACACTCTAGAACATATAGTCATCCTCTACGATTCTGCGTTTTGGTTTTATCGTATCTTTAAAAATGTGGATGCCACAGATTTTCGTCCTTTGTGGGGGCGGAAGTGGGCGGGGCGAAGTTTTGAAATATTTTTGTAGCAGTGACATATCACAGAAGTCTGGATCCAAAACATCGTTGCTCTAGCTCTTATAGTCTTTGAGCACTAGGCGCTGAAGGGGACGGACAGACAGACAGGGCTCAATCGACTCGGCTATTGATGCTGATCAAGAATATATATACTTTATGGGGTCGGAAACGATTCCTTCTGGACGATACACACATCCACTTTTACCACAAATCTAATATACCCCAATACTCATTTTGAGTATCGGGTATAAAAATGGAGTAATTGTTGTTAAATATACAGGTATGTTGGATATACCTGTAGTCAAATTCCAAGCATACAGTGTAGATGATAGGAACAAAAGTAATTATCGATTATGGCATGAGAGGTTGGGGCATATAAGCAATGCAAAATTGCTTGAAATAAAGAATAATAATTTATTTAATGACAGTAATCTTCTTGTTACTTTAAAAATATCAGATGAAGTTTGTGAGTCATGTTTAAATGGGAAACAGGCTAGGTTGCCATTTAAGCAATCTAAAGATAAAAGTTATATAAAACGACCCTTGTTTGTAATACATTCAGATGTATGTGGCCCCATTAAACCAGTTACACTAGACGATAAAAATTATTTTGTGATCTTCGTAGATCAATTTACACATTATTGTGTAACCTATTTGTTAAAATATAAATCAGATGTATTCAATGTATTTAAAGATTTTGTAGCAAAGATCGAAGCTCATTTTAACTTCAAGATTGTTAATTTGTACATTGACAACGGTAGAGAATACCTGTCGAATGAAATGCGTGAGTTCTGCGTTAATAAAGGAATAAGTTATCATTTGACAGTGCCACATACACCTCAGTTGAATGGTGTTTCGGAGCGAATGATAAGAACCATTACAAAAAAAAAAGCTCGTGCTATGGTAAATGGTGCAAAATTAGACAAAAGTTTTTGGGGTGAAGCTGTGCTAACTGCAACATATCTAATCAACAGAATTCCAAGCAAAGCACTTGGTGATTGTAAAATGACCCCATATGAGCTGTGGCACAATAGAAAGCCCAATTTAAAGTTTTTAAGAGTGTTCGGTTCAACCGTGTATGTGCACAAAAAAATTAAAAAAGGTAAATTTGATGAAAAATCATTCAAAGCTATCTTGATAGGGTATGAACAAAATGGACTCAAATTGTGGGATGTCATTAAAGAAATAATATGCTTTATTCTAGAGAAGTAACATTTTAAACAGATTTCCCGAAAGAGATTAAGGAAAGAAGTCAACAAGAATTCCTGAATGAGAGTAAGGAATCTGATCAGCTTAATTTCCCGAATGATCGTACGGAATGTGGAATCCTGAATGAGAGTAAGGAATGTGATCAGTTT
Organism: Drosophila miranda; assembly: GCF_003369915.1. NCBI lineage: Eukaryota > Metazoa > Arthropoda > Insecta > Diptera > Drosophilidae > Drosophila > Drosophila miranda. Next base: position 30,143,500 of record NW_022881603.1, read on the forward strand.
TATTTCCCGAATGATAGTACGGAATGTGGAATCCTGAATGAGAGTAAGGAATGTGATCAGTTTAATTTCCCGAATGAAAGTACGGAATGTGAAATCCTGAATGAAAGTAAGGAATGCGAAAAGCTGAATTTTCCTAATGAAAGTAGGAAAAGAAAAACTGATTTCCTGAATGATAGTAAGGAATTATATATCCCGAATGAGAGTAAGGATTGTGAAAAAGCTGATCAGCCAGATAATTGTCGTGAAGAAAATAAGGATACTAATATAATTAGTAGAAAAAGTGAGAGGTTAAGGTCTAAGCCGGTCTGGTCTGATGAGCTCGTGAGGTGGCTCAAAGGGGGCCTAGCTGAGGCCACCGGACGGGTCGCAGGTTGCGGATAGCGAACGACCTACCTATATACAGGTCATATAGGTAGGTCAGCTGCGAATAATCGGACATCCCTAGGGAGAGTACCGAAAATAAGCAGCCCCGGACAGCCAGCGGGTGTTCGCGAAGTAGCAACACTGACGATGCGCTTGTGGTGCCGCCTCGTATAAGTAGCTCACACACTCCCCTATCCCTACACACTACCTACCCACATCCCAACCCCCCACATTCAGCTCACACCGGGCCGGACTAAGAGTGTTATTCGACCCGTGCCGAGAGTCAGCCTGGCTGGGGGCCCGGTATATAAAACTAGCCCAGTCGTTAACGGAGAGCTCAGGGACTTGGCAGCCCCCTGTTCTAAGTATGCCTTATCCGGGCAACGTGGATCTCTGCCCGGACGGACCGTACCCCTTCTCTGCAGCTCGTGGGAAAAGAATGGAAGTCTGGCACTCCCCAAATGCCAACAGGGAGCAATCCCAAACAGGGGAAGGCAGCGGCCCAAAGGCCTGGCCCGACCCGCAAATCAGCAGGGAAAACCTGCGCGGCGGAAGATGCAAGGGGGAGAGCCCAAAGGGGTCCCATCCCGGTGTCGGGGTGGGTGGTGAATTGGCTCCCAAAATCGATACCTTGGCAGAGTGGCTATGCAATCCTGCGGCTGCTCTGCCTGCTGGTAAAGTGGGGGGTGATGAGTCACCATCTACTAGTGTCCAAGCCAAATCTTTTACATATGCCGATAGAAGGAGTGCTGGCAATATACTCCGTCGGCAGAACGCAAGCCAGATGTCCAGCCCGACGGACAAATGGATAAAGAAGGTTGAGTGGGCCTCGAAGGTGCTGCCGAACTTTGGCAAGGAAGCACCGAAGAAGGAAGCCCCTCAGCCAAAAAGCGCTCACAAGAGACTCCGGGGCCGACACCGAAGCGCTCCAGAGTGCTGCCTAACACATCATTCGCGCAGATTGCCAGAGAAAGGACGCTGATTGGCGTCCTGGACAAAGGCAGCGCGGACTCCCGGATACCTAGTGGTATCCACTAGGTGGAAGCGGCACTGGCCGACCGCTGCTTCGAGCTGCTGGAAAAGCAGCCTGGACCCCCCCCCCCCCCCCCCCCCCCCCCCCCGTCTGCAAAGACATGGGCTGGTACCAGGGCTGCATAAAAATCGTAGCCTGTGAAGACGAGCTCTCCGTACAGCTGTACAAAGCAGCGGTGGCGCAAGTCGGGGAAGTCTACCCAGGGGCGAAGCTCGTCGCTGTAGACTGGAGCGAAGTGCCCAGTAGACCAAGGGCGAGAGTCTGGGTGCCCGCCTCCATGAAGGAGCCGGAGCGCATCCTAAAAATGTTGCAAAGATGCAACCCCCACCTCCCAACAGCAGATTGGAAGGTGGTCAAAGTTGAGACGACACAGGGCCCCACAAACCAGGCGGTGGTCGTCCTCAACAAAGAGTCGCTGGCCCCGATTGAGGCTGCCAAAGGCGAGCTCAATTTTGGGTTCAGCTCTGTGACCGTAAAGGTCTACAAGTCGGATGCGGCGGCCGAGGCACGTCCTGTCGACAAGCCAGTTGAGCAGGACGCTGCCTCGGAGATCGAAGCACCCGACGATCACACAGAGATAGACCCAGAGGGCTACTCCACCGATGGCACGCTGAGATGCGACTTCGAGGCGATGTGTTGCCACGAGGAAGTCGAGGACGATCCGGATGCCGACATTACAGTGGTGGAGAACACTAAGGATGTCCTTGAGGCTCCTTCAGATCAATCTCCACCACTGTAAAGCAGCATCCGCTGCTCTTATACTCCGCCTCGAAGAGAGCGGAGCAGACGTAGCCCTGATCCAGGAACCTTGGATAGTGGGAGACAAGGTTTGTGGACTAGGGTCGAAGGAGTACAAGATAATTGTAGCTCAACATGAAGGTAAAACCCGCACCTGCATTCTCGCCAGAAAGCACCTTAATATCTTTCTGCTCCATAACTATAGCGATAGCGACAACACGGCGGCAAGCCTAGAGCTGAAAGGGACACATATAAGGCTGATGTCGTCCTACATGGCCCATGAGGGAAACGATCCTCCCAACGACCTGGTTCGCAAACTAGCCAGCGACAGCGAGAGGTCGGACATAGACCTATTAATAGGTTGCGATGCCAACGCTCACCACACTCAATGGGGGAGCTCGAACACAAATGTAAGGGGTGAATCACTTTTCAGCTTCATCCTCAACTCAAATCTATTTATTTGTAATCGGGGCAACGACCCCACTTTTATAATTAAAAATCGACAGGAGGTTATTGACATCACCCTAGTGTCTTCCAACCTGTTAGACATAGTCAAGAGTTGGCAAGTCCTTGATGTCCACTCTTTCTCTGACCACAGATACATCGAGACCACACTATCCCTCGAGTGTCCGAAACCTAAGGACTATATTAATCCCAGGAAAGCCAACTGGGAAAAATATAGCTCAGCCCTGGAGGACTTACTCCCCTCCAAAGCACCATCATGCCCTGACACAAAAGACGACCTAGATCGCCTAGTGAACAGGTTCACAGAGGCATGCAACAAAGCCTTCGCGGCAGCGTGCCCCTCTAGCAAACCTAGGGGGAAAAAGAAACCCCCCTGGTGGTCAAAACAAATAGACATCCTACGTAAAAGCTGCAGGACCCTCTTCAACAGGGCCAAAAGCGCGAACGAGGAGAGCCACTGGGCAGACTACAAAATCAGTCTGTCACTATATCAAAAGGAAACAAGGAAAGCAAAAAGGGCCTCTTGGCAAAAATTTTGCTCGGAAATTGAGGAAACGTCAGAGGCCGCAAGGCTTCGCAAGATTCTCTCAAAAACTAACCCCTCGGTAGGGTATCTTAAAAGGAATGACGGCACGTGGACTAACTCCAGTGAGGAGTCCCTGCAGATTCTACTAGACACACATTTTTCAGGGTGCACAACCATCGAGACGGCACATCTTCCAGGAGAGGGACCGGTAACCTCGATGGATCACATCCTCACAAAACGTAACATAAGCTGGGCAATAAACAGCTTCAACCCGTTCAAATCGTCAGGCCCAGACCAGGTAATCCCGGCCCAACTTCAGAAGGCCGGGGATACGGCCATCAACTGGCTACAAGGTATCTTCAGGAAGATACTGGCTGTGGGTACAATCCCGCGAACATGGCTTAAGGCAAAGATAGTCTTCATTCCCAAAGCTGGGAAAGCCTCGCACTCAGCTGCAGAAGACTTTAGACCAATCAGCCTATCGTCCTTCCTCCTCAAAACCTTTGAGAGACTCGTCGGGCTGCAACTTAGGACAACTATACACCCTCAGTTGCTGTCAGGCGCACAGCATGCCTACCGGAAAGGAAAATCCACGGAAACGGCTCTTCATGAAGTGATCTCAGCGGTAGAGAAATCTCTGCATCACAAAGAGTACTCACTCATAGCCTTTCTCGATATTGAGGGAGCTTTCAACAACGTTGTACCGGGCGCCATTACAGAAGCCCTGACTGACCTGGGGTGGACCGTCACTTGGTGATGCTCATTGATCAATTGCTCACATGCAGGACGGTGACATCATCGTTGGGATCGTCCGCCCAGTCAAGGTATGTCAACAGAGGCACCCCGCAAGGTGGTGTCCTGTCTCCTCTTCTGTGGAACATAGCAGTCAACAAGATTCTATGTGACCTAGAAGGGGGGGCTGCAAAGTCGTGGCCTATGCGGACGACGTTGCGATTATCTTCTCGGGGAAATACCCCCAAACACTGCGACTTAATGTCCACAAAGCTAGCGCAACTGTCGGATTGGACAGAATCGCGCGGTCTGGGAGTAAATCCCTCAAAAACGGAACTCGTACTATTCACAAATAAATACAAGGTCCCGCCCCTCAACCCTCCAATACTACAAGGATGCAGGCTCTCCTTTAGCGACAGTGCCAGTTACTTAGGGTTGGTAATTGACAAGAAGCTTAGCTGGAACCTGAATGTCAAAGACAGAGTGAAGAAGGCAATGACTGCACTCTACACATGCAAAAAAGCTATTGGGCTAAGATGGGGTATGATCCCAAGCATAGTCCAATGGATATATCAAGCTATAGTTAGACCAATACTACTCTACGGAGTTACGGTGTGGTGGCCGGCCCTATCAAAAAGGGCGATCACCAAGAAACTGGGCAAAGTCCAGCGGACTGCCGCCCTATGCATCAGCGGAGCTCTTCGCACCACCCTAAATGATGCGCTAAATGCCATCCTATGCCTACAGAGCCTTGACCTCGCAGGAAACGAACGGGCAGAAGCAGCAGCAATACGTCTAAGAGACTCAGATCAATGGGTGACACAGTGCATAGGTCACTCAGCCATATTGAATAATAGCAGTACCGTCCCCTCAAAAACAGACTACCAAGTTCCACAGACACTCCCTTCGACACAATCATCCCTCACAGAGACGAATGGCTCGGGGGGCTCCCAGGCCCAGATGGGGCCATAAACATCTTCACAGATGGATCAAAGCTGGACGACAGAGTCGGAGGGGGAATCTACTCTGAACAGCTAAGCATAAGGCATTCCTTCTGACTCCCAGATCATTGCAGTGTCTTTCAAGCGGAAGTCATAGCAATCAGGGAGGCTCTAGACTACCTACAAGCGGCTGCCGTCACGGCAACCAAGCTAAACATTTATAGCGACAGCCAGGCTGCGATCAAATCGCTAAGCGCGATTTCCTCGAACTCGGCCACCGTGGCAGACTGCCGCAAATCTCTGCACGAGATGGCTCAGCAATTTGCTATTAGCCTGATTTGGGTCCCGGGCCACCGGGACATCGAGGGCAACTGTATAGCGGACGAGCTGGCCAGATCTGGCACTACAATCCCCCTTCTCCAAGACAAGGAGGATATCTGTATGCCAATGGCCACCTGTAAGCTCATTATAAGGGAGCAATACAAGCGACTAAACAACGATATGTGGCAAACAGTGCCACGATGTCGCACAACTCGGCAAACATGGCCGACCATGGACATGAAGCGCACCTCCGAGCTCCTCAAGTTAAGCAGGAAAAGGTGCAGCGTAGTCACACGTTCCCTCACGGGACACTGGCTAATAGGCACCCACGCTAACAGGCTGGGGGCCCCACATAACGATTTTTGTCGCAGCTGTAGAGACGAGGAAGAAGAGGAGACAGTGGAACATCTGCTCTGCTCCTGCCCAGCTCTCAGCAGAAGAAGGCTACAGCACCTGGGCTCAGCCTTTCTACACGACATCTCAGAGATGTCCAAACTATGTCCCAGGAGGATAGCGAACTTTGTTAGAGCATCTGGATGGGATAATTGCTGACAGGAAGTCTCACAACGCAGGAAGGAAATGATCCTATGCGGTATCACAACGGGCCGAAACCGGCCTAAGTGTGACGGGTTCCGAGCGAGCCCGGCAGCCGCCTCAACCTAACCTAACCTAAGTCTAAGCCGAAGGTGTCTTATAAAGAACATGATAAAAGCTTTAACAAATTTATATTAAATGCCCATATAATGTTTGATGAAGTTCCAAATTCTTTTGATGAAATAAATTTTAGGAATGATAAATCTGATTGGGAGGAGGCAATAAATACAGAGTTAAATGCCCATGAAATTAATATTACCTGGACAATTATAAAGAAGCCAGAAAACAAAAATATTGTAGACAGTAGATGGGTATTTGCCATTAAATATAATGAACTAGGAGTCCCAATAAAATACAAAGCTAGACTGGTTGCAAGAGGATTTACTCAAAAGTACCAAGTAGACTATGAAGAAAAATTTGCTCCCGTTGCTAGAATTGCCAGTTTTAGGTTCGTACTATCATTGGCAGTCCAGTTTAATTTGAAAGTCCATCAGATGGATGTTAAAACAGCTTTCCTCAATGGTACATTAAGTGAGGAGATATATATGCGGCCTCCTCAGGGCGTATCATGCGGTGCTGGGCATGTATGCAAACTGAACAAAGCCATTTATGGGCTCAAACAAGCAGCTATATGCTGGTTTCAAGTATTTGAGCAAGCATTGAAAGAATTCGATTTTGTAAACTCTCCCGTGGATCGTTGCATATATATTCTTGATAGAGGTGACATAAAGAAAAACATATATGTATTATTATATGTTGATGATGTAGTAATAGCGACAAGGGATATGGATAGATAAAATATATTTGAGTCAAGCTGCATATGTAAAAAGAATTTTAAATAAATTTAACATGGATAGTTGCAATTTAGTCAGTACTCCATTACTATATAAACTAAATTATGAGTTACTTAACTCTGATGAAGACTGCAATGCTCCATGTCGTAACCTTATTGGCTGTTTAATGTACATAATGCTGTGTACACGACCAGATTTATCTTCCGCTGTAAATATCTTGAGTAGATATAGTAGCAAGAACAATGCTGATTTATGGCAATGTTTAAAAAGGGTTATTAGATATTTAAAGGGAACTATTGATATGAAGCTTATATTTAAAAAGAATACATCATTTGAAAATACATTAGTTGGCTATGTAGACTCCGATTGGGGTAGTAATGAGATTGATAGAAAAAGTACAACGGGTTATTTGTTTAAAATGTTCGATTCCAATTTAATTTGTTGGAATACAAAAAGACAGAATTCAGTGGCAGCTTCATCAACTGAAGCTGAATATATGGCCCTATTTGAAGCTGTAAGAGAAGCTATATGGCTAAAGTCTCCTTTAAATAGTATTAATCATAAACTCGACAAACCCATTAAAATTTATGAAGACAACCAAGGCTGCATTAGCATTGCAAATAATCCCTCATGTCATAAAAGAGAAAAGCATATTGATATAAAATATCATTTTTCAAGAGAACAGATAGAAACTAATGAGATTTCTCTTGAGTATATTAATACAGACAACCAACTTGCTGACATCTTCACAAAGCCACTACCTGCTGGAAGATTTGCGGAACTGCGGAACAATTTAGGACTACTACAAGAAGAATGATTCCAATTTAAGGAAAACATGAACATGATACTTTATTAACAAATTTACTACATTAATTCATATTTAATTTTTTTTTATTTTATTTTATTTTTTTTTTTTTGAACCAAACGAACCAATGAATTGTTAAAGTAATTTAATTTTATGTTAATCTAATTTTAAAGTGATCTGATCGGGTTTTCTGGGTTTTCCCCGTATCCTTAGAGCAAATGCTAGATCACATAACACTTCCCAGAATGCACACCAACCACATTAGAATAACAATTGAATGTTACCTTTTTGATTTAATGATGAAAACATTTTTTTATTTTTATGATTTTGATGATTAATGTTATTTTTGAGGGGGGCGTGTTGGAATACGCCTATTCCCACATTCAAATAATAACATTAAATACTATTAAATAATACTATCGATATATTAAGTATTATTATGTAAAGTTAGTCTGGTCACACTTGAAGTGTCCACTTTCTCTTTCTTTTGTGTGATCTCGAATTGAGTGTGTGGACCGGTGTTGCAGCAAAAAGTAATCAAGAAATACATAAATAATCTTTAAAGAAAAATATAACTTGGTACTGTCATTCGTTTACTAATTGTCATAGCTAGTTATCCAATACTTTATATATAAGATGTGAGATTCCATGCTCCTTCAACATCTTAAAGGGTGTTTTTGTGGAAAATTTGGTCACATAACTTTTAGGTAAAAATATCCAAAGCGGTTCGTTGTCCGTATCAGTTAAATAAAGGACTACTTTATTTCCAAATGATGTTTTTTGATTTTACATCCATTGATCTTGTACTCAAATCCTATGCACAGGTCCTCAACCTTGGTGTATCCAACCGCCGGCTTTGTCTCGTTAAGTACTTCTAGGAAAGCCTAGGTATATATTGGATTAAGTGCTTATCATTTTCTATATAGAGATTTAAATATTCTTACATACCATTATAGTAATAGAAACTATTCAACCTACTAACGATTTTATACTAAATTATTTAAAAGATTGCATGATCTTTTATACTCTCATTAATTCAATTTTATACAAATGTGATCTGAGCAGATTGGTAGTTGAGTGATAATAAGTAAATGGTTTTAAAGCTGTAATGGCCAGATGTCTTAAGTCTGATTGGTGGTTGAGTAATAAGGGATGAATTATGGATACACTGCTGTATATTGGTTGAAATATTATATTTGCATTTTTGGTCTTATATAACAGTCAACATAAAAAAAATTATAAAACAGAACAAAATGCATAGAATTTTTTGTTTATATGCTGATCACTTCCTATATAAGAACTGTAAGTTACTGAGATTAGTTAGTTCACTTTTACTTCGTAATGAGGACATTTCACTGCGAGTTGTGTTATTTAAAAACATCTTTTAGTTCCCGCAATGAACTGAAAAAACACACCTTAAAAATCCACAACTTTAGTTATTCAAAATCAAAATCATCATTTTATCGATGTTACTTATGTCCAGGAACTGAACTGTTTTGGTTGAGAATTGACTTCAATATGCATATTTTATTTAAGCATAACATGGAATTAAAGCGAAAAATATAAAATAAATATTCAAAAATGAAATAATCTGTGCGTTTTTAAATATAAATACCTTTACATAAATTTACCAACTAAGTATAATATGATGTGAAAATTACTCAATAAATTCATTCAAAAGCATCAGTATTCTACCTGAAATCCACTTATTCTTTTTGTGTAATCCTCACTTGGAAGAAACCTGTTTCAAACGAATCCTATGATTCTCTTGTAATAAGAGGAATTGAAATTCAACCAATCAAAAGTAAAACAGAAAACATTTAAAATAAATAGTGGTTAAATGTGATATATTTATTATATATGTACATATGTATATATTATTTTTAGAAAAATACATAAAATATTCTTATTATATAAATATGTATTCGTATTATTAAAATTTCGCCTCAGCTAATTTTAACGCAGCAATTAAGTCATCATCATCTTCGTCCCGAAGTGGTTCCTGGAGTTGAGATCTTTTATCATCATCCTGATTATCTACTAAATCGAAAATGTTGTCATCATCCGGGAAAATGTATGCTGGATTATCATTATTAGACGTTGCATTCCTTGGGTCATCGTCGTCATCATCCCATTTAATGTCACTTAACCAGGTCAAGTTGCTCTCGAGATAGGTTTGGGTCTTAATCCCAAAAATCAAGGACAGGTCTACGGAGCTCGGCTGAGAGTCCAGATTTATGGTTGATTCCGGTTGGGAATCGATAAAAATGATTTCAAGGTCATCCATCGTTGTTGAAAGATTACTAGTTTATGTACTAGCTGTTAGCTGTGAGTAGCTATGGCCGTCCCTTATCCTTACTACCTGGTGGCGTCACCTATCGGTGATAATGTGAACTAACTTCGATCTCAATCCTGGTTCTCAACCATGTAAAATCCTCTCAAATCGATCCTTCGCTCATTTATATTCTCTCTCCTCCCTCTTACTGTCAATGAACCTGTTTTTACGATTGGTCCCGTGTTGCGATTCAAACAACCCTCAAACAGGTAGGTCATCCCTTTGCAATGAATCTAATGTGATAGTTTAGAGGTATTTTTTAAGTGTTTCCTGAAAAACGGTTTCGATGCCCTTGAACCTTTCTACTTTCTCTATAATTTATATTCCTCCTTTGTGTACCTAACACTGTCCCATAGCAAAATGCGTATATAATAACTACTGATATGCATCCTTTACCGTGACCGAGTTTACTTTCCTACAATCGATACACAATCTAACCTTGCCAGGCTTTTTAACCAGCACTACGGGCGAAGAGCTAACCGATTCTTGTATAACCCCAAGCTTAAGCATTCGGTCTAATTCCTCGTACATTAGCTTCTCCGTTGCCGGTGACACCGCATAGTGGCGTTGTTTAATGGGCTTTGCGTCGGCTACCTCTATCGTGTGAGTGATTACAGAGGTCTTTTCTAGACCTTACTTTGAGTAAGATGGGAAGAGAGTTATTACCTCCTGTAGTAATACTTGCTGTGAAGGCCGAAGCGCCCTCATTGTGGGGTCTTCTAAGGTTTCAATACGTAAATTTTGTGTCATCAAGTGCAACGGTAAAAGTTCAAAAGCCGTCCAAAAATCGATTCCTAAATAGAGATTACCCGTCAAGGAAGGTACAATATAAAAACAAAGTTCCTTGGATTCCCCTCTATACGTTACTTTTGCTGAAATTTTGCCGACTATACTTTGGCTCTTTCCGTCGGCAGTTCTAACTTTTAGGGACAGCGGCTTATATTTGACTTTATTACGAATAACGTCGGACGCGCAACTTCCCCCTATGCAGCTAACTGAAGCTCCAGTATCCATTAGTCCTATGACTGGTTTACCAAAAAGCATAATCTGAGCATGGGGTCGTAAATCATTTGGTTTTCCAACTACAGAAGCTAAGGGCAGACTTTTCTCAAGTTTGCATTGTTTCTTAAAATCGCTTCTTCGGCGCTGGGATCGATTTGGAGGGCTAGCAAGGTGGTCAGCGTATACGCTGTTTGACACATCTGGTATAATAAGGTCAGTGGAAGGAGAAGAATTGTTCACTCGGTATTGGTCGCTTGGTTGACCAGTTGTTTGCGTGCACTTTTCGGCGGTGCCGTGTGGGGGTTGCACTTTCTGAAACTAGGATTATAAGTATCGGCCCTGCCACAACCATAGCAAAATACCCTACGTTCGGCCATACACTCTTGGTATCGATGGCCTTTGCCACCGCAATTCCAACAGACGAACTCTACTGCTGATACTTCCAGATCTTCTTTACCTACTTCTTCACTATCTGGGGTTATAGATTCGTCTAATATAGCATTGACTTGGCGGCGTGGTAAAGTTCGGGGGGCCGCCAGGGGAGGCTTGGTTTTAGCTACGGACTGCATGAATATTTCTCGCGCTCGGACAAGGTGACGTAAGGATTTCACAGTCGCAGCCGACTCATACAATATTTCATGCTGTATATCAGCCAAAAGGTTTGCTCTCAGTGTCTCAACCAAGGCTGCCTCAGACATGGGCTCAGACAGTTTATCTGCCAATGCGGCAATTACGCCATAAAAATCATCAAAGGATTCGTTTGGTCGCTGTTTCCTTAATTCGATCTCTGTTCTGATATTCCTATCCGTTCTATCGTCTTTAAATTGGCCACGCAAGGCTAGGCATAGATCTTCCCAACGGACTTCAGGGACACTTTTATGATACCGCCAAAACCACTCGCTGGCGCCTCCATCAAAGAAGTTACTGGCGTATCGAGCTGTTATTTCAAAGTTACCGTCCACAGTTTGCTTTGTAAGTGATTCAATACGGTAAATGAAGTCCTCAATCGACATACCAGCATTTCCCGTAAACCGCAGTTTCCAATTAGACATTATCTGGCTAACACGATCTGCCCGAAGGGATGAAGCGGAGGAACCTGTGGAAACTCCTGAGCCAACATTACGGGTTTGCTTTTGCCCCAAATTCGAGGGTGACGAACTATTTCCCGATTGATTAATCCCCGGCACTGGTACCTGTTCACTAGTGGACAGCCGAAAAAGTTGCTCGACCGTTTGCTGTTCTAGTTCTTTTTTTTTTTTTTTTTTTTTTTTTTTTTTTTTTAATAGTGGACGTTGACATGCAATGACTGCATCTTTCAAGAGGCGATGCAGTTACTGCACCGTCAAGTGGCCCGTGTGACACCAGCAGAAGGCTGTTACGCGCGGATCCCAGGCAAAACGCAGCCCTCCTCCCGCCCAACCGACCGAGGGCGTACTTTGCAATCAAAGTACAAATACCACTACAGTTACTAATTAATAGAAAGGTGTGTAAGGATTAATAATTTAATAAGAGGAAGAGAATTAGTGGTGGATATAATATGGTAGAGGGAATTATAATCCGAGCATAAGACCCTAAACGGTTCATGCAAGGAATAATTCGATCTACAAAGTGGAAGGAACAACGGTATAAAATTTCTAGTCAGTCTAATAGGAATCGTGAAGTTTATGCGGCTCAACAGATCAGGGCTGTCTATGTCACCCCTGATCAAGTTGTGCATAAATATCACACCAAGCATTTTTCTACGGTTAACTAAGGATGGGAGGCTTACTAATAGTAGTCTACTAGAGTAAGATGGGAGTCTTACACCCGCATCCCAGTTAAGGCCCCGCAGAGCAAAGAGTAAAAAGTTTTTCTGTACTGATTCTATACGGTCCTGGTGTACTTTGTACTGAGGGCACCATACACAGGAGCCGTATTCTAAGATCGGACGAACAAGCGAGGTATAGAGAGTCTTTGTTATATAGGGGTCGTCAAATTCCTTTGACCACCTCTTTATAAACCCAAGCACGCTCATGGCCTTATTTACCATGGTAGAAATTTGTTCGGAAAACTTTAACTTGGGGTCTAACATAACACCCAGATCATCCACCAGGGTAATTCTCTCAAGAGAACCACCAAATAGGGTGTAAGGAGCCAACAAAGGGCTAGAACGATGAAATGTCATAACTTTGCATTTCGAGGCATTAAGGTGTAACAAGTTTGCACAACACCATGACTGAAAGTTATTGAGATCGGATTGCAAGCGAGGATGAAATGAAATGTCCTTGTACTGGACACAGAGTTTAACATCATCCGCATACATAAGTACTCGAGAGTATGTTAATACTGAAGGTAAGTCATTAATAAAGAGTGTGAAGAGTAAGGGGCCTAGATGGCTGCCTTGTGGTACTCCCGAAGAAACCTTTACTGGTAAAGAGAGGGAGTTTTTGAAGAGGACTCTTTGAGACCTAGAACAAAGATAGCTAGAAATCCATCTCAGGAGGTTGGGCGGAAACCCTAAAAGGTCAAGTTTATGCGCTAAAAGGGAATGGTTTAGAGAGTCGAATGCTTTACTAAAGTCGGTGTAAATAACATCCGTCTGTAAGTTACCTTGAAAGCCTTTAATAATGAAAGAGGTAAACTCTAACAAGTTCGTGGTGGTTGATCGCCGCCTTATAAATCCATGCTGAGTTGGAGATATAAGTGACTTGCAGAGATGTTGCAAGTGCGGAGTTAAAACCCTCTCAAACATTTTAGGAATAGCGGATAACTTTGCTATACCTCTATAATTTTTTGCATCAGACTTGCTACCTTTTTTATGGAGAGGAATTATAAACGATTCCTTCCAGATCGGGGGAAGCAAGAAGAATCAATGGATAGGGTGAATAGTTTAAGCAAAGGTCCACACAGAGCCTCGGCGCAGTACCTGAGTACACAACCTGGAACCCCGTCTGGACCCGGTGAAAACACCGGCTTAACTAGTCGAAGATAATGAGGGAGGGAACATTCATTTAACAAGGGACTGAAAATGCCGTTCGACCTCGGTAAACAGTATGGGTACGGATGACCAGAGTAGCTTTCCTCAGAATAGGTGGTTTGGAAGAATTGGGCAAAAAGATCGGCAATTGCCTGATCATTATTTGCCGACGTATTACAAAATGATAGCGAGGATGGGTGTGCGGACGTTCTACGCTTACTGTTTACGAAGCTGTAAAACTGTTTAGGGTCCTGAGAAAAACGTATCCTGCATCGAGATAGGTAGTTCTTATAGCATTTAGCATTAAGAACTGAAAAGTTTGACCGAGCTAATACATAGCGAGAGAGAGAAGTAGGAGAACCCACTTCTTGAAATTTTTTATAAAGTCTTGATTTTAAGTTTTTTAGACTGGATAACTCTTTGGTAAACCAAGGGGGTTTTCCAGATCTAGTCGGACAAGAAAGCGGGACACAAGAATCGAAAAATGTGCCAAGAGCATTGTAAAAAATGTTTGTGCCTTTTATTTTTTCTGCTACCGGTGGCATCCGAGCTGCATTTATGTTCGGGGAGGGTACAGAAGCCGTACGTTGAAGTCCATCGGAAATGGCTCGAAATAGTTTCCGCCATAGTGGCCTGACTCTGTTGAGGGTCGACGGAGATTGGAGACCTGTTGGCATTCTCTGAGTTAGCCATCTCAAGAGGGCTTAACGCTTCAACTCTTTTGCTTTGACTTCTAGTCTGAAGGGACTGAGTAACAGATGGCATTCGTGCTCTAGACGTAGACGGACCAATGGGACTAAGATTCTCAGCTGAGGCCGATGTGATGTTCAGGTCTTGCTGACAAGTGGGACACTTCCGTTTGTTACCACTTTTAGCGGTGAAGCACACTCTGTGAAAGGTGTGCCCACAACTGGCCGACAATAGTTGTACCTGGTAAACGATTACTTCGGAGCACATTTGGCAATGTTTCCCCGTGTCTTCTGAGAGGGTTAAATTCTCCGTACTACGAGACACCAACATTTCGGTTTGGGCACCACCAAGTATGAATATATTAGATATATATATATATAGCAAATGCAAAAAAAAAAATAATACAAAAAAAGTCAAGGTCAATAGATATAGATATAGATATCAAAACAGTTTAGGAGCCATGCAATCGTTTTGGGGTAAGAATAGAGTAAAGTGGATTGCATTGTTTTCGGGTAGGGAAGGGACAAGAATGGGGTAACCTACTTATAACTGAAATCTGCCTCACAAGTTAGGTCCGTGGCAGGATAAATAATCCCTCATCCAGCGAAATCTAAAAGGTCAGATCAGAAGTATTTGGGCTGAGGAAGGTGGTGGATTAGTTCCACTAATCATCAGGTAGTATGGGAGTCCGAAGTCACCTAGGCTTACCGAGGCTTGCAACCTCAGTAATATTCTCAGGGGTTCCTCGGGACAGCCAAAACCAAATTAATTAGGGGCAATCTCCGTAGAATTTCATCCTAAACGATTTGGAATGCGCTCTCCTTTCCTTTCCGTTGTCCTTATCAGTTAAATAAAGGACTACTTTATTTCCAAATGATGTTTTTTGATTTTACATCCATTGATCTTGTACTCAAATCCTATGCACAGGTCCTCAACCTTGGTGTATCCAACCGCCGGCTTTGTCTCGTTAAGTACTTCTAGGAAAGCCTAGGTATATATTGGATTAAGTGCTTATCATTTTCTATATAGAGATTTAAATATTCTTACATACCATTATAGTAATAGAAACTATTCAAACTACTAATGATTTTATACTAAATTATTTGAAAGATTGCATGATCTTTTATACTCTCATTAATTCAATTTTATACAAATGTGATCTGAGCAGATTGGTAGTTGAGTGATAATAAGTAAATGGTTTTAAGCCAGATGTCTTAAGTCTGATTGGTTGTTGAGTAATAAGGGATGAATTATGTATACACTGCTGTATATTGGTTATATATATATTATATTTACATTTTCGGTCTTATATAACCGTCAACATGAAAAAATTATATAAACAGAACAAAATGCATAGAATTTTTGTTTATATGCTGATCACTTCCTATATAAGAACTGTAAGTTACTGAGATAGGTTAGTTCACTTTTACTTCGAAATGAGGACATTTCACTGCGAGTTGTGTTATTTAAAAACATCTTTTAGTTCCCGCAATGAACTGAAAAACACACCTTAAAAATCCACAACTTTAGTTATTCAAAATCAAAATCATCATTTTATCGATGTTACTTATGTCCAGGAACTGAACTGTTTTGGTTGAGAATTGACTTCAATATGCATATTTTATTTAAGCATAACATGGAATTAAAGCGAAAAATATAAAATAAATATTCAAAAATGAAATAATCTGTGCGTTTTTAAATATAAATACCTTTACATAAATTTACCAACTTAGTATAATATGATGTGAAAATGACTCAATAAATTCATTCAAAAGCATCAGTATTCTACCTCAAATCCACTTATTCTTTTTGTGTAATCCTCACTTGGAAGAAACCTGTTTCAAACGAATCCTATGATTCTCTTGTAATAAGAGGAAGTGAAATTCAACCAATCAAAAGTAAAACAGAAAACATTTAAAATAAATAGTGGTTAAATGTGTTATATTTATTATATATGTACATATGTATATATTATTTTTAGAAAAATACATAAAATATTCTTATGATATAAATATGTATTCGTATTATTAAAATTTCGCCTCAGCTAATTTTACCGCAGCAATTAAGTCATCATCATCTTCGTCCCGAAGTAGTTCCTGGAGTTGAGATCTTTTATCATCATTCTGATTATCTACTAAATCGAAAATGTTGTCATCATCCGGGAAAATGTATGCTGGATTATCATTATTAGACGTTGCATTCCTTGGGTCCTCGTCGTCATCATCCCATTTAATGTCACTTAACCAGGTCAAGTTTCTCTCGAGATAGGTTTGGGTCTTAATCACAAAAATCAAGGACAGGTCTACGGAGCTCGGCTGAGAGTCCAGATTTGTGGTTGATTCCGGTTGGGAATCGATAAAAATGATTTCAAGGTCATCCATCGTTGTTGAAAGATTACTAGTTTATGTACTAGCTGTTAGCTGTGAGTAGTTATTATATAGGCATTTTGCTATGGGACAGTGTTAGGTACACAAAGGAGGAATATAAATTATAGAGAAAGTAGAAAGGTTCAAGGGCATCGAAACCGTTTTTCAGGAAACACTTAAAAAATACCTCTAAACCCCTTCATCGCCTAGTGCTCAAAGACTATAAGAGCTAGAGCAACGATGTTTTGGATCCAGACTTCTGTGATATGTCACTGCTACAAAAATATTTCAAATCTTCGCCCCGCCCACTTCCGCCCCCACAAAGGACGAAAATCTGTGGCATCCACAATTTTAAAGATATGAGAAAACCAAAAACGCAGAATCGTAGAGAATGACCTTATCTTTTAGACTGCAGAATCTGAATTGGATCGTATTATTATTATAGCCAGCATCAAGAAAACAATTTCTTTTTTTCTCGCCCTGTCTCTCTCTAACACACACGTAGCATAGGCGGCTTTGCTTAGAGTAAAACATTAGCGCCTAGATCTCAGAGACTACAATAGCTAGAGCAACCAAATTTGGTATCCACACTCCTAATATATCGGACCGAGACCAGTTTGTTTCAAAATTTCGCCACACCCCCTTCCGCCCCCGCAAAGGACGAAAATATGGGGATATTCAGAAATCTCAAAGACTATTAACGCTAGAGTAACCAAATTTGGTATCCGCACTCCTGTATCTTAAAATTTCGCCCCACCCCCTTCCGCCCACACAAAGGACGAAAATCTGTTGCATCCACAATATTGCACATTCGAGAAAACTAAAAACGCAGAATCATAGATAACGACCATATCTATCAGATTGCTGAATCTGGATCAGATCGGATCATTTTTGTAGCCAAAAGCAAGAAATCAATTTACACTGGCTACGCAGCGTCCGACGTCACGCTCAGACTGATTTTCTGTCTCTCTCGCACGCACTCTTTGTCGTGTTGTTTAATATTAGCGGCGTCTGCCGGAGGAGAGCCATACTGACTTATTATCGGGTATAACTGTAGAGTTGCGGTGTCCGCAGCAACTCACAACGTTCCCCCTCGTTCTTTTTCTTTTTCTTTTTGTTTAGGGATTTTTTTTTGTCATATATAGTGCATACATCAAATTATTCCATATTTTACTTCTATATATTATTATTTATTCAATATTTATTCGTTTATTCAGGTTCGTTGGGGTAGGTCTTGGTACATAGACCAAGGTGTGGGCACACGGAAAAAGCTCCAAGCAGCTGGTTTCGTTTCACGGGCACAAAGGGGTCAACGGCCTAACAAGCGCACATATGTTCTTTGGGAGTAAATGCACAATGGGCCACAAAGAGGTTCATACGAGTTCTGCCCGTTCCGTTGGAGTTTATTTAATACACTTAACCTGCACATGTCATGATCTGACTTTTAGGTTAGGGCGAAGCACGGTGGCAAAAAAAATTCGGGTCAGGGTCTCTTTTTCCTTGGAGAGTCTGGTTATTCCTTGTCATTAGCAAGGAAGATCACTTGGCACTTTCTGTTTAGGGCTCTTGGCCCGGTGGCTGGATGGCCCACTCTCGGTCGCGACGGCTCGCGTTGGGGCGGCGAAGAGCTCGCTGCGGCCGGCGCTAAAGCTCGGAAACGGCTGAGGGGCCGCACTCTGTCGGCGCTGATGCTCGGGAACTGCTGAAGGGCTCGCTGTGGTGGATGGCGTTGGGGCTTTAGGTGGAGCTTCCCAACTCTACGGTGGACCGCTTTGGCGGAGGGCGTCGGGGCGGTGGGGGGAGCTTCCCAACTCTACGGTGGCCCGCTTTGGGGCGATCGTCGAAAAATTCGCACCATCCTCTGCACAGTGGATCGGGGATTGGTTTCTCTTCTGGGTGAATGGGGTCTTGCTTTCGAAAGGCCGGCGGGTCGTGCTGATTTCCCGATAACTTTGATTTGATTTTTAACTTTTATTACATTTTTTTTTTTTTAGAGCTGGATAAGTACGTCCGTACTGTTCGGATACCACGAGGAGAGAGAGCGAGCTGCTTCTCCCGGAAATCAAGGCCTCATCCAATCTTTCTTCCCTTTTTTATACCCGATACTCAAAATGAGTATTGGGGTATATTAGATTTGTGGTAAAAGTGGATGTGTGTAACGTCCAAAAGGAATCGTTTCCGACCCCATAAAGTATATATATTCTTGATCAGCATCAACAGCCGAGTCGATTGAGCCATGTCTGTCTGTCCGTCTGTCCGTCCGTCCGTCTGTCCGTCTGTCCGTCCCCTTCAGCGCCTAGTGCTCAAAGACTATAAGAGCGAGAGCAACGATGTTTTGGATCCAGACATCTGTGATATGTCACTTCTACAAGAATATTTCAAAACTTTGCCCCGCCCACTTCCGCCCCGACAAAGGGCGAAAATCTGTGGCATCCACAATTTCGACGATACGAGAAAACTAAAAACGCAGAATCGTAGAAGATGACTATATCTTCTGGAGTGCAAAATTTGAACCAGATCGTATAATTATTATAGCCAGAATCAAGAAAACAATTTCATTTTTTCTCGCCCTGTCTCTCTCTAACACACACGTAGCATAGCCGGCTTTGCTTAGAGTAAAACATTAGCGCCTAGATCTCAGAGACTATAAAAGCTAGAGCAACCAAATTTGGTATCCACACTCCTAATTTATCGGACCGAGACGAGTTTGTTTCAAAATTTCGCCACACCCCCTTCCGCCACCGCAAAGGATGAAAATCTGGGGATATTCACAAATCTCAGAGACTATTAAGGCTAGAGTAACCAAATTTGGTATCCGCACTCCTGTTAGATCTCACTATAAAACGTATATCTCAAAATTTTGCCACACCCCCTTCCGCCCCCGCAAAGGATGCAAATCTGGGGATATTCACAAATCTCAGAGACTATTAAGGCTAGAGTAACCAAATTTGGTATCCGCACTCCTGTTAGATCTCACTATAAAACGTATATCTCCGAATTTCGCCCCACCCCCTTTCGCCCGCACAAAAGACGAAAATCTGTTGCATCCACAATATTGCAGATTCGAGAAAACTAAAAACGCAGAATCATAGATAACGACCATATCTATCAGATTGCTGAATCTGGATCAGATCAGATCATTTTTATAGCCAAAAGGAACAAATCAATTTGCACTGGCTACGCAGCACCCGACGTCACGCTCAGACTGATTTTCTGTCTCTTTCGTACGCACTCCTTGTCGTGTCGTTTAATATTAGCGGCGTCTGCCGGAGGAGAGCCATACTGACTTAGTATCGGGTATAACTGTAGAGTTGCGGTCTCCGCAGCAACTCACAACGTTCCCCCTCGTTTCTTTTGGATTTGTCAAAATGACAGTGGGAGGAAGAGGCCGATTAAAACGTCAGCCAAAAGAAATAATATGGGCAGCCCACGGTGACGAAGCGCACCCAATAGATGGCGTGTTAGGTTAGGTTAGGTTAGGTAGAGACGGCCGCCAAGCTCGCTCGGAGCCCAGCACACTTAGGCCGGTTTCGGCCCGTTGTGATACCGCTTGGGATCATTCCCTCCCTGCAGATGTCAACAGTTGTCCCATCCAGATGCCCTTATAAAGTTGACGATCTTTCTGGGACATAGCGTGGACATCTCCGAGATGTCGTTCAGAAAGGCAGTGCCCTAGTGATGCAGCCTCCTTCTGCTGAGAGCTGGACAGGAACAGAACAGGTGTTCCACTGTTTCCTCCTCGTCCTCGTCTCTGCAGCTGCAGCAGAAATCATTGTATGGGGCACCCAGCCTGTTTGCGTGGGTACCTGCTAGCCAGTGTCCTGTGAGGGAACGTATGACTGCGCTGCACCTTTCCCTGCCTAGTTTGCAGAGCTCTGAGGTGCGCTTCTTATCTATGGTCGGCCATGTTTGCCGAGCTGTGCGACAACGTGGCCCTATTTGCCACATGTTGTCTATCATTCGCGTGTACTGCTCCTTTATGATGAGCTTGCAGGTGGCCATAGGCATACAAATATGCTCCTTATCTTGGAGAAGGGGGGTTGTAGTGCCAGATCTGGCCAGCTCGTCCGCTATGCAGTTGCCCTCGATATCCCGGTGGCCCGGGACCCATATAAGGCTGATAGCAAATTGCTGAGCCATCTCGTGAAGAGATCTGCGGCACTTCGCCACAGTAGCCGAGTTCGAGGAGATCGCGTTAAGTGATCTGATCGCAGCTTGGCTGTCGCTGTAGATGTTTAGATTGGTTGCCGTGGTGGTAACCGTGTGAAGGCAGTAAAGAGCCTCCCTGAATGCTGTAACTTCCGCTTGGAAGACGCTACAGTGATCCGGAAGCCTGAAAGATTGCCTTATGTTAAGTTGTTCAGAGTAGATTCCTCCTCCAACCCTGCCGTCCAGTTTTGAGCCATCCGTGAAGATGCTTATGGCCCCGTCTGGGCCGGGGAGCCCTGGAGTCTCCGTGTGCTCCATTGGAACTTGATAGTCCGTTCTTGCTGGGACCATGTTGTTTTTATTTAGTATAGATGAGTGACCTATGTTCTGGGGTACCCATTGTTCAGAGTCCCTAAGACGTATTGCTGCCATTTCTGCCCGCTCCTTTCCTGCAAAGTCAAGGCTCTGAAGGTATAACATGGCGTTTAGCGCATCATTTGGTGTAGTTCGAAGAGCTCCACTGATGCAGAGGGCGGCTGTTCGCTGAACCTTGCCCAGCTGATTGGTGATTGTCCTTTTTGTTAGGGCAGGCCACCAGACAGTAACTCCGTAGAGTATTATAGGTCTGACTATTGCCAGATATATCCATCGGACTATGATTGGGTTCATGCCCCACTTTAGGCCGATAGCTTTTTTGCAAGTATAGAGTGCTGTCGTTGCCTTCCTTACTCTATCCTTGACATTCAGGTTCCAGCTAAGCTTTTTGTCAATTACCAACCCTAAGTAACTGGCACTGTCGCTGAAGGAGAGCCTGTATCCGTTTAGTGTTGGGGGTTGAGGGGCGGGACCTTGTATTTTTTTGTGAATAACACGAGTTTCGTTTTCGAGGGATTTAGTCCCAATCCGCGCGATTCTGTCCATTCGGACAATCGAGCAAGCTTTGCGGTCATTAGGTCGCATAGTGTTTGGGGGTATTTCCCCGCAAAGATAATTGCAACGTCATCCGCGTATGCCACTACTTTACAGCCCCCTCTTCCAGGTCGCATAGAATCTTATTGACTGCAATGTTCCATAGAAGAGGAGACAGAACTCTGTAATGGCGCCCGGTGTGACGTTGTTGAAGGCTCCCTCGATATCGAGAAAAGCTATTAGTGAGTATTCTTTGAGATGAAGGGATTTTTCTACACTCGAGATCACTTCGTGAAGTGCCGTTTCCGTGGATTTGCCTTTCCGGTAGGCATGCTGCGCACTTGAGTACAGCTGGGGACTTATGGTAGTCCGTAATTGTAACCCGATAAGTCTCTCAAAGGTTTTGAGTAGGAAAGACGATAAACTGATTGGTCTAAAGTCTTTCGGTGTTGAGTGTGAGGCTTTGCCTGCTTTAGGGATGAAAACTATCCTAGCCTTAAGCCACGCTTGCGGTATTGTACATACCGCCAGTATCTTCCTGAAGATACTATGTAGCCAGTTGATGGCCGTCTCCCCGGCCTTCTGAAGTTGGGCCGGGATTACCTGGTCCGGGCCTGGCGATTTAAACGGGTTGAAGCTGTTTACTGCCCAACTTATGTTCCGTTTTGTAAGGATATGGTCCATCGATTCTACCGATCCCTCTCCTGGGAGGTGTGACGGCTCGGTGGATGTGCATCCGGGGAAATGCGTTTCGAGCAGAATGTGTAGGGACTCCTCACTAGAGTTGGTCCACGTGCCATCATTCTTTTTGAGGTAACCTACCGAGGGGGTAGTTTTTGAGAGAACTTTCCGGTGTCTTGCGGCCTCCGAAGTTTCCTCGATTTCGGAGCAAAATTTTTGCTAGGAGGCTCTTTTAGCCTTCCTCGTTTCCTTTTTGTATAGTGCTAGACTGGTTTTATAGTCTGCCCAGTGAGTATCCTCCTTAGCTCTTGTGGCTCTATTGAATAGAGTCCTACAAGTTCTACGAAGGGTGTCTAGTTGCTTAGACCACCAGGGGGGTTTCTTTTTCCCCCTTGGTCTGGTAGAAGGGCATGCTGCCTTGAAGGCTTTGTTGCACGCATCAGTAAACCTGTTTTCTTTGGACGTTGACATGCAATGACTGCATCTTTCAAGAGGCGATGCAGTTACTGCACCGTCAAGTGGCCCGTGTGACACCAGCAGAAGGCTGTTACGCGCGGATCCCAGGCAAAACGCAGCCCTCCTCCCGCCCAACCGACCGAGGGGCGCTGCCGCATGACGCGCGGTGCGTAGCCGAACCAAACGCGAACATGCAAGAAAGATAGCCATTAGACTAACATTCGAGGAAAATTAGTACTAAACTTACTAAGAAACTAAGCATGCAATCAAAATACAAATACCACTACAGTTACTAATTAATAGAAAGGTGTGTAAGGATTAATAATTTAATAAGAGGAAGAGAATTAGTGGTGGATATAATATGGTAGAGGGAATTATAATCCGAGCATAAGACCCTAAACGGTTCATGCAAGGAATAATTCGATCTACAAAGTGGAAGGAACAACGGTATAAAATTTCTAGTCAATCTAATAGGAATCGTGAAGTTTATGCGGCTCAACAGATCAGGGCTGTCTATGTCACCCCTGATCAAGTTGTGCATAAATATCACACCAAGCATTTTTCTACGGTTAACTAAGGATGGGAGGCTTACTAATAGTAGTCTACTAGAGTAAGATGGGAGTCTTACAACCGCATCCCAGTTAAGGCCCCGCAGAGCAAAGAGTAAAAAGTTTTTCTGTACTGATTCTATACGGTCCAGGTGTACTTTGTACTGAGGGCCCAATTCACAGCATGCGTATTCTAAGATCGGACGAACAAGCGAGGTATAGAGAGTCTTTGTTATATAGGGGTCGTCAAATTCCTTTGACCACCTCTTTATAAACCCAAGCACGCCCATGGCCTTATTTACCATGGTAGAAATGTGTTCGGAAAACTTTAACTTGGGGTCTAACATAACACCCAGATCATCCACCAGGGTAATTCTCTCAAGAGAACCACCAAATAGGGTGTAGGGAGCCAACAAAGGGCTAGAACGATGAAATGTCATAGCTTTGCATTTCGAGGCATTAAGGTGTAACAAGTTTGCACAACACCATGACTGAAAGTTATTGAGATCGGATTGCAAGCGAGAATGAAATGAAATGTCCTTGTACTGGACACAGAGTTTAACATCATCCGCATACATAAGTACTCGAGAGTATGTTAATACTGAAGGTAAGTCATTAATAAAGAGTGTGAAGAGTAAGGGGCCTAGATGGCTGCCTTGTGGTACTCCCGAAGAAACCTTTACTGGTAAAGAGAGGGAGTTTTTGAAGAGGACTCTTTGAGACCTAGAACAAAGATAGCTAGAAATCCATCTCAGGAGGTTGGGCGGAAACCCT
Organism: Drosophila miranda; assembly: GCF_003369915.1. NCBI lineage: Eukaryota > Metazoa > Arthropoda > Insecta > Diptera > Drosophilidae > Drosophila > Drosophila miranda. Next base: position 30,167,678 of record NW_022881603.1, read on the forward strand.
AAAAGGTCAAGTTTATGCGCTAAAAGGGAATGGTTTACAGAGTCGAATGCTTTACTAAAGTCGGTGTAAATAACATCCGTCTGTAAGTTACATTGAAAGCCTTTAATAATGAAAGAGGTAAACTCTAACAAGTTCGTGGTGGTTGATCGCCGCCTTATAAATCCATGCTGAGTTGGAGATATAAGTGACTTGCAGAGATGTTGCAAGTGCGGAGTTAAAACCTTCTCAAACATTTTAGGAATAGCAGGTAACTTTGCTATACCTCTATAATTTTTTGCATCAGACTTGCTACCTTTTTTATGGAGAGGAATTATAAACGATTCCTTCCAGATCGGGGGGAAGCAAGAAGAATCAATGGACAGGTTGAATAGTTTAAGCAAAGGTCCACACAGAGCCTCGGCGCAGTACCGGAGTACACAACCTGGAACCCCGTCTGGACCCGGTGAAAACACCGGCTTAACTAGTCGAAGATCATGAAGTAGGGAACATTCATTTAACAAGGGACTGAAAATGCCGTTCGACCTCGGTAAACCGTATGGGTACGGATGACCAGGGTAAAGCTTTCCTCAGAATAGGTGGTTTGGAAGAATTGGGCAAAAAGATCGGCAATTGCCTGATCATTATTTGACGACGTATTACAAAATGATAGCGAGGATGGGTGTGCGGACGTTCTACGCTTACTGTTTACGAAGCTGTAAAACTGTTTAGGGTCCTGAGAAAAACGTATCCTGCATCGAGATAGGTAGTTCTTATAGCATTGAGCATTAAGAACTGAAAAGTTTGACCGAGCAAATACATAGCGAGAGTGAGAAGTAGGAGAACCCACTTCTTGAAATTTTTTATAAAGTCTTGATTTTAAGTTTTTTAGACTGGATAACTCTTTGGTAAACCAAGGGGGTTTTCCAGATCTAGTCGGACAAGAAAGCGGGACACAAGATATCAGTGCACAAGTACAAAGCGGACCAATCAAAATCCCTAATGAGGTTATTAAGCTTCGCAAACTCGGCTTTACGAAAGCAGCGGACACGTTCGGGCAGCCTACTCGACCGATCCAATACAGTTGGCCCTATATCTAGCGACACCTCGAAAGTAGGGTGGTAGGCGTCTTCAGGTATAGTGAGCGGAAGGGCTCGGGTTAACAACACTATGGTCGGATCCGATACAAAGCACAGATCAAGCAATCGACCCAAGGAATTTTTCACATGGTTGACTTGAGACAGGGATAGGTCAAGCAAGCCGTCAACAAAGTCATGTCGTGACATGGGCACTAGGATACTAGACTCGTTTACCGAAGACCAAACAGTTCCTGGCAAGTTGAAGTCACCAAGAACTATCATACGATCTTTATCAGATATCGAGGAAGAAACAGCGGTTAAAGCGGACAAGTGCTGCTCATAAATTGAAATATCCGAAGAAGGTGGGATATACGAGCAAGTAATGAATATAGCGAAAGCGGGAAGAATCAGTTTTACACACAGGAATTCCAGTTCCTGTTGAACTTGGACTGTGAAGTGTTCCGACGTGAAGTAAGAGTCCACTGCAATTAGAACCCCCCCTGCACGTCGAGACGAACGGTCCTTTCTAAAAGTTGTGTACCGACCTGCCAAAACCTCGGAACTAAGAATGTCCGGCTTTAACCAGGTTTCAGTAAACACAATAACGTGGGAAGCAAATGCAACACTATCCCGGAAAAGAATGCTGAGCTTACTACGCAAGCCTCTTACATTCTGATAGGTTACTAAAAGAGAAGTTAGTTTTTTGGAAAGGTGGAAGCAAGACGGGAAGTTGAGGAAGAGGAAGTTGAGGTTGAGGGTGGCACACTGGAAAGATTTGGAAGGGATATGGGGGCCTATTCTTCTTCTTAGCCTTAAACTCCTTCACCACCAAATGCTCCGGCCAAAATTTGGCGGAGCAAATGGGGTCAAATTGAGTTGGGGAGATGCTTATCTTAAACGAGGCTATCTCCCTGGCATAAGAGAAGTTAAATTTCTCCACCTTTAAGCCCACGGCTTTTATTTTGCTTTGAATAAAAGCAATTACATCATTATATGTGAGGTCAGGGGCCAGCCGTGAAACAAAAACTTTTCGTTTTGGTGGGACTCCCACCAGTGGTTTAGTCACCACAGGCCTAGTACCTGTGGTGGCAATATCCGGAGGTCCGGAACGTCTATTTACTGGTGGGATCGGGATAGACGGGACAACTAGCGAACTTGCGGACACCACGGACACGGACGCTGCAGACGTACTTGGCTGCACATTCTCCGAGGCGATGAATTCGGCTACCGAATCTGCATCGCCAGCAGCTGTCGTTGCCCTTGGAGTGGCAAACGAGATCAACTGCTGCACACTTGGAGTGGTCGGAGTCAGTTTTTCGGCGGCGCACGGCTGAGTGACGGTTGGCAATTGCAGATCCCGCGGAGTCACCTTTTTGCGCCTCGGAGACTCATTCAGCAGTTTTAAACCGCTAAACTGAGCCTCCATGGCTCCATGGGTTTTTAAAACCAACGGTCAGCTCCTTAAAGCAACTCCGCGTCACAACCGTCACAAGACGGTTTAGGTTGTTTTCAGTGTTCGGGCAATTAGGGTCGTTAGGAGGGAGTAGCTCCTCCAGGGTTGTGTTATATTTTTCCCAGTTGGCTTTTCTGGGGTTGATATAGTCGGTTGGTTTGGGAATATCGAAGGATAATATCGTCTCGATATACCTGTGGTCCGAGAAGGAGTGGTCTCCTAGGACTCTCCAGCTCTTGATTGTGTCCAGCAGTTTGCTTGACACTAGCGTGAGGTCAATGACCTCCTGCCGATTTTTAATTATAAATGTGGGGTCTTTACCCCGATTGCATATGAATAAATTTGAGTTCAGGATGAAGCTGAACAGTGACTCACCCCTTACATTCGTGTCCGTGCTCCCCCATTGGGTGTGGTGGGCGTTGGCATCGCAACCTATAAGTTGGTCTTTGTCCGTATTTGTCCGTATTGTATTTTGCGAACAAGGTCGTTCGGAGGATCATCCTCCTCGTGGGCCATATAGGACGCCACCAGCCTGAGATGATTCCCTTTTAGTTCTAGGCTTACCGCCGTGGTATAGCCATCGCTATAATTATGGAGCAGAAAGATATTTAGGTGCTTTCTAGCAAGTATGCAGGTACGGATTTTACCTTCATTTTGGGATACAATGATCTTGTATTCCCTCGTCCCCAATCCACAGACCTTGCCTCCTATCGGCTCCGCTTGCGTCTAGGCGGAGTATGAGAGCAGCCGATGCTGCTTTACAGTGGTGGAGATTTATTTGAAGGATCCTTAGGACCATCTTCAAGATTCTCCACCACCGTGATGTCCGCGTCCGAGTCATCTGAGACTCTCTCTCGGCACATTGACTCAAAGTCGAGCATCACCTCTGTCTCTGAGGAGAAGCCTTCCTGGTCTGGCTCCAGCTCGTCGTCAGGCGCTTCGATCTCCGCAGCGACATCCTGCACGTCTGGGTTGACGACAGGAAGCGCCGCGGCCGCCGCGTCCGATTTGTACACCTTGATGGTGACCGAGCTGAAGCCGAAGTTTAGCTCTCCTTTTGTTGCCTCTATCGGGGCCAGCGACTCTTTATTGAGAACAAGAACTGCCTGGTTAGTCGGCCCTTGTGTCGTCTCAACCTTGGCTACCTTCCAATCTGAGGTTGGTAGTCCTGGGTTGCTTCTCTGCAGCATCTTGAGGATGCGTTCTGGCTCCTTAAAGGTAGCCGGCACCCAAATTCTGGCCCTCGGTCTGCTGGGCACCTCGCTCCAGTCGACTGCGACGAGTTTCGACCCAGCATAGACCTCGCCGACCTGCGCTACCGCCGCTTTATAAAGCTTTACAGAGCACTCGTCTTCGCAGGCAATTATCTTAACATTGCCCTGGAACCACCCCATGTCCTTGCAGACTGGCGGAGGTCCAGGGTCTTTGTCGAGGAGTTCGAAGCAGCGGTCGGCCAGTGCCGCTTCCACCCACTTCCACTGACTCCTTGGGATTCTACCCTCTGCGCTGCCTCTGTCGAGGACACCAATTAGCGTCCTCTCCTTGGCAATCTGCGCAAAGGAGACATTTGGCAGCACTCTGGAGCGCTTTGCTACCGGTCCCGGTGTCTCCTGCGAGCGCTGCCTCTTGGCTTTTTCTGTTCTAAGGCAAACTCCGGGAGCACAGCCGAAGCCCATTCCACCTTCTTCAGCCAGTCGGCTGATGGGCTGGCTTCACTGCTGGCGTGTTGCCGACGGAGTATGTGCCCTGCACTCCTCTTTTCGGCATATGTGTAGCGTCTGGCTTGGGCGCTTGTCGACGGCAAGTCAACCCCCTCCGCTTTACCAGAAGGTCGGGCAGCCGCAATATTGCTTAGCTTTCCTTCCAAGGTGTCAGCTTCGGGAGTTACCTTGCCACCCACACCGGATTCGGGATGGGACCCCCTCGGGCTCGCACAGGCACCTTCCACCTTGCAGGTATTCCCTACTATAGAGCCGGTTGGGCCAGGCCTTTGGGCCGCTGCCTTTCCGAGCTTGGGATTGCTCCCAGTTGGCATTTGGGGAGCGCCGCACTCATTTGTTTTTTTGTTAGTTTTTTGGTTTTTGTTCTTGTTATTATACATCCTGTTCCCACGAAATGCAGAGAAAGGGAAAGGTCAGCCCGGGCAGAGATCCACGTTGCCCGGGTAAGGCATCATTAGAACAGGGGGCTGCCAAGTCCCTGAGCCCTCCGTTAGCGACTGGGCTAGTTTTTATACCGGGCCCCCAGCCAGGCTGACTCTCGGCACGGGTCGACTAACACACTTAGTCCGGCCCGTTGTGAGGTGGGTGTGGGGGTTGGGATGTGGGTAGGTATTGTGTATGGATGGGAGTGTGTGGGCTACTTATTGAGGCGGCACCACAAGCGCATCGTCAGTGCTGCTACCTAGCTAACACCCGCTGGCTGTCCGGGACTGCTTATTTCTGTACTCTCCCGTGAGGGATGCCCGCTTATTCGCAGCTGACCTACCGAGGTAGGCCGTTCGCTATCCGCAACCCGCGTCCCGTCCGGTGGCCTCAGCTAGGCCCCCTTTGAGCTACCTCACGAGATCATCAGACCAGAGATGGCGTGTTTAAAGCATAGCTTTTTTTAACCCAAAAGAAGGCTTAGCCAATTCGGGTAGCATAATTTTAGGGAAAATTAAGACGTCGATGCAAACAATTTTTTTTCTTACAACAAGCGCACTACAATGAGCATGATATATTTCAGGGAACCGAGAACTAACTATGAAATATGTGCTATTAAAATGTATGCGATGTATTCGCAAGTGTATTTGCAGTAGCTTCTTTTGTAATGTTCTCGGAGCATATTTATGAGGGCAAAAAATCATTTAGTTTGATTGCGGTACTGTCCAAGGTGAAAGAAAACGCTGCACAAGGAACGCAGAGCCGGCCAGGACAACGGCAAGGAGGGAGCCCCCAAAAATGCGCTTCAGCAACCCATCCTGCCACTTGCGGTTGGCAATGCACTCATTGTAGGGCATGCTCGAAAAGGAGACACTGTTGTAGAGTGGAATCCAGCCAGGGAACAGCCGGAACAGCAGGGTGTCCAGCCACTTTCGGCATCGGAATGACCACCAGGAATGGTGAGATCCCGCATCTGCAAGAGGAACAGATTAAAGAGGGTGTACATACAGCCACTACGGGCCAAGCGGAGCACTGAACTGAACCCACCTCCACATAGTTGTACATGGCGAGGTCGCAAATGGCGAAGGCATCCTTCCAGCGGTTCTCGGTAAACTGGGCCAGGGCCTCGTCCAGATGCAATTGCTGCCCCAGAATGGAGGTCAGCAGGGTGACATCTTTGGGAGCTTGTCGCAGGCGTTGAGCAGAACCTCGTTGAGCTGCTTGCGGCCGACGGAGTAGAGGCACTGTTGGGTGCACGGGTCGTACAGCACCACACTGGTCCGTCCTGCAACATCGTGCAGCATTCGTCCAAGCATGGGTATGGCGGTGGACAGGACCGCCTGCTCCAGACCCACGGCAGCCAGCGCCTTGCGTCCCTGCACGAGAGCAGCATGCCGAATGTCCTCGCGATACTCGTACAAGTCCACGTGATTGCCCATCCGGGCAAAGTTTAGGGCCGCCAAAGAACCCACCTGCCGAAAAATGTAGCCTGATAAGAGAGTTTGCTCTACAAACTGGGATTATGAAGCCCACCACTGATAAAGGGGAGACGCACTCTTGCTGTTACTTTTGTTAGATCTACAGCATCTAGATATCATATCATATCTTGGATACATATCACACTTACCAAACCCGCCCCGACAATGGCCACTCTGCGCCGCTGTCGCTCCTCCTCGTACGCCGCTGTCCCGCGACCGTTAACCTCTGAGCAGATGATGCCGGTGCCTTGTGCCATGACTTCTCCTCGTGACGGGAGTGACTGTTCGGTTGGGCTGCTGCTTCTGGAATGAAATGGAAACCAATGAAGTGGGTCGGAAGATGGTTAGGCGAACGATTATGCTGGATAAATGCACAGCAAGTGCTATCTATCTGCTGTATCTGTAACTCGTACGTCTAAGAGAAGCCCAGCAAGTGCCAGACCGCAAAAGCCAGTCTGATGACTGGCGCTCAGCATAATTTAGAACAAGCTCGAGTAATTTTTGTATCCAAATGAAAAATATATGCAATCCAGTTACTAAGCATATAACGGCCGTTTCACATATGACAGTAGACTTTGCTAACTGACTAAATTCCATAATCATCTGATAGATGCTTAGAAAACATTTTTACTTTTAAAACTGGCGGCAATTTTCGATTTTTTCAGTATTTTTCATTCAAGTATTTTCATGGTCTCAGGATTGCTTTGCGATATATCGATAGGCTAAAATCTTTTTTCCTATCTTTTGTTATTGTAACTTTACTAATTGTAAGAAAATACATACAACATTTAAAGACAAGTCAGAATAAGAAGAATAATAGCATCAAATTCCTGATCGCTTGCCAATTATTTTAAATTTGTCGGAAAAATCCATGTAAGGCAGTGGATAACGGAGGCTTTTCACACTGGCGCTTCCATGGGGCTTTTATGAAAAAAGACGGGCAAAAATTAGGTGTCACATTTGTGGTGTAGCAAACGTGTAGTTACCATGTAAATAAACGAATTTAGTGGAAATTTATGTTGAACCTTTTTAACTTAAACCTAATTTTATAAGCAATGCACTAAAGATGAAAACTTAAATTTAACCAGTCTTGTAAGAAATTGATTTAGTAATCGGATAAAACTATGAGTTCAGAGCTGAGGGTTCTATTTAGCTATTAATATTCGACGGAATACCAAAATCGAGGAATATGTAAAAAGAACTTGAATTCGTCAGTATATTTACGGTATATTTTTGAAATGAGACCGTATATTTTGGTATTTATTTGAATCGGGTAGAATCTGTAATAACCGGCTCACAACAATGAGTCCCATTCCATGCACACATACCCTGGGGGAAATGGATGTTATATGATTGTGAATATGTTTGTCATCCCAGGCAAAAACAATTTATTTTCAATATAGTTTAATATTATTCAATATTATTTTCAATATTTCAACGATACTTTAAAGCTTATTGTCTTCTTGCAGAGACCAAGAATAGGTATCAGGATCGAGATATATATACAAAACACTCATCATATACATGAATATGTCTAAAAAATGTCAATTTGAGAAAAGGTCTTTATTAGTTACATTTTATCTTCATATCAATATTTATACTTTCATATAAAATTAACAAAATAGGGTATACAAAGGCCTATACTACGGCTTACACGCAATATAGCGACTCTTTTTTTGTTGAACTTTTTCGTTAAAACCTTGTTTTAGTCAAAATACAATAAAAGCAAGGACTAAAAACTAACCAATTGTGTAGAAAATTGATTCATCAATCGTATAAAATTATGTGGGCACGGCTAAATGTTCTATATAGCTGTGAGTATTCTACGGAAGATCAAAAACGAGGAATATGTAAAATATAACTTGAGCTCGTCAGTATATTTACGATATATTTTTTAAATGAGACGGCATATTTCGGTATATTTTGGTATATTTCTGAGAGTCGGACGGTATATTGAACTCGTGTTGCGTTGCAAGTGCACAATAGAAAATTAAATTTTTTAACAACAAAACCATAATACTGCGCCAAATAAGCCCCACGAGAATGTGCACGAAACTTGAAGGCATTCAATTATAATAGAAAGCACCGAATTATTAGCGGAGAGAGTGAAAGCAGAGCAGTGCAAAATCTCGAAATTAGTTGTACTATAGATAGCACAAGGAAAAACCAAAATGGTAATAAAAACGGCCAGCCGAAATGTTCAAGAGCAAGTTTCAAAAGGGAATGGAGGGGCAAAGTGAAACGATGATAGAGAGGGAGAGCGAGAGAAGGGGACTGGGAGCCCCGCAGGCAGTGTCCCGTTTGAAAGGAAAATAATGAAAAAGAAACTGACTCTTGGCACCCCCATCCCCTTCATCATACCTTCGGATGCAATAAATTTGTGAATTTTAGTGCTTTCTGTAATAATCTACCCCATTTTATTTTCAGGGAAACGAAACATCACTGCCCATGGAAATGTGCTCCAATTGTAAGTACCATTTTTCAGTCAATGTCATTTGAACGGTACGGCTGTTTATGAATATGCAAATTTGTGTATGTATGAATGGTATGTAGGTATGCACAGGCATTGTATATGGAATACTCAGTGGAATGCAAGCGAAACGTGGAACAACGTAAAACCAAACCCCAAGACCCACCTATGTACACTTCGAAGTCCTGAGATGATATTATTATGATTGCTATTTTGTAGTCGGAATATCGTCTATAGCGGTTTTACATGCTAATCTTGTTCTTGTCACACTGTGTTTCATCTCTGATGATGGGCAGACAGACAATCTGCATCTATAAATAACACTGTTCACATTTGAATTATGTAGAGGTGCACCTGAGATATAACCTCTGACCAAAAATTGTAATCTTCTCATACCAGTCGATGCCGATGAGATTCGACGCTTGGGCAAACGTTTCCGCAAACTGGATCTGGACAATTCGGGGGCATTGAGTGTGGACGAGTTCATGTCGCTGCCGGAGCTGCAACAGAATCCGCTGGTGCAGCGCGTGATCGACATATTCGATGCCGATGGCAACGGGGAGGTGGACTTTAAGGAGTTCATCCAAGGCGTCTCACAGTTCAGCGTTAAGGGTGATAAACTGTCGAAGCTGCGCTTCGCGTTCCGCATCTACGACATGGACAACGATGGATACATTTCGAATGGTGAACTTTTTCAGGCAAGCAATTACCGATTTCGAATCCTCCTCCCTTAAACGAAACGACACCAAGATGAATATAAAACTCTTACTCTAAAAATTGGACTTTTGCAGGTTTTAAAAATGATGGTGGGCAACAATCTGAAGGACACGCAACTGCAACAGATAGTGGACAAGACAATCGGTTTCGCGGACAAGGATGAGGATGGCAAGATATCGTTCGACGAATTCTGTTCGGTGGTTGGAAACACGGACATACACAAGAAGATGGTTGTTGACGTTTAATAGGCTTACTGAGAATCATTATTTTTATATGCAGTTTTATTTATTCTTTTGTACATTCATATATGCATTCTTCTTTTTTTTGTCACGATTACTCTCATGATAATGTCACTTTTGTTGATCAGCGATCAGGGATTCGCATTGTTATGAAGCTGCTAACGAGCCATTTCAGTCAGTCAGTAAATCAATCAATTAGTCAGTCAGTCAGTCGAGCAAGCAGTTACTCTTAAGTTGAAAAGTGAAATAATGCGCCTCCTACTTACTTCTTAAATCTATACATCTATATACATATATATACATGCATATATAGTCATAATTTATTATACAAATATACACTTAATGAACTTACAAATCCTCAAAACAAAATCAAAACTAAAACTTAAAACCAATTACAATCAAACTCCAATCAAAGTGAAGGCAAATAAAGAAAGCAAGCATGGTTGAACTTGAACCCATCCAAAGGATCTTTCCAATCGGCAAAGAGAGAGGTTCGTCGCGCCGCGTCACTTGTATGATTGTTGTCCCGCTTATCCAAATCGTGGTTTTTCCGGCTTTTCACACACAGACACACCTGAGCCGCCGCCTGAGCACGGCCATGTGTCATAGTTTATGTTAATTATTTCTAATTCTCCAGTGATTTTGCCAAAATCAAAAAAGAAAATAACAAAATTAAAATGAAAATGATGAAGAGAAGAGATGAAACGAGAGCAGAGCAGAGCAGTGCAGAAAAAGAGCATGAGAAGAAGTGCTGCGTGCTCCTCTATCGACTTAGTCTTATTTATGTATATATACTTTTTATATATTTATACTTGTACTAATCGAATGTTATAATCTACGTATTTTTTATATCTCCTGACTAACTTGAAAAGAAGGCCACATGTTCTTGAATTCTTAGCCCCAACTACCCAACCTAATCAAGCCTAACTTTACTCAAATCAATCGGATATATTCTTAAGCAGAACTGCGAATTACGGCTGCTCGAAATCAAAACAAAAAAAAATATGGTAAAGTTGATCGGGTATCAAGAGTTAACTGAAGATCGAATAATTATACATACATCAATACATATGAAAGCAATGCCATGCAGTGCGATGCGATGCGATATTGCATTACAATTTTATACTTAAAAGTAACTCTAGTTAAAACAAAATCAAAACGAAACGATGCAACAGCATGTTACAAATTTTACAATTAACAAACTTTTTGCACACTCGCCACCAATCGATTTGTTAGCTAATCAATTCCATTGCATTATTCAAGAATAATCAAATCTAAACCTAAACCTAAACCTAAATCCATTGTAAGGTCTACCAAAGAGCCGAAACATTTTTATAAGCCTGCCCTTGCCCCTGCCCGCCTGTTCAGTGGAAGTGAATGAGGAGAATGGGCTCGGCTTGCTGGCTAAGCAATAAGAAGCAAAACTTTCAATAAAAATTATTTATACACCAAATCATCAAGGGGTTTGTTTCTCACTGAGCGAACGGGCGTCCAGCAAAGAGCGATTTAGTAATAAGATAAGTTCTTAACATCGAACTCTGTTTTAGTTCTCGTGAAATACTCTTCCCACGCAGCAAAATCGAGATACCAAAAACGTCATTGTCCTATCATTGTGATTAGGATTTTTGATTAGTTTTTACGTTTGTCTCTATTAGATCATTCCTGTGATCTATTCGTGCAAGTAACGACTTTGCAGCTCCTGATTAGCATGTACCTGGTATTTGTTGCCACAAAGGTAGGTTCTTTGTATATATACCTGCCATGGATGATAATTACAGGATTCTTCCTGTATCTGATCTTCCTACTCTCGAGCGGCGTTCTATCTATCCTCTGTTCTTTCTGATCTTTTCCAGTTTATCTCAACTGTACTGAGACGACCAGCCTATAACAAATTCACAAGCCCCACGTAATCCTTCATTGCAATGCAATAAAGTACAAATATTGGCGATAAACAAATGCGGGTTCTCTTTGTCGCCCAGGGAGTATATACGTAGACATATATACATGTATAGTATGTATATATGTATAAGAGAGGGAGAGTTCCAGGTAGGTGATAAGATTAGACAGAAAAAGCTCCCCTTGCCGCGTCTAAATATTTCACATTTATTTGTGAAATAGTCTTTCTACCGAACAGAGTGGAGTGTCCACGAAAGAAAGAAAAGTGAATTCAGCAAAATGCTTCAATTAGACAGTAAAAACGGCATTATCCTCTCAGGAGTGCTGTCAGTGGTCTTTGCAACTGTCTTCTAACTGAAGAGTGAATATTTTTGGTGTATGTATTTAAATTGAATACAATTTTTGGCCGAACTCATACCTATTTCACTTTGCAGATATATCGAGCGATCTGGGCTTGCATGTTTCGGCTTTGCAGATTATGGGAAGCATATGCCTTGTAATTGGTGCCATAAAGGTACGTAAAAGTCTGCCTCCCTTCCAGCTGCTCTTCAATTGATCCTTATCTGTTTGTCTAAATATAGAACTGTTATAAGCTTTTCGTGCCTTGAATGATAACCTGTGGATTCTTCTTGTACCTCATGGTTTACCTGGGGGTTGCAATGATGGTCAATGGAGATTGGCTCTTCTTCCGATCATGGTAGTCCCATTTACAGGTATACTCACAGGACTACATGCTACTGATTTCGATTCAATAATCTATTATCTGTCCCTTAATTACAGCGTATCTCAGTTATGCCCTGTTCTCGGTTCAAAAGGCATTCGACAGAATGCGTAAGGAAGAACCGCCATCGTACAAAAATCTGGTTGGGAAAAAGGATTTTATAGGCCACATATAATACCTATAGAGTTGTACATGAGAATATTCTTATACACACATACTATATGTATGTATATCAATCGTAATTATAAATCTAATCGGCAGCGCATTGAATTGATTGCATTGATTCTTTCTTGAAATAACTGGGTTCTACACTCTGAACACAGATCTTTATCTTTATGCCCTTGCTCAGACGATTGTAGTTTTACACAGAAGTCTCGATTCTATAAGGTAGTCGTCATGACGTACAGATCAGACCGGACCCAATCATGTCTGTATTCCACTAAGATAAAATACCGCAAATAATACAAAAATCTGGTTGGGAAAAAGGATTTTATAGGCCACATATAATACCTATAGAGTTGTACATGAGAATATTCTTATACACACATACTATATGTATGTATATCAATCGTAATTATAAATCTAATCGGCAGCGCATTGAATTGATTGCATTGATTCTTTCTTGAAATAACTGGGTTCTACACTCTGAACACAGATCTTTATCTTTATGCCCTTGCTCAGACGATTGTAGTTTTACACAGAAGTCTCGATTCTATAAGGTAGTCGTCATGACGTACAGATCAGACCGGACCCAATCATGTCTGTATTCCACTAAGATAAGATACCGCAAATAAACACAAATCGCCCCATTTGCGAGCTTCCTCGATTTGGAAATGTTTGTGAAATTCCGTGACATCTTCATTGCACTGATATCGATTTTACTTTCAGTCATTTTATCTATTTAATAACATATTCGGAGATAGCACAGCATTAATGAGAGATCTAAATAATTAGATATTCTTTACCCTGTACTAAAAGAGTATAGAATTTTTTAGTTTAGTTTGGATAAATGAATATATAGTGTACCCACGTATGTATGTATGTTTTCGGCTATAGAGATAATTGGTTGTGCAAATCGATATTGCAGCCACTGTAGAACTACCGGTGAGGTAAGATCGAGACCAAGTTGTTCTATTTACACTACTAACCGGACAGACCGACTAAGAACACTTGTGAGCCGATTGGATTCAAGTTCAAAATATAAACAAAACAACTGTTACTTCTTGAGCAGAAGCTGTTAACATAAGTTTGGACTTGTAACGCATTCAAACGGTTCTTTTAACAGTGACTTGATTCTCTGTATCCCGGGTCACAGTTATGTTAATGCAGCCCTAACTATCGATACGAAGGGAGCGCAATCTATCGATGTAGAATTTCATCGATATTCATCGAATTAATTAACAATAACAGCATCGATACTGAGAAACTGCCACCACCAGCGATCAGCTGTCGCAGCTTATCGAAGAACTGCCATCTCGATTGTTTTTGTGTGGGAAATTTTCCCGTGGACGGCCGTTTCGTTAAAAAAATACTCCAGAGGTTGTTCAACACTGTTTTAATCAAAAAGACATTTTCCGAAGCTTCTGGGGGTGCCTCACACGCCTACGAAGACGGCGCGAAGAAATTCCCAAAGCTTCATCAATTAAGTCGAAAAACCTGGAATTTACTGCATGGCGTTCCGGAATAACTCTTAAAACGGCTCTTGGAACTCCGTCTGGACCCTGAGAAGCATGGCAAGCATAGGAAAGACAAGGATGGCCACGGAGAAGGCGACGGGAGTTAAAATTCGCATGGAAACGCTGAAAAAAAGGGAAGGAGAAGCTAAATCCGCCATGCGGGTAGGAGTAAAGATGGCGGCAAAAACGGCTCCGCAGCTTTTGGCTTCTAAACTGCTGTGCAAGAAACCAAACTTGTCGACGAACGTGTCGACAAACATGTCCACGAACACGACAACAAGCATGACATCAAACATTTCTACGACGAAAGAGAGAGAGAAGACTGACGCGGTTTGTGTGGCTTCCGTGAGTACGAAAAACGGAAGTAAACGCAAAATCATCGTTAACAAGTATTATGAGGGGCATAAAGGCCCATACATTGTTTGTATCGACAAAATGAGTGCGAATAATGCCAGAATTGCTATAAACCAGTTTGATCTATCCGATCTACTGCTGAAACAGGGCATTAGCGATATCGAGGAGGTTGCTAGAATGGGCTATGGCAGGTGCAAGATTGTGTGCGGGTCGGCGGAGTGTGCAAACGGGCTAGTGGAAAACAGTGTTTTCGCTGCTCAAGGGTACTCAACCCGAATCTTTAGGCACTTCGTCCAAAAAGCAGGGTTAATTTTTGGGATCCCCGGGCACTACTCGGAGGAACAGCTAGCGGAGCTTGTAACCTCGGATATCCCAATTGAGGAGATAGTTCGGATTACGCGAAGGGATAGAGCATCGGGGGAACGTGTACCTACTGGCAGGGTGAAACTCTGGTTCAGAGGAGAGCAGTTACCAACCAAAATCAATTTTCTATATTCTAAAGTAGAAGTGAAACCTTTTGTTCAGCTTATTCAATGTTTTAGGTGTTTTGGGTTTGGCCATCTGGCGCAACATTGCAAGAGTGGAGCGAAATGTTTCAAATGCGGACAAGATCACAGCAAAGATATTATCTGCTCAGGGCTGGTCTGTGCTAACTGCAAGGGGGAACATGCTGCCACCCACCCGCAGTGTGAGGCCAGGAAAAAAGCGTACGCCATTCAAAAGTGCATGACACTGGAAAACCTAACTAGAGCTGAGGTCAAGGCTAGATATCCGATCCTTTTTGATAGAACTTCCCCCAACCTAAGGGATCAAGGGGAATTTCCTAGACCCAGTTGGCAATCTAACCGCTCCCCTGAATTCTTAAATAACAGCTTAGAGTCCGCCAGGGAAATTCATTCTGTCACCTCTTTCGCGGAAGTGACCAAATCCAATAGGGTTGCCGCCCGGAACGCAGAGGCGGCCAAGGCAGCAGCCAACATGGCAGAGTGGAAGAACTCAATAAACTCAGACTACGTCCAAATGAGCGAGAAATTTGTGAGATCTTCATCCGTGGCATCTTCTCTGGCCCAGGATAAGTTAAACGCACTAGGAGCCAAACTCACAGCGTTCCTGATTGATCCAAACAACATCATTAAAGGGGATTCTTTAGCGAATAAATTTATTAAGGAAATTAGAGAATTTGTCAATGCTTCCAACGCAGAACTAGATAGGCGTCAGATTGCCCAAGGGATGGCAGTTGGTTCTCAAAACATCCAACAATGAAGATTCTTCAGCTAAATATTCAAAGTCTGACACACAACAACAACAAACAGCTCCTCTCAATGTTCCTAGACAAGAACGCAATAGATATTGCCATCCTCTCAGAGATTTGGGTGTTGAACAACGCGGACTGCAGCATTTTAGACTATAACTTTTTCTGCAGGCCCAGAGAGGACGGCTACGGCGGGGTTGGCATCTACGTCAGGAAAAACATTCAATTCAGCATTTTAAAAATAGAGAACGACTTGGAAATTTTAGGAATAAAAACATTAAACCTCAAGAGCAATTTCAATATTTTTAGCATATATGCACCGCCATCAACAACAGTTTCACAGTTTAAATCGGGCACAAAAAAGTTTTTCGAATTCGCGGCTTCGCTTTACATACCCTCAATAGTGGGCGGGGACTTCAACGCTAGGTCTTCTATCTGGGGAAGTCCGATCTGTGATCGCAAGGGTCGCAGCATTGAGAATTCCACCCGGGAGGCCGGATTTATCTGCCTAAACGACGGTTCGCCAACCTTCTCCAGGAGCCCATCTCAATTCTCCGTTCTTGACCTTTCTTTTTCGAACTACAGAAATGGAACTATTAACTGGCAAGTCCTCAAAACAAAAATTACGAACAGCAACCACTTCCCAATTGTATTATCAGTGCAAGGCCTAAATGCCCCCCTCCAAGGCAAGAAGATCCTTCACAACAGAATAGCCCGGATTCTGGGTGCAAGTGATTTCTCAAATCTGGAGGAGCTCAATGAAAAAGTGAAATCCCTGACCTTAAAAAACACGGTCACATTCTCAAGCAAGAACAAGTACGTTGCTAAGAAATGGTGGAACGAGGAAACGGAAAAACTTTTTCGCGTGAGAAACGCTTGCAGGCAAAAATTCTACCTCACCAAAAAATTGGCTGATGCCAGAGCAACCTTAGAAGCTGACAAAAATCTACAAAATCACGTAAAAAATCTTAGAAAGCGCAACTTTTCCAAGTTTATAGAAGAGGTCTCCTCATCGCCCTCTATGTGGAGCAGGGTGAAGAACATCAAAAAATACGTTCAAATCAAAAATGTAGGGAACAAATGGACGAACGAAGATGACAAAAACTTTCTCAATATGGTTAAAGTAACCCCATCCACGTCAAACAGTAGGCCCCCTAAGAAAATTCCTGCCCCTTTGTTAGGACCAGACGACCCGGAACCCCTGGAACTGGAAGAATTCCTGGCCTTCCTAAAAACCAGGAACCCCAATTCGGCTAGAGGCCCTGATGGCATCTCGTTCAGGATGCTTCAAAAGCTACCAAGAGGGAAAAAACAAGACATTTTTGAAATTATAAATAAAGTATGGCTGAGTGGCGTCATCCCTGAAGTCTGGCGCAGGATAAAAGTGGTACCCATCCCCAAGAAGAATGCAGACCCTACTTCCTTCCAAAACCATAGGCCGATTTGTTTGATTAACACGCTGTTTAAATCCATAGAGGGGTTGATAAAGTTGAAGTTGGACGAGCACATAGCAAACTGTGACCTGCTGCCGGTCAGGTCCTATGCCTTCAGGAGAAACAGGTCCACGGCTCTTTGCATCAACGACCTTATCAACAAAGTTCTGGCGCTGAAGGCGAGGGGTTGTCAGGTTGTCGCAGCTTGCCTAGATTTACAAAGAGCGTTCGACTGCGTAAGAGTGGACACACTCGAGCACAGGATGAGGGATATGCGGTTCAATACAAGCCTCACGGCTTGGATCTCCAGCTTCCTTAACAGACGAATTCTCATAAAGGGCAAAAGCGAGGTAGAGGTGAACAGAGGTGTTAGCCAGGGTAGCTGTCTCAGCCCAACCCTTTTTAACCTTTACACAGCCGAACTACATGATATAAACAGTCATAACTGCTTACTGTTTCAGTATGCTGATGACTTTTTCATAGTTTGTTTTCATTAAGACGTATCCATTGCGAAATGTGTGCTGAAAGACAGTATAGATAAGTTCGAAGAAAAATGCAATAGGCTAAACCTGTCATTCAATCCGGTGAAGTCTAAAGTGATTTACTTCAACAATCGTAGAGCTGCGCTAAATATCTCGCATCAAGGAGTTGAGATCAGACAAGTAGAGCAGATCAAATACCTAGGCAGGACTATCTCAGCAAACAACTCAGCCTCTGGTCACATTGATCTGGCCATCTCGGAATCGAACAGAAACTGTGCATTTCTCAGATTACTCAGTGGGTGTCACTATGGTATCAGCCCCAAAAGAGGACTTATATTTTACAAGGCATTTGTCAGAAGTAGGCTAGAGTACGCGTGCTCATCATTCTGCAACCTGTCCAAATCTGCCTTGGCCAAAATCAAATCCCACTGCAACCATCACCTCAGAAAGTCGCTGGGTCTGATAATCTGCACTCCCGTTCCTATCATATATCACATGGCAGGAGAACTTCCCCCGGACTACAGGATGAGATTCCTGGCGGCGAAAGAGTTGGTTAAGGTGTTTGCATTTAATCTCCCAGCAAGTGAAACAGTGTCAGCAAATAGGGATTTAAACACGGGCTACGCTAAGGCATATCGGGAGTTTGGCAGCATAATAGATAGAGTTGAGGTTTTCGAGAACACAGCTTCATTTTGCACTAAAATTAGCTCCGACTTAGAATTTTTCAAGGGTTCTGCACCCAACAAGCACGCTATAGACCAGGCAGGTATCATGCTGCTCCACGGGGAAAAGAAGGATCAGCTGACAAAGGGTGGTTTTGAAATCTATTACACGGATGGGTCAGTCGCAGATGGGCATTCCAGCGCCGCTTTCCTGCACGTTAGGACAGGTTTTTTAGATAGCTATTAAACGCACAAAACCCTTTCCTCGTTGTCCGCCGAGCTCCTTGCTATCGAGAAGGCATTAGACCATGCTATTTTGTACAATTTTCCTCGTGTCGCGCTCCTGACAGACAGCAGAAACGGGGCCCTCATTCTGGCGAAGAACATTCAGGATAACTCTATCGCCTACAAAATCAGAGAAAAGATCCAACAAAATCCACATCTAAGAACTGTAGAGGTTCACTACATTCCCGGACACGCTAACATCCCTCAGAACACTTCAGTTGACGCAGCAGCCAAAGAAGCCCACAGACGAGGAAAATACACAGTGGTTAAATGGAACCTTAAAGACGCTATGTGCGAAATACACAGAATCTTAAAAGCAGAATGGGAGAGAGAATACGCCGAGTTTGCTAGTATCAAGCACCGAGGTTACTGCTCGCTTTTCCCCTCAACATCATCCAAACCGTGGTTCCTAAATAAAACTAAGCTTAAAGCCATTGACGCTAAAAGAATCAACAGACTGCTTAGTGGTAACGCATTCGATAGGCACACTCTCGCCAAAATGCATGTAGTTTCTAGTAACATATGTGATACATGCGATAGTATCGATAACGCCTCGCATTTAATTTTCAATTGTACAAAGTACAACACAACAAGGCAAAACTTCCCATCTCTAAGAAAATATAATGATATTTACAAATTCTTTGAAAAAGAAAACATCAGCGCGTACCAAACACTAATTGACTTCATCGACGAAATTGATGTAAAGCTATAAACAGTACTCCAACATCTTCTATTCTTTGACTTGGCAATTTCCACCTTCAAAAGGCGGGCGGCCAAATAATCCCACGCTACTCACGGGTAGCTTGGTAACTTAAATCCTAAAAAAAAAAAAAAAAAATAATAAAAAAATACTCCATTCGGTTGGTCATAGCCGACTTTTATATGGAGAAGCCGCAGTCTGGCCCTGCTATTCGGACAGAAAACCTGCATGCATGTGCACGGCGTATTTCCTTATTTCTACATACCATACGATAAGAAGGACTTTGAATCCTTGGAGCACGGCATCTTACAGATCGCCATGCACCAGATTCAGCAATCTGATAGATATGGTCGTTATCTATGATTCTGCGTTTTTAGTTTTCTCGAATGGACAAGGCCCTCAATATATCACTGGGACAGGGCAGCTCCAATGCCCAGCATGTGTTCAAGATCCAGTTGGTCAAGGGCATGTAAGTGAAGCGCATCAGATCATGCTTTAAGTGAATCTTACTCATGAGTTCCCCTTCTATGGATACCATCGTGTGGATCATCAGTTCCTCAAAATATACATGTTCAATCCCCGCTTTGTGCGACGTGCCGCCAATCTTCTCCAGAGCGGGGCCATACTCAGCAAGAACTTCAATCCACACGAGTCCCACGTTCCCTACATACTGCCGTTCATGATCGACTACAATCTGTATGGGATGAGCTATCTGCATGTACCATTGGAGGTGGTCAAGTTTCGCCGTAGCCATGAGGATGAAGGTAACCTAGTGTTGCTGTTTCCCTTTAAGCCAAGTCTAACGAATTAATAATTTTTCAGTCGTTCCTTATCCGAATGTGAAGCCCGAACAGCTGCTGGAGACATCTAGCGTCAAGAAAATGGCCTGCAGCTCCTTTGAAGTGGACGTCAGTTCCAACTTCATACTGAATCGCTTCCAACTAGTCGCCAAGGGCAAGGGCAATCACACAAATCCTGGCATTGAGGCCATTTGGAATGACGAGAATGTGCGCCGTCAAAAGTTGGCTCAGAGCTACGCCGCAGCAGCCGATGAGCAGAAACTCAATGCGGTAGGGTCTTGGTTAATGTATGAAAATGATATAGCTGGCTCATGCTGCTTTAGATTCCAGTCCTGCAACTGACGCCCACACAGCCTCGACTGCATGTGGAAGTCGCCGAGAGTGATGTTTTGTACCGCACGGCTCTCGAGAGCAAACTGCTTACCCTGGAGCAGTCGACGCTATCTGACCAAACACTGTCAGATCAGACGCATCTCGGCAATGCCACTATGCAGACCACGTTGCCCAACAGCAAGGAGCAGCGACGCACATTCAATCTGCAAAAACTGATGGCCAACGCTGTTTATCCCGAAGAATGCTCCCAGGATCAGCAGCAGCAGCTGGTGAACGCTTCGTTTATCCAGAATCATGTAACCAGCAGCTGCAATGGCAGCCTTTTTGGCTCTTCCTTTGCAGAAAAGGACGAGTCTGCCTGCATGGATGAAACGCTGGTGGATGAGGAACTAGTCTTGAGCCTGACCCAGCCGCATGGAGCTGTGCCACACGATGCAACTTGTAGGTAAACCAGAAGCCATCAACCTCTTATTAACCATTCATATCCTTAACTCTGCTCCAGTGAGGGAAGAAGACCTGGAACTGCTTGAGGTCCTGCAGCAGCTTGAGGAACAGAGTGCCAATGAATCGCGCATTGATTTGGACAGCTCGTTGGCGCCCCTGTCGCAGCAGCACAAACATTGTAAATGCCAGTTGAAAAATGATCGCAAAATGGCATCATTTCATTCTGTTGTTCCTTTAGTTGAGCTAACTCCAGAGCTGTTGGACAAGGAGACAGCAGCAACTGCTGTCGGTCCTAACTTGGGGTCTGATGAAGACTGTGATTCTGAGGAGGAAACACCCTGGACGACATCGATGAGCTTTTGCTCAAGCTAACTCCAAGTCAACCTACGCCTAAGGTACAGGGGGAGCTAGATCCCACACCGAAGCTGCCACAGATTGATGGCTCTGATGATAATCAGCGTACACCGAAAAAGTTGAGAGCCAACGCGAAGGGAAGCCCCCCAAAGACGCCCACTACACCTAAAAGGGAAAGCCTATTGAGGTCTCCTCGCACACCCAAGTCCAGTGCGGCTAAGAAATATGCCCCACTGCCGCTTACCATCGGCAGCAGCTCCACGAAGAGTGAGTACAGCTGTGTAGATGTGCCTCTAATTGTCGTATATTGCAGAAAACGATGTGGAAGCGGCAGGGAAACCCATGAACCCTCGACTCAGTCTGCAGCTCGACCAACGACCGGGTACACAAGGGTATGTCAAAACCCAGGCCCTTTTTGTCAGTCTGTTCCTCATTTCTTATCGTTTAGGCCAGAGTTTTCGCTGCGCAAGAAGCTGGCCATGACGGAGTTGCGCCGCAAAAGTGTCGAGGAGGCGTCAAACAGTTTCGTCCTGTTGCAGAACGAGTAGGGGAATAGTCTCCTCCTTTTCTTCGGCAGTCAATTAAATTTAGCTTTTCTTTGACAGCTTCACTCCGCGGCGGAGTACCAGGAGCCGCACCCGCAACCTGGACAAGACCCACCTCATCTGCTCACTGACGCCGCGAGTGAGAAATCCCAGCTTATCGGACCTGTTCGAAACAGCGGATGATCCTGAGGAAGAGCAGAAAAAGCCACGTCGTAGTGCGCGTCATCAGGCTGAGAAAGAGAGTCATTTGGAACCGGTGACCAGTAAAGGGAGACCCCGAAAATCGGAGACAAATGTCCAGAAAGTGGCGAAAAAAGACCAAGGTGAATCCCGTACAGATTTAGTTACGCCAGATAAGAATAGCAGTCGTATGATACGTGAAAGTATTCGAAAGAGTTGCGATGCGCAAGAAATAAACTTAGCAGAAGCCCTGGATATGAATCCGCAGCAAGAGAAGGAAGCAGAGTCTGGGTCTGAGGCCAAGCCAAATTAAGAAACAACGAGGGGGAACGTTGTGAGTTGCTGCGGACACCGCAACACCGGCACCGGCAGACGCTGCTAATATTAAACGACACGACAAAGAGTGCGTGCGAGAGAGACAGAAAATCAGTCTGAGCGTGACGTCGGGCGCTGCGTAGCCAGTGCAAATTGATTTGTTCCTTTTGGCTATAAAAATTATCTGATCTGGTCCAGATTCAGCAATCTGATAGATATGGTCGTTATCTATGATTCTGCGTTTTTAGTTTTCTCGAATGTGCAATATTGTGGATGCAACAGATTTTCGTCCTTTGTGGGGGCGGAAGGGGGTGGGGCGAAATTCTGAGATATACGTTTTATAGTGAGATCTAACAGAAGTGCGGATACCAAATTTGGTTACTCTAGCCTTAATAGTCTCTGAGATTTGTGGATGCCCCAGATTTTCGTCCTTTGCGGGGGCGGAAGGGGGGGTGGCGAAATTTGGACACGAAACGGTCAAGGTCCGATATCACAGGAGTGTGGATACCAAATTTGGTTGCTCTGGCTCTTATAGGTTCTGAGATCCTTGAACTCATATTTTGTAATTGGCAAAACCGACCATGAAACCTGTGTGTTAGAGAGAGACAGAGCGAGAATGAATGAAATTATTTTCTTGATTCTGGCTATAATAATTATACGATCTGGTTGAGATCTTACATTCTAAAACATATAGTCATCCTCTACGATTCTGAGTTTTTGGTTTTATCGTATCTTTAAAAATGTGGATGCCACAGATTTTCGTCCTTTGTGGGGGCGGAAGTGGGCGGGGCGAAGTTTTGAAATATTTTTATAGCAGTGACATATCACAGAAGTCTGGATACAAAACATCGTTGCTCTAGCTCTTATAGTCTTTGAGCACTAGGCGCTGAAGGGGACGGACAGACGGACGGACGGACAGACGGACAGACAGACATGGCTCAATCGACTCGGCTATTGATGCTGATCAAGAATATATATACTTTATGGGGTCGGAAACGATTCCTTCTGGACGTTACACACATCCACTTTTACCACAAATCTAATATACCCCAATACTCATTTTGAGTATCGGGTATAAAAAGCGAGGACACCAATCTGCCAATTAGCGATGAGGCGATCGAGTCCGATACTGAAGGCGATCAAATTATCACCAAATTGCGAAAGACTCCGAATCTGAGGCGCGTAAGAGTTTCCGCTGAGGTGTTCACCAAACAGCTCCAGACGACGCCAACCACAGGGACTCCGCCTCCAGTCGAGAGCCAGACCACTCCACAGCTAAGTCCCAGGAGCAACGAGAGCCAAACACCGGAGCTAATGAAGAGCTTCTATGAGCACTCATTGATCATCAACAGTCCGTCGGTATTTAGTGATCTCATAGATAGCCCCCAGGCTTCTCCTGCAGATGCACCTGTCACGCTGAAGGATGGCCCCTTTGTCATTGCTCCCTTGGAGCTGCCACCCACCTACGATGAAGTGGTTCGCGGGTGCCGTAAGCTGGACATACCCGAGCACGAGTTCCAGCCGCCCTTCTACAGCAATCCTGCCGATGTGAGCAAGGTAACTGAGGTGGGATTCCTGGTCCTCCACATTCCCGGCAACAAGCTCAACGACTGCGATCCCTTTCAAAGCGTCCTGGGCAACGACAAGGGGTTGGCCGCCTGGCGCCGTCAGCAGCTTATTGCCATCGGGGGCCCGGCCATGCTGCAACGTCATCGGGGCGAACAACGCATTCGGGAGTACTTCAGCAGTGGTCAGAGGATTGCCATTGAGCCGGCACAAACGGCGCCCACCCGCCAGGAGGCCAAGGTCTGGCTGAAGGCGAGGCAGCTGCTCCGGCAGCGGGAGGAGCCAGAGAGAGGCAGCGATGTCGACAGTCCCATCAAGGTCAAGCGCCAGAAGATCACCATGATGCTGCAGAACGATGACGGCGATGCTGACAGCGAGGAGGATGTGGATTGTAGCCTCAGCCTCACACCAATGTCCCAGGCAAAGGCAAAAGGAACTCCCATAAGCAGTAAGGGCCAGGAGTCCTCGCGTTCCAGACGAGGAACCAAACTGAACTTTATGGCATCCTTAGACGTAGCAGGGGAACCCCAGCAGAATACCGACGGAGGCAGTTTCCAGGCCAGCGACCAAAGCAGCGTGTCTAGCAGTGCCGCACAGGCGGAACTGGACCGCACCTCCTTTTTGCGGCAGCTGGATGGCCACCACCAACTGGAGGGGCACCACGAGCTCAGCTTCGGCCTGAGCCACGCCACACTGGACAACACGTTCGGCTTCAAGGTGAACCTGGAGAACCTGCAGCAGGCCTAGGCGGACATTGAGTGCAACTATTTGACCATAATGACGCTGGAGGTGTTTGTGGCCACGCGAGGGGAGCTGCAACCCGATCCGAAGCACGACGAGATGCGCTGTCTGTTCTATGCCATCGAGCACAGACTTCCGGATGCAGATGCGTATGGGTCGCTGCCCAGCAAGGCTTGTGGCTACATCATGGTCAACCATGCCCAGGATCTGCTCAGCGAGGGGCTGATACACGGCTTGGACAAGGACATCGAAGTTCAGGTGGTATCCAATGTGGCAGAGGCAATGGAGGATCTGTTGGCCTTATGTGCTCGCTGGGACGCCGATATTTATGCCGGCTACGAGATCGAGATGGCCTCCTGGGGCTATGTGATCGATCGGGCCAAGCATCTATGCTTCAACATAGCCCCTCTGCTGTCCCGTGTGCCCACACAGAAAGTGCGCGACTTTGTCGACGAGGATCGCGAGCAGTTCACCGACCTGGACGTGGAGATGAAGCTCTGTGAGCGCATCCTGCTGGACGTGTGGCGGCTTATGCGCTCCGAGATTGCCCTCACCTCGTACACCTTCGAGAATGTAATGTACCATATCCTGCACAAGCGCTGCCCCTGGCACAACCCCAAGACGCTCACCGAGTGGTTCGCCTCGCCCTGCAGCCGCTGGATTGTGCTGGAATACTATCTGGAGCGGGTCAGGGGTACGCTGGCTCTGCTCGATCAACTGGATCTGCTGGGACGCACCAGCGAAATGGCCAAACTCATTGGCATCCAGTTCTACGAGGTTCTATCGCGAGGATCGCAGTTTCGAGTCGAGAGCAAGATGCTCAGGTGAGTGAAACAATGCCCTTTGGAGGGCTGGTGTCCTTTGGTAACCTACCGTCACCTTTCCAGAATTGCCAAGCCCAAGAACGTGGTGCCGCTCTCGCCCAGCGTCCAGCAGCGGGCGCACATGCGGGCGCCCGAATATCTAGCGCTGATTCTGGAGCCTCAGTCCCGCTTCTAGGCCGATCCCCTGATTGTGCTCGACTTTCAGAGTCTCTACCCCAGCATGATTATTGCCTACAACTACTGCTTCTCCACCTGCCTGGTCGGGTCGAGCATCTAGGTGGGAGTTCGCCTTTCGAGTTCGGGGCCTCCCAACTGCGTGTGTCCCGCCAAATGCTCCAGAAGCTGCTGGTGCACGACCTGGTCACGGTGTCGCCTTGCGGCGTGGTTTGAAGCGCGAGGTGAGGGAGGGCATCCTGCCGCGCATGCTTACCGAGATTCTGGACACACGGCTGATGGTCAAGCAGTCGATGAAGCTCCACAAGGAGAACTCTGCCCTCCAGCGGATCCTGCACTCTCGCCAGTTGGTCCTGAAGCTGATGGCCAACGTGACATACGGCTATACGGCGGCCAACTTCAGCGGACGCATGCCGGCCGTGGAGGTGGGCGACTCTGTCGTCTCCAAGGGCCGCGAGACTCTGGAGCGTGCCATTAAGATGGTGGAGGCCAACGAGGAGTGGAAGGTGCGCGTGGTCTACGGCGACACGGACTCGATGTTTGTTTTGGTCCCAGGGCGCAATTGGGCAGAAGCATTCCGCATAGGCGAGGAGATAGCCCAGGCCGTCACCGAGATGAGTCCCCAGCCAGTGAAGCTGAAGCTGGAGGTCTACCAGCCCTGCCTGCTCCAGACCAAAAAGCGCTACGTCGACATGTATTGAGACGGTGCGAAGAGATGGCTGCCCGGCAGTGGCCAAGATGCTGGAGAAGGTGCTCCGCCTGCTCTTCGAGACGGCGGACGTCAGGCAGGTGAAGCAGTACGTGTGTCGGCAGTTCACCAAACTGCTATCCGGACGCGCCAACCTGCAGGACCTCATCTTTGCCAAGAAGTTTCGCGGACTCAATGGCTACAAGCCATGTGTGCCCGCCCTGCAGCTAACGCGGTGAGTAGAAAATCTTGCTATCTCGGCACGGATCCATCTCCTGAACAAACTCCATTCACAGCAAGTGTATGCAGAAGGATCCCAGGCGGATACCGCGACGAGGGGAGCGCGTACCCTTCATTATCATCAACGGGCCGCCGGGTATGCAGCTCATTCGTCTGGTGCGCAGTCCTCACGACGTTCTGGCCAACGAGGGACACAAGATAAATGCCATCTACTATATTACCAAGGCCATTATTCCGCCTTTGAACCGCTGCCTGCTGCTGGTGGGAGCCGATGTCAACGATTGGTTCACCAGCCTGCCGCGCAAGCCCCGAATGCCCCGACGCCACCAAATGCGTTAGAAGATTTTGCACCTGACAATGACTGGATTTATCAATCCAAGAGGGTCGTAGAACCGCGCAATCGTAGATAAAACCGACCGCTTTGATGGCTTTGAGTTTGTGTCCAGTGCGGACAAGGCAAAAAGCAGCTGATCCGAAGCAGGGTCCCACGCTGAGCCGAGAGTTTTGGCAATTTCGATTCCATCATTAAACTTTAGGAACTTCTCTATGTCATCTTCAGGGGTTCCCTCAAGTACTTCCTGGTGACTGGAGCACCATTTCCTAAGTCTAAAATTACCACGGGACAGTAAAGCTGATGTTTGGTGCATCTTGTCCATGACCTGTGCGACCGAATTACCGCCCGAAATAAGGTCATCCACGTAAAACTCCTGCCGCAGAGCAGCTGAGCCAAGAGGGTAGGACTCACCCTCGTCGATGGCCAGCTGGTGCATTGCGCGGACCGCTAAAAATGATGCAGCCCTCGTCCCGTATGTGACGGTGTCTAATGTGTAGACTTGAACCTCGGACTCGATGGAATCTCGCCATAGGATGCACTGATACAAATTGTCGGGTGGAGACACACTCGTACGCAGCGGTACATTTTACAAATGTCCCCAGTGAGAGCGACTGGATATGTTCGAAAGCGAATCAATATGTTAAACAATGCAGGCTGAATAACAGGGCCTGTCATCAACACATCATTTAGAGAATATCCAGTTGATGTAGCTGCGGATCCATCGAAAACGACACGGAGTTTTGTCGTCGTACTGTCCTCCTTTAGGACACAGTGATGAGGCAAGAAATATTTGCAGAGACTACGGGAATCAGGGTTGACTTGGTGCATATGATGCAAATCAATGTACTCCCTCATAAAGGCGGAATACCGCTCCTTGAGTGTAGGATTACGCTCCAGTTTTCGCTCCAGACTGATGAACCGTCGATAAGCCTGAGCATAAGATTCTCCTAAACGATCAGTATTGTTATTTAGCGGCAGACGAACTGCATACTCCCCGGATGGCAACCGTAAAAGGTGGCTTATGAAATGTGCTTCACAATCGTCTTCTTCTTTGGTATTCAACCCAGCCTCCACACGATTCTCGACTTCCCAAAACATACGAAGAGTTTTATCCAACCTTGCTTCCATCTCAGCTATCGAATCTGGACAATTGTGCGTAGCCATGTTGGAATACGCCTATTCCCACATTCAAATAATAACATTAAATACTATTAAATAATACTATCGATATATTAAGTATTATTATGTAAAGTTAGTCTGGTCACACTTGAAGTGTCCTCTTTCCTTTCTGATCTCGAATCGAATGTACGTGGTACCGGTGTTGCAGTGAAAAAGTAATCAAGAAATACATATGTAAATAATCTTTAAAGAAAAATATAACTTGGTACTGTCATTCGTTTACTAATTGTCATAGCTAGTTATCCAATAGGTTATGGGCCCAGTCCACGCCAATTTAAATAAATTAAATTAATAACAAATAGTTGTGAAATTAGTTCCGCGTGCGTTCTTGTGTAGTTTTTTTTTTTTTGTAGTGTGTGTGTGTATAATATAGAAAATGGAAAGAAATAAGCAACATATTAAGCCTTTTTGTGGCGAGAATCATTCTATATGGAAATTTAGAATCAGAGCTTTGTTTGCTGAATTAGAGGTGCTCCAAGTAGTCGATAACATAATGCCTAACGAAGTAGATGATAATTGGAAAAAGGCAGAGCGATGTGCGAAGAGCATTTTAATTCAATATTTAGGCGACGCATTTCTAAACTTCGCGGCAGGCGACATTTCGGCACGTGATATCCTGAAGAATTTAGACGCCATATATGAGCGTAGAAGCCTTGCGTCGCAATTAGCTGCACGTAAACGTTTAATAACACTCAAACTCTCAAGTGAAGCCAATTAAAATCGCTGTGGCAAAAGAAGGCGAGTTTTTAAATGCCACTAAGCGTGGAATTGTGCGGCTGCACAATGGACACAATATCACACTGGAGGATGTGCTCTACTGCAAGGAGGCAGCAGGAAACTTCATGTCTGTCAAGCGTCTGCAACAGGCAGGGATGTCAATTAAGTTTGACTGTGGTGGTGTCTCCATATCAAAAAATGGAGTAATTGTTGTTAAATATACAGGTATGTTGGATATACCTGTAGTCAAATTCCAAGCATACAGTGTAGATGCTAGGAACAAAAATAATTATCGATTATGGCATGAGAGGTTGGGGCATATAAGCAATGCAAAATTGCTTGAAATAAAGAATAATAATTTATTTAATGACAGTAATCTTCTTGTTACTTTAAAAATATCAGATGAAGTTTGTGAGTCATGTTTAAATGGGAAACAGGCTAGGTTGCCATTTAAGCAATCTAAAGATAAAAGTTATATAAAACGACCCTTGTTTGTAATACAATCAGATGTATGTGGCCCCATTAAACCAGTTACACTAGACGATAAAAATTATTTTGTGATCTTCGTAGATCAATTTACACATTATTGTGTAACCTATTTGTTAAAATATAAATCAGATGTATTCAATGTATTTAAAGATTTTGTAGCAAAGAGCGAGGCTCATTTTAATTTCAAGATTGTCAATTTGTACATTGACAACGGTAGAGAATACCTGTCGAATGAAATGCGTCAGTTCTGCGTTAATAAAGGAATAAGTTATCATTTGACAGTGCCACATACACCTCAGTTGAATGGTGTTTCGGAGCGAATGATAAGAACCATTACAGAGAAAGCTCGTGCTATGGTAAATGGTGCAAAATTAGACAAAAGTTTTTGGGGTGAAGCTGTGCTAACTGCAACATATCTAATCAACAGAATTCCAAGCAAAGCACTTGGTGATTGTAAAATGACCCCATATGAGCTGTGGCACAATAGAAAGCCCAATTCAAAGTTTTTAAGAGTGTTCGGTTCAACCGTGTATGTGCACAACAAAATTAAAAAAGGTGAATTTGATGAAAAATCATTCAAAGCTATCTTGATAGGGTATGAACAAAATGGACTCAAATTGTGGGATGTCATTAAAGGAAAAGTTATTGTTGCAAGAGATGTTGTCGTAGACGAGACTAATATGCTTTATTCTAGAGAAGTAAAATTTTAAACAGATTTCCCGAAAGAGAGTAAGGAAAGAAGTCAACAAGAATTCCTGAATGAGAGTAAGGAATCTGATCAGCTTAATTTCCCGAATGATCGTACGGAATGTGGAATCCTGAATGAGAGTAAGGAATGTGATCAGTTTTATTTCCCGAATGATAGTACGGAATGTGGAATCCTGAATGAGAGTAAGGAATGTGATCAGTTTAATTTCCCGAATGAAAGTACGGAATGTGAAATCCTGAATGAATGTAAGGAATGCGAAAAGCTGAATTTTCCGAATGAAAGTAGGAAAAGAAAAACTGATTTCCTGAATGATAGTAAGGAATTATATATCCCGAATGAGAGTAAGGATTGTGAAAAAGCTGATCAGCCAGATAATTGTCGTGAAGAAAATAAGGATACTAATATAATTAGTAGAAAAAGTGAGAGGTTAAAGTCTAAGCCGAAGGTGTCTTATAAAGAACATGATAAAAGCTTTAACAAATTTATATTAAATGCCCATATAATGTTTGATGAAGTTCCAAATTCTTTTGATGAAATAAATTTTAGGAATGATAAATCTGATTGGGAGAAGGCAATAAATACAGAGTTAAATGCCCATGAAATTAATAACACCTGGACAATTATAAAGAAGCCAGAAAACAAAAATATTGTAGACAATAGATGGGTATTTTCCATTAAATATAATGAACTAGGAGTCCCAATAAAATACAAAGCTAGACTAGTTGCAAGAGGATTTACTCAAAAGTACCAAGTAGACTATGAAGAAACATTTGCTCCCGTTGCTAGAATTGCCAGTTTTAGGTTCGTACTATCATTGGCAGTCCAGTTTAATTTGAAAGTCCATCAGATGGATGTTAAAACAGCTTTCCTCAATGGTACATTAAGTGAGGAGATATATATGCGGCCTCCTCAGGGCGTATCATGCGCTGCTGGGCATGTATGCAAACTGAACAAAGCCATTTATGGGCTCAAACAAGCAGCTAGATGCTGGTTTCAAGTATTTGAGCAAGCATTGAAAGAATTCGATTTTGTAAACTCTCCCGTGCATATATATTCTTGATAGAGGTGACATAAAGAAAAACATATATGTATTATTATATGTTGATGATGTAGTAATAGCGACAAGGGATATGGATAGAATGAATAATTTCAAAAAGTATTTAAGTGAAAGATTTAGAATGACTGACTTAAATGAGATAAAACATTTTATCGGTATCAGAGTAGAAACGTTTGAAGACAAAATATATTTGTGTCAAGCTGCATATGTGAAAAGAATTTTAAATAAATTTAAATTGTGGACGTTTACATGCAATGACTGCATCTTTCAAGAGGCGATGCAGTTACTGCACCGTCAAGTGGCCCGTGTGACACCAGCAGAGGGCTGTTACGCGCGGATCCCAGGCAAAACGCAGACCAGACCCAGACCCTAAACGGTTCATGCAAGGAATAATTCGATCTACAAAGTGGAAGGAACAACGGTATAAAATTTCTAGTCAGTCTAATAGGAATCGTGAAGTTTATGCGGCTCAACAGATCAGGGCTGTCTATGTCACCCCTGATCAAGTTGTGCATAAATATCACAACAAGCATTTTTCTACGGTTAACTAAGGATGGGAGGTTTACTAATAGTAGTCTACTAGAGTAAGATGGGAGTCTTACACCCGCATCCCAGTTAAGGCCCCGCAGAGCAAAGAGTAAAAAGTTTTTCTGTACTGATTCTATACGGTCCAGGTGTACTTTGTACTGAGGGCACCATACACAGGAGCCGTATTCTAAGATCGGACGAACAAGCGAGGTATAGAGAGTCTTTGTTATATAGGGGTCGTCAAATTCCTTTGACCACCTCTTTATAAACCCAAGCACGCCCATGGCCTTATTTACCATGGTAGAAATGTGTTCGGAAAACTTTAACTTGGGGTCTAACATAACACCCAGATCATCCACCAGGGTAATTCTCTCAAGAGAACCACCAAATAGGGTGTAGGGAGCCAACAAAGGGCTAGAACGATGAAATGTCATAGCTTTGCATTTCGAGGCATTAAGGTGTAACAAGTTTGCACAACACCATGACTGAAAGTTATTGAGATCGGATTGCAAGCGAGAATGAAATGAAATGTCCTTGTACTGGACACAGAGTTTAACATCATCCGCATACATAAGTACTCGAGAGTATGTTAATACTGAAGGTAAGTCATTAATAAAGAGTGTGAAGAGTAAGGGGCCTAGATGGCTGCCTTGTGGTACTCCCGAAGAAACCTTTACTGGTAAAGAGAGGGAGTTTTTGAAGAGGACTCTTTGAGACCTAGAACAAAGATAGCTAGAAATCCATCTCAGGAGGTTGGGCGGAAACCCTAAAAGGTCAAGTTTATGCGCTAAAAGGGAATGGTTTACAGAGTCGAATGCTTTACTAAAGTCGGTGTAAATAACATCCGTCTGTAAGTTACATTGAAAGCCTTTAATAATGAAAGAGGTAAACTCTAACAAGTTCGTGGTGGTTGATCGCCGCCTTATAAATCCATGCTGAGTTGGAGATATAAGTGACTTGCAGAGATGTTGCAAGTGCGGAGTTAAAACCTTCTCAAACATTTTAGGAATAGCAGGTAACTTTGCTATACCTCTATAATTTTTTGCATCAGACTTGCTACCTTTTTTATGGAGAGGAATTATAAACGATTCCTTCCAGATCGGGGGGAAGCAAGAAGAATCAATGGACAGGTTGAATAGTTTAAGCAAAGGTCCACACAGAGCCTCGGCGCAGTACCTGAGTACACAACCTGGAACCCCGTCTGGACCCGGTGAAAACACCGGCTTAACTAGTCGAAGATCATGAAGTAGGGAACATTCATTTAACAAGGGACTGAAAATGCCGTTCGACCTCGGTAAACCGTATGGGTACGGATGACCAGGGTAAAGCTTTCCTCAGAATAGGTGGTTTGGAAGAATTGGGCAAAAAGATCGGCAATTGCCTGATCATTATTTGACGACGTATTACAAAATGATAGCGAGGATGGGTGTGCGGACGTTCTACGCTTACTGTTTACGAAGCTGTAAAACTGTTTAGGGTCCTGAGAAAAACGTATCCTGCATCGAGATAGGTAGTTCTTATAGCATTGAGCATTAAGAACTGAAAAGTTTGACCGAGCTAATACATAGCGAGAGTGAGAAGTAGGAGAACCCACTTCTTGAAATTTTTTATAAAGTCTTGATTTTAAGTTTTTTAGACTGGATAACTCTTTGGTAAACCAAGGGGGTTTTCCAGATCTAGTCGGACAAGAAAGCGGGACACAAGAATCGAAAAATGTGCCAAGAGCATTGTAAACGAGGGGAACGTTGTGAGTTGCTGCGGACACCGCAACTCTACAGTTATACCCGATACTAAGTCAGTATGGCTCTCCTGCGGCAGACGCCGCTAATATTGAACCACACGACAAAGAGTGCGTGCGAGAGAGACAGAAAATCAGTCTGTGCGTGACGTCGGGCGCTGCGTGGCCACTGCAAATTGATTTCTTGCTTTTGGCTACAAAAATGATCCGATCTGATCCAGATTCAGCAATCTGATAGATATAGTCATTATCTATGATTCTGCGTTTTTAGTTTTCTCGAATGTGCAATATTGTGGATGCAACAGATTTTCGTTCTTTGTGTGGGCGGAAGGGGTGGGGCGAAATTCTGAGATATACGTTTGATAGTGAGATCTAACAGAAGTGCGGATACCAAATTTGGTTACTCTAGCCTTAATAGTCTCTGAGATTTGTGGATGCCCCAGATTTTCGTCCTTTGCGGGGGCGGAAGGGGGGGTGGCGAAATTTTGACACGAAACGGTCAAGGTCCGATATCACAGGAGTGTGGATACCAAATTTGGTTGCTCTGGCTCTTATAGGTTCTGAGATCCTTGAACTCATATTTTGCAATTGGCAAAGCCGACCATGAAACCTGTGTGTTAGAGAGAGACAGAGCGAGAAAGAATGAAATTGTTTTCTTGATTCTGGCTATAATAATTATACGATTTGGTTGAGATCTTACACTCTAGAACATATAGTCATCTTCTACGATTCTGCATTTTTGGTTTTATCGTATCTTTAAAAATGTGGATGCCACAAATTTTCGTCCTTTGTGGGGGCGGAAGTGGGCGGGGCAAAGTTTTGAAATATTTTTGTAGCAGTGACATATCACAGATGTCTGGATCCAAAACATCGTTGCTCTAGCTCTTATAGTCTTTGAGCACTAGGCGCTGAAGGGGACGGACGGACGGACGGACAGACGGACAGACAGACAGGGCTCAATCGACTCGGCTATTGATGCTGATTAAGAATATATATACTTTATGGGGTCGGAAACGATTCCTTCTGGACGTTACACACATCCACTTTTACCACAAATCTAATATACCCCAATACTCATTTTGAGTATCGGGTATAAAAATGTTTGTGCGTTTTATGATATCAGTGCACAAGTACAAAGCGGACCAATCAAAATCCCTAATGAGGTTATTAAGCTTCGCAAACTCGGCTTTACGAAAGCAGCGGACACGTTCGGGCAGCCTACTCGACCGATCCAATACAGTTGGTCCTATATCTAGCGACACCTCGAAAGTAGGGTGGTAGGCGTCTTCAGGTATAGTGAGCGGAAGGGCTCGGGTTAACAACACTATGGTCGGATCCGATACAAGGCACAGATCAAGCAATCGACCCAAGGAATTTTTCACATGGTTGACTTGAGACAGGGATAGGTCAAGCAAGCCGTCAACAAAGTCATGTCGTGACATGGGCACTAGGATACTAGACTCGTTGACCGAAGACCAAACAGTTCCTGGCAAGTTGAAGTCACCAAGAACTATCATACGATCTTTATCAGATAGCGAGGAAGAAACAGCGGTTAAAGCGGACAAGTGCTGCTCATAAATTGAAATATCCGAAGAAGGTGGGATATACGAGCAAGTAATGAATATAGCGAAAGCGGGAAGAATCAGTTTTACACACAGGAATTCCAGTTCCTGTTGAACTTGGACTGTGAAGTGTTCCGACGTGAAGTAAGAGTCCACTGCAATTAGAACCCCCCCTGCCCGTCGAGACGAACGGTCCTTTCTAAAAGTTGTGTACCGACCTGCCAAAACCTCGGAACTAAGAATGTCCAGCTTTAACCAGGTTTCAGTAAACACAATAACGTGGGAAGCAAATGCAACACTATCCCGGAAAAGAATGCTGAGCTTACTACGCAAGCCTCTTACATTCTGATAGGTTACTAAAAGAGAAGTTAGTTTTTTGGAAAGGTGGAAGCAAGACGGGAAGTTGAGGAAGAGGAAGTTGAGGTTGAGGGTGGCATGGATAACATGGATAGTTGCAATTTAGTCAGTACTCCATTACTAAATAAACTAAATTATGAGTTACTTAACTCAGATGAAGACTGCAATGCTCCATGTCGTAACCTTATTGGCTGTTTAATGTACATAATGCTGTGTACACGACCAGATTTAGCTGCCGCTGTAAATATCTTGAGTAGATATAGTAGCAAGAACAATGCTGAGTTATGGCACTGTTGACACTGGCAGATCGGCACTCACGCCTCTAGACTGTCAATCCCTCATACCGACTTCTGCAGGAGTTGTCGCGACGAGGAGGAGGAGGAATCGGTCCCCCACTTCTTCTGCCACTGCCCAGCCCTTGGAAATCGTCGTCTTCGTATTCTCGGGGCCGCTTTCCTCACGTACATTTCGGACCTGTCCGTAATCAAACCAGGGACCTTGTCCAAATACATCCAAGCCACCGGATGGGACTGCCCTTAACCTGCAGTAGTATGCTCTCACGGTTCGGGTAACGCGAAGGGGCACATGCCCATGCGGCAACACAACGGACCTTTTATAGGTCCAAGTGAGCTTGGGGGCGGGAGGCTCTTATCCCCCCCTCCCGGCTACCGCCTTAACCTAACCTAACCTATGGCAATGTTAAAAAAGGGTTATTAGATATTTAAAGGGAACTATTGATATGAAGCTTATATTTAAAAAGAATACATCATTTGAAAATACATTAGTTGGCTATGTAGACTCCGATTGGGGTAGTAATGAGATTGATAGAAAAAGTACGTGTTATTTGTTTAAAATGTTCGATTCCAATTTAATTTGTTGGCCCTATTTGAAGCTGTAAGAGAAGCTTTATGGCTAAAGTCTCTTCTAAATAGTATTAATCTTAAACTCGACAGGCCCATTAAAATTTATGAAGACAACCAAGGCTGTATTAGCATTGCAAATAATCCCTCATGTCATAAAAGAGCAAAGCATATTGATATAAAATATCATTTTTCAAGAGAACAGAAAGAAACTAATGAGATTTCTCTTGAGTATATTAATACAGACAACCAACTTGCTGACATCTTCACGAAGCCACTACCTGCTGGAAGATTTGCGGAACTGCGGAACAATTTAGGACTACTACAAGAAGAATGATTCCAATTTAAGGAAAACATGAACATGATGCTTTATTAACAAATTTATTACATTAATTCATATTTAATTTTTTTTTTTATTGTTTTTTTTTTTATTTGAACCAAAAGAACCAATGAATTGTTAAAGTAATTTAATTTTATGTTAATCTAATTTTAAAGTGATCTGGTCGGGTTTTTCTGGGTTTTCCCCGTATCCTTAGAGCAAATGCTAGATCACATAACACTTCCCAGAATGCACACCAACCACATTAGAATAACAATTGAATGTTACCTTTTTGATTTAATGATGAAAACATTTTTTTTTATTTTTATGATTTTGATGATTAATGTTATTTTTGAGGGGGGCGTGTTGGAATACGCCTATTCCCACATTCAAATAATAACATTAAATACTATTAAATAATACTATCGATATATTAAGTATTATTATGTAAAGTTAGTCTGGTCACACTTGAAGTGTCCTCTTTCCTTTCTGATCTCGAATCGAATGTACGTGGTACCGGTGTTGCAGTGAAAAAGTAATCAAGAAATACATATGTAAATAATCTTTAAAGAAAAATATAACTTGGTACTGTCATTCGTTTACTAATTGTCATAGCTAGTTATCCAATAAGCCAAAAGCGCCGAGCTTGATACCTTCTGTCCACCGCCAGATACGATCCACCCAAGCCGGGTCTTCTGCAGAAGAGGCAGTCCATCGGTGAGTTTGATTTGCCCTACGCAGAGGAGATCATAAAAAACGCTCGCACCAATGAGAAGATCAACCCGTTGAGGATTGAAAAATGCAGGATCAGCGAGCTGAATGTTAGATGGAATACGCCAATCGGATACATTTACTGTCATACTTGGTTGAGAATCGGTAATCGTGGGGGCGATGAGAGCAGTAAGTGTAGTTGTGTAAGCAGAGGTGCGAGAATGCATACACATGCTTATGGTGGATCCCTCAGTAGAAACGCTGGTATCGCCCAGCCCAGACACAAGTGCAGACGATTGAGTTCTCCTAAGCTGAAGCTGCTGGGCGAACCTGGATGTGACGAGATGCAGCTGCGATCCTGAATCTAAGATGGCACGACAAGGAACTCAAACGCCAGACCGATTCTTTACGAGAACCACGGCTGTAGCCAGAAGCACGACATCAGAGTGAAGACCTTGGGCAGCAAGAGAGGTAGACGAAGGTAGAGACGAGCTGCTAGCAGAATTTTGAGCAACGGAAAGAGTGTCCGGTTGATCGGCCAGATCGGGAGGAGTAATACCTGCAACAAACTATGATGCCTACCGCCGCATACTCGACATTTTCCACTATTGCATGCGCGGGTCCGGTGCCCCGGCTTTAGGCAATTGAAGCATAGGGAAAGCTTCTTCACTTCTTTGTGGCGCAGCAACGGTGAGAGATTTCCGAATATCTTGCACGAGTATATTCCATGGCACGCTGAGTGGCAAAAGACGCATACAGACGGGTCGGCGGAAGAGTTGGAAGCTACAAACGTTTTCTTAACCTGCGTATAGGAATGGTTTTTTCCCACCTGATCGCTACTAGCGTGTGTCGCTGTAGCATATTCCAACCGCTCCATTTTCTGGCAGCGTTGCTGCAAGAATTCGAAGAATTCCTCTGCGGTAGGTATAGCATCCGACGATGTGTGCTCCTCCCATTTGGTTTGCGTCTTCGAATCCAACTTCTGCAGCAGCATGTTGATGACCATGAATCCTGAAATCTCCTCAGCAGTTCCCAATGTCTGCAACGCTCGCATGTGTAAATTGACTGCATCCGAAAACTCCCGAAGCCTTTTAGCAGAAGGCGAGTCTACCCTCTTTAGCCCAAGAA
Source organism: Drosophila miranda (assembly GCF_003369915.1). Classification (NCBI taxonomy): domain Eukaryota; kingdom Metazoa; phylum Arthropoda; class Insecta; order Diptera; family Drosophilidae; genus Drosophila; species Drosophila miranda. The sequence continues at coordinate 30,205,587 of NW_022881603.1, forward strand.
TCTTCTTTATGTGTGCCTGGAAAACAAGTCTTTTGTTATTAAAGCGTTTATTAAGTATATCCAGAGCCGCACGATAATTGGCACTGGAGAGCTCTAACGATCGAACCGAATCCAAAGCCGCATCAGCGAGGCAAGAGCGAAGGTGCTGGAATTTCTCGATGTCACTGAGATCCGCATCCGCTTCAATCACCGATTTGAACATTGCCATAAAATCCGAGAACTCGACGTATCCACCAGAAAATTTAGGCACCTTCAGCTCAGGAAGTCGCTGCTTGTGAGCCATGATGATGGTACTATGTCATGGCAGCGGCGTGTGACTGGCTTACTTCAACAGCAGCCAGCAACTCAGCTTTCAACGATATGAAAAGAGTATCGAAGATTTCGCGCAGCTCACTCCCAATCTCGTTTTGATCGAGAGCCTCCAACTCATTATGGGCCTTATTAAATTCCTCTCGAATTTCTGCCAACATATCAAGGCGCACCTCGACTTCCGCGGCGGTCAGCTTATCGATTTTATTCCCCGCGAAGGATTCGCCAAGCCTGTGCAATCGATCATATAATGACTGACTTTTACGCTTATACAGACTCAGTCTGGAATCAGCCACCACAATATTTCCGCCCGCGCCTGTATTCGGATCGTTGTCCATGTTAACCGTTGTGCAATTCGACACAACAACGGAAAATGAAATACCGCTTAAGCGACGATGTATAGACGCGAGAGCGAGAATGCAAGACACGCAAAGTCAAGAACCGCGGCTGCAGCTGCGCAGAGAATGAGAGATTCGACGCTTAAAGTACCGGAATTTGTCTATAAATATTCCAGCTGCACTCTCACTGAATTTGCACTTTAAACTGTTTTTCAACGTGCACCCAAATGTATTTGTTGATAGTTAAACTACCCAACAACAAAATATTGTATAAATAATAAGTGTTTTAACGGAACGCGATTAAGCAATGGTTTTATATCACGTCGGGGGGTCACCAATGTTTGAGATGCCAAGCTTTTTTGGCACCTATGTGTTTCAAAAATGAAAAGAGATTTTGGGTTAAACTTTATAATTCGTATTTAATCTTGGTGGCTTAGCGGAAGCCGATTGCTTGCTATTGCCAGATAAACTTTATGCGAGATCGATATGCAACCAATGCGCAGATGGGTTAGCATAGAACTAAACTATAGACGACGGCGTTAGATCAAAGTGATTGCCGAAGTGGCGGCAGCAGATCAAAGTAGTTGCCGAAGTGGCGGCGGCAGAGAGCCCCTTTAGCGGGAGAGCGCAGCAGCTCTGCAGAACGTCAACGTTTAACAACATAGGCGGCTCTCTCTGCTCATACAATAATAATTTTAAAGTTACGGTTATTCTTCAGCGGCTGGCCCGAACCCAGTTCATGCACATTTATTTGACCAAAATACACTGAGAATAGTCTTACGATTCAACACTCTATATACTCGTATATTTTGTTACTTTCTGCGCATTTAAAAAAGTTAAAATTACATACACTTTGTTTACCAGATTTCCTACACATTTAAAATGGCCCTAGAGACTACTTGCAGGGATTGTTGCTCTTGTGTGTTTATAATACTAGAGGAAATTGTTAACTATTGATATCTAAGCTTAATTTTTTGTGATTGTTTTTGTGTGTGTTGAATGAATGTTTATATGAAATATGTGTATGATTAAATAATGCCTCAATCTGCTGCGGAAATCAATCAAAGATTACTTTTTAAAAGAGATTACTCCTCCGATTCCATCTCGGTCATAATTGTGTGTGCATGAATATATGTATAGGTATAAGTAAATGTTGTTTAAAATTATTCAACTGTGTGTTTCACTTTTGATTATGGTTTAATGCTACGATTAAACAATTTCTTTTCAATAGTTAACCAAATTTATAACAATTTGTATATTTTCTTATTGTATTTTTCCTTTTTGGATTACTAATTTTGAGCAGTTTGGGCAGAAACATCAAAAAATTACAATATATAATATTAAAAAAAAATGGTTTGCATTACATCTCATCGTCTTCATCATCCATTTCAAACATCATGGCATCATTCTTGGCATCGGCATCGGCGTGGTCCTGGCGAGTGCGATAGGACTTCGAGTTGCTGTCCGTACGGTGGGAAGCAGATGCTCCAGTCAGATCCAGTCCGCTATCGTGGAGCTTGTTGCCTGATGGTTCCCCTTGCTGCTGGTAAAATGAAGAAGACATCAATCAGTTCGGACAGACGACATTTGGAGGACATGTGAAGGCGAAATATATTCTAGTGGCACATCAATTAACACGTTTTAAAATAGCTGTCGTCACATTCGACCCAATCAAACTTTGGCTCTATTTAAATTCACAAATCCACTCAAACAAAGAGTTGGATCAATATTTGGCGTCTGGTCTGAGGCAAATTCCGACCAAAAAACGAAAATTCGCTGATGGCCACTAATTGAATTAACAGCGTAACAAGCTCTCATTAATTAGATCAGTCGAATCTGCCTTGATCTTACCTTGAGGGCGGTGTCACGGGTCTCCTCGTAGTCTGCCGAATCCCCCTCGCTGAGGCGACGCTGCTGAGCACGCAATTTGCAATTGCGACGCTTCTGGTTCTTCTTGCGCTGACCGAGGATGCTTGAGTCGTGTCTGTGGAAAAACACACATCAAATTTATTCATTTACTATACTTATTTATTCGTAGAACTCACCTAAACACTTGCTTCATGATTTGGTCATTAAATCTAACAGTCTTCTTGCAGCTCTCCGAAAGGCCTTCCTCGGTCCGATCTTCCTCGGGAATTCCATTAAAAGATTGCGAGAACAGAGAGCCCGATGCATCCACAGAACAGGAGTGCGAGGAGAAGCCACAGTCATCGATGGAGGAACAGCTGTCCGATATGGACGGTCTCGGACCGTAGCGACTGAACCGCTTGAGGATTCCCCTATTGACATTCTCGCTGCGAATGGTGCTATCGTTGCACTCCGAGTAGCTGCGTTGCTTGCGCTGTGGCACCATGGGTGTCGTGGCATCCTTCTTGCGTCCCAGTGGACCGTCCTGCTGGTCGAGCATTTCCTCACACGCAGACTCCGAGTAGGAGCGCTGCTTCTTGTTTCGCTTGCGTTGCTTCTTGCTTGGCTTTTTATGCAGCTGCTGCCGTTGCTCATCATCCTCCTCCGTGGTGATGGAACTGTGTGGTGTGCGTACGCTGATGACCACGGCATCATCCGTGCGTATAATCTGTACGTCCCTGGGGGGGTTGGGCTCGCACCCATTATTTTTATCGGTTTTTGGCTTGTAGTGCCCGTAGACCTGATATTCTTTGAGACCGTTGGCATGCAGACCGGCCAGATAGCTCGTTGGGGCCTTGCTCTCGGCAACGAGAAACAGCTTCATTATCACATTGTTGTCCCAGGCCTCTGCTTCGATGCTTTCGATACAGTGATCCTTATGGTACTCCTCCATATCCACGGACGGTAGCTCCATATAGAAGGCATAGTGCGTGGGATAGTAGCCACTGCGAATGGTGGCAAACTTCACGGATACGCTCCCCTCCGTCTTCAATGTCACGATGGAATCCGGCTGGACGTGGGCCACATCCAGAACAAAGGCCATGGCATTGTCAAGCGCATTGCAGTCGAATTTGGGCAGTTGATAGTGCACGGAATCCTTTAAGAACGTACTGTGTGTCAGGGCGGGCGGATCAGGGGATGCAGCTGTCTCTGTGGATGATTGGAGATGAAATTGGATGAGAAACGGATCAGGCAGAAAGAACTGTTCGAGCGTTTCACCTACCTAACTCAGGGGTTTCCGGCATGTCCCCATCGGCATCATCCTCCACGGGGGACTCACTGCTAGAATGCAGCTCCACTCCGCTGTCCTCGCGACTGAGGTAGCGTAGTGTGTCGTGCATCTGGCGCTGCTGGTTAACACTCTTGCGCACCACAGGCAGGGTGATGCTGAGGCGACGCTTCTCAGTGTCAGAGCGGGCATTGCCAGCCTTGTCGTCCACAACAAAGGGCAAATCAAGCTTGAGACGGTACTTGGCACCCAGTCGCTCGCTCAGCAGATGGACTGACTTGGCTGTGACATCCAGCTGGCATTCGGCAGTGGATCGGAGTAGGGGCAGTTCAATCTCCACGACAAGGGAGCGCGGCACGGTCACATGCAGCTTGGCATCGAGCTCATCGGTGTACTCCGACAGGTCCACCTCGTGGCTTTGCTTGATGGAATACTTGGGCACCGCGAACTCCGGCACTGGTGCCGCCTTGGTTTTCATGGGTAGAATTTTCGGCTCTGAATTGTAGGCGGGTGGCTTCGTGGGGTACATATGCTCGAGGGGATGCGGTTCCTGCTCCTCCGGTGTGGGATTGGCGGCCAGCTTGCGTATCACAGTGGGTCGGGCTATGCCCTTGTAATCCAGCTTGGAATACTTCAGATTGGCACGGTCCAGGGCTACCTCGTACTCGCGCTCGACGGCGTCCAGCGCTGTGTCGATCAAAGCTTTTCGAAACTGGGAGTCACGGGTGGCCAGGTGCAGGGCATCCGGATGGAAGACCACATCAAAGACCTTGCAGTGGTCGTTCTTCGCATCGCAGTCGTCCCGCCCCCTCGTCTGGGCCATGGGTATGGACCAGCTTAGGCCACGACCACCTGTCTCCGGATTCATGCCCACCTCGCTGTTGGGCTGGGCAACCTCCGGCGAACTGGCAATGTTGATGAAGCATTTCAACTCACCGTCAATGGACGTCTTCACCACAAATCCCGGCTTGGGGTGTACGAATTTAATGTCAACGCCTCGCTCCTTCTCCAACTGCGTAGTCTCCTGCTCGTAGATCTTGCGGTTCTCCGGGTCTTGGACCTCCTCGACGTAATCGAAGAATAGCTTGCGGAACTCCTCCTTGCTGAGCGCCTCGCGGATGCCCTCGAACTCGTCCTTGGTTATGTCGGCGCGCTCTTCATTATGGAGCTTTGAGTGTTTCTTACGTGAGGCGGCGGCAGTTGACATAGCGCTCTGTCTGACGATCACTACACAATAGCTCTAACGGCTCTCTCGGATATATGATCTCTCTTCCCGCACTTGCACTTGCACTTGGATATTTCTTACACAAATAATATTTTCTGGATATTTTTTATTTTCGATTTGTTGGGGATTTTTTTTTTTTTTTTCCGTTGAAAATGCCTCTGAAACCGTCAAGCTGTGCTTCTGGAAAGAGAAAAAGGTGAACGAAACAATTAAGAACGGCTGATGCAATGCCAGTGGAAGTACATTTGTATTGGAAACAGTGATAACGGAAACTACCGGCAGGAATATAACGCTCTTAAGAGTTTCACCTACAATTGCCCTAGGTCTTGTCTTGGCTTCCCTTCCCCCGTTCAGCAAAATGAAATCTCACCCAAATAAATATAGGTATCACGAAATTCTAATCTTCATGTACAGGTAATCGTAAAAATTTTAATTTTATGACGCAGTAAGGTCGTCTGCCAAAATTTCCCGGCCCGACTGTGTTTTGGTAACTTGTATAGTGGTGTGGTAGTGTAGTGGCCGGCGGACACAAGAATCGCATTATGTAAGCAGCGTGTGGTCCATGCGTATTTTATTTGTTCAGCAATAAATAAACAAATTGCGTAGTTTCATTTCTTAGATCCCTCTTCCTCTCTCCCTACTTACTCACTTGTGTGTTTATTACGGTGCTTGCGCGGCGAGCGAGAATTTAGAAATGAGGCGAGAGCTACACGAAATGCCGGCTGTTGGGGTCGGTCGGCACTGAGAGAACAGCGAATAGCGTGGAGGAGCTGCGCAGAGAGGGGCTCTTGATAAGCGAAAAAACCACTTGCCCCCAATTGTTTGTGTTTGCCTCTGCTGTTAGCGAGGTTCTCTATGTATTGTGTTCCCCCATGTAGTGCGATTTGTTGCGCAGCCATACTAAATGTTATGGTTTCCTTCGTATTTACCACCACCACTTAGTACACTTAGTACCAATGATAATAATGTAAGTAACATGTATTCACATGCAAGCACAAGTCTGGAAAAGAGTTAGGGGAATAGAAGACTCTTCAGTTTGTGTGTATCTTTCCTTTCCCAGAGGAAAACTAGGAAAATTATAACAGTTACGTGACCAAACACATGTTCGGAGTGGAGCGTGGGTAGGGGGAAGGAAGGAAAACTCTTGTTTGATCGATACAGAGTAAAACTAATTGATTTTCTCTAATGATGTGAAACCGGTCGGACCAAACTTGATATTAAAGGAGGGCCTATACTGGTCGGCGAAGAAATCATATAAACAGCCATCGACAGTCCTGAATATGTACATATGAATGTAGGTGCCATGCCTTTCCATGTATTAGATATGGAACAACAAATCTGCATCGCCTCTTGCAGGCCTACTTTAGAGACCTTTCCAAACTGAAGAAGAGAAAAACTTGAATAGAGAACCAAACTTACCTTCAAATCGAGTTCATATGCGTTTAGTTTAGCAGAATTAAAAACAATACAATTTTGTTTTGTTAGTTGAAAATGCCTTTTTTTTAATACCAGTTCCGCTGACGTTCTAGAAACTATTTTGGTTCGACCGGCTCTAGAGCTGGGAGAAACAACGATGTTAGTATCGATTTTAGAAATATACCAAAATATACCATCTCATTTAAAAAATATACTTAAATATACTGACGAATTCAACTTCTATTATACATATTCCTTGATTCTGATATTCCGACAAATATTACTAGCTAGATAGAAATAGAACATTTTGCCATGCCCACATGATTTTATACAATTGATGAATCAATTTGTTACTTAACTGGCTTATCCTAAATACTTGCATTTATTGGATTTCGGCTAATTAGAGAAAATTGTCACGTGGCGAATCACGTAAGTGAGTAATCGTTCCAATAGAGATTCCGTAGAATAATTCTGGCTAACTAAAATCTTTAGCTCTGCCCGCATAATTGTACCCCATTGATGAATACATTTTCTACAATATTGGCTAGTTTTTAGTCCTTGCTTTTATTGTATTTTGGCTAAAACAAGGATTAAACAAAATAGTTCAACAAAAAAAACGTCGCAACGTTGTCATGTTATGTTTTGCATTTCATTTTTGACGATTTTCATTGGCCGTTTTAACCGGTTCGTAATGTGGCGGTATATTTAAACCCAACAAGTTTATATGGATATATTATAAATGGTGAATAGCATATACATATTAAAACTAGCTTATCAGTGCCAATTTTAATGGCAGTCCCTGTGCTCCGTTAAAGTGAGCAAGTGGCAAGTACCTGCTGAATAGCATGATAGCAGGAAACGGCCGAGACAGAATGTCCGGATGTGTCGTGTTAATGTTCCCCAATAATTGCGGCATATTCACCCTTAGCGACTGCCCTATTGTGCTATTAAAGTGGTTCAGCCTGAATAGTATACATTAAGGGCCAATTTTTGCCGAACAACATTCTAAATCTGCTCCACCGACTGAATATGAACATCACGTACATTTTCCGTTGGGTTGACCTTTTCAATGGTATAGATCCAAGTACAGTAATTAAAGTACATCATTTAAAAGTATGGAATGGGGATCATTGTTCTCAACCGGTTCAAAAAGAACCTGACCCGTTTCAAGTTCGGCTATTGCGACTAGCTAAATTATAGGGGGTTAAGAACAGATTATTTATAAAAAAGGCACAGGCTAAATTCGGTATATTTGGTCGATGCCTTCGCGGTCACACTGACTGGCATCCTCTGGTCACACCACCCCCAAAACGGAATGGAGCAATGGAGTCCCATTTATTTGTAGTTTTTCTATTGTCATTTTTGGTATGCAAAAATGCACGAGGTACGTTTGATTCGGTCTCGCGTTTTAGCTGGATGTGTCAGCAATCGGGAGCATATCGCAGACCGCCAATACGGTGGCTTCTGCAGCTCCCACAAAGTGATTTAAAAACTGCCTACGGCTATGGCTATTGTGTGTGTTTGGACAGCCCTGATTTGTTTTCATATTCTACTGATCCGACCGATTGTGCTGCGTATATGTCGATGCGGGAGCTGAAAATAAGTTGGTTGCATTCAAATGAGTGAAAACTCGACGTACTCCGCCTGGGAAATGTCATTATATAAACGGGATTGTATGCTTTCGTGGGCGTACGAAGCATAAAAGTGCATTTTCTTAATGATTTACTCGCGCACACACACACACACGCACGCTCCGTGCGTATACAGAATTTTGTTTGTGGTGTGTGTACGCGACAGAGAGAGAGAGACGGTGTTTCGGTGTATGTGTAACATCTTCATGTTGTCTTGCAGCTGAAATCAGTGAGCGCCTGCGGGTAGTGTACAAAGAAATAGACATGGAATTGCCCGCTCATATGAATGGAAAGGAGTTCCCAGCCGTGCCACAGAACTCGGTGCAAACGCATCCCAGGTGATATTCAAAAACAAATACATATTTACGTTAAGACTTGAATTCATGGGTCATTATTTAAATCACTGGCATCCGGCTAGAAGTTAATTTGCTAATCCCTTTCACTACCCCCATTTCTCACGCTGCTTGTCTCTAAACAGGAGACACTGAGAGAACAGCGAATAGCGTGGAGGAGCTGCGCAGAGAGGGGCTCTTGATAAGCGAAAAAACCACTTGCCCCCAATTGTTTGTGTTTGCCTCTGCTGTTAGCGAGGTTCTCTATGTATTGTGTTCCCCCATGTAGTGCGATTTGTTGCGCAGCCATACTAAATGTTATGGTTTTCTTCGTATTTACCACCACCACCCACACTTAGTACCAATGATAATAATGTAAGTAACATGTATTCACATGCAAGCACAAGTCTGGAAAAGAGATAGGGGAATAGAAGACTCTTCAGTTTGTGTGTATCTTTCCTTTCCCAGAGGAAAACTAGGAAAATTATAACAGTTACGTGACCAAACACATGTTCGGAGTGGAGCGTGGGTAGGGGGAAGGAAGGAAAACTCTTGTTTGATCGATACAGAGTAAAACTAATTGATTTTCTCTAATGATGTGAAACCGGTCGGACCAAACTTGATATTAAAGGAGGGCCTCTACTGGTCGGCGAAGAAATCATATAAACAGCCATCGACAGTCCTGAATATGTACATATGAATGTAGGTGCCATGCCTTTCCATGTATTAGATGTGGAACAACAAATCTGCATCGCCTCTTGCAGGCCTACTTTAGAGACCTTTCCAAACTGAAGAAGAGAAAAACTTGAATAGAGAACCAAACTTACCTTCAAATCGAGTTCATATGCGTTTAGTTTAGCAGAATTAAATACAATACAATTTTGTTTTGTTAGTTGAAAATCCCTTTTTTTTAATACCAGTTCCGCTGACGTTCTAGAAACTATTTTGGTTCGACCGGCTCTAGAGCTGGGAGAAACAATGATGTTAGTCTCGATTTTAGAAATATACCAAAATATACCATCTCATTTAAAAAATATACTTAAATATACTGACGAATTCAACTTCTATTATACATATTCCTTGATTCTGATATTCCGACAAATATTACTAGCTAGATAGAAATAGAACATTTTACCATGCCCACATGATTTTATACAATTGATGAATCAATTTGTTACTTAACTGGCTTATCCTAAATACTTGCATTTATTGGATTTCGGCTAATTAGAGAAAATTGTCACGTGGCGAATCACGTAAGTGAGTAATCGTTCCAATAGAGATTCCGTAGAATAATTCTGGCTAACTAAAATCTTTAGCTCTGCCCGCATAATTGTACCCCATTGATGAATACATTTTTTACAATATTGGCTAGTTTTTAGTCCTTGCTTTTATTGTATTTTGGCTAAAACAAGGATTAAACAAAATAGTTCAACAAAAAAAACGTCGCAACGTTGTCATGTTATGTTTTGCATTTCATTTTTGACGATTTTCATTGGCCGTTTTAACCGGTTCGTAATGTGGCGGTATATTTAAACCCAACAAGTTTATATGGATATATTATAAATGGTGAATAGCATATACATATTAAAACTAGCTTATCAGTGCCAATTTTAATGGCAGTCCCTGTGCTCCGTTAAAGTGAGCAAGTGGCAAGTACCTGCTGAATAGCATGATAGCAGGAAACGGCCGAGACAGAATGTCCGGATGTGTCGTGTTAATGTTCCCCAATAATTGCGGCATATTCACCCTTAGCGACTGTCCTATTGTGCTATTAAAGTGGTTCAGCCTGAATAGTATACATTAAGGGCCAATTTTTGCCGAACAACATTCTAAATCTGCTCCACCGACTGAATATGAACATCACGTACATTTTCCGTTGGGTTGACCTTTTCAATGGTATAGATCCAAGTACAGTAATTAAAGTACATCATTTAAAAGTATGGAATGGGGATCATTGTTCTCAACCGGTTCAAAAAGAACCTGACCCGTTTCAAGTTCGGCTATTGCGACTAGCTAAATTATAGGGGGTTAAGAACAGATTATTTATAAAAAAGGCACAGGCTAAATTCGGTATATTTGGTCGATGCCTTCGCGGTCACACTGACTGGCATCCTCTGGTCACACCACCCCAAAACGGAATGGAGCAATGGAGTCCCATTTATTTGTAGTTTTTCTATTGTCATTTTTGGTATGCAAAAATGCACGAGGTACGTTTGATTCGGTCTCGCGTTTTAGCTGGATGTGTCAGCAATCGGGAGCATATCGCAGACCGCCAATACGGTGGCTTCTGCAGCTCCCACAAAGTGATTTAAAAACTGCCTACGGCTATGGCTATTGTGTGTGTTTGGACAGCCCTGATTTGTTTTCATATGCTACTGATCCGACCGATTGTGCTGCGTATATGTCGATGCGGGAGCTGAAAATAAGTTGGTTGCATTCAAATGAGTGAAAACTCGACGTACTCCGCCTGGGAAATGTCATTATATAAACGGGATTGTATGCTTTCGTGGGCGTACGAAGCATAAAAGTGCATTTTCTTAATGATTTACTCGCGCACACACACACACACGCACGCTCCGTGCGTATACAGAATTTTGTTTGTGGTGTGTGTACGCGACAGAGAGAGAGAGACGGTGTTTCGGTGTATGTGTAACATCTTCATGTTGTCTTGCAGCTGAAATCAGTGAGCGCCTGCTGGAAGAGAACCAGGAAATAGACATGGAATTGCCCGCTCATATGAATGGAAAGGAGTTCCCAGCCGTGCCACAGAACTCGGTGCAAACGCATCCCAGGTGATATTCAAAAACAAATACATATTTACGTTAAGACTTGAATTCATGGGTCATTATTTAAATCACTGGCATCCGGCTAGAAGTTAATTTGCTAATCCCTTTCACTACCCCCATTTCTCACGCTGCTTGTCTCTAAACAGGAGACACATAAAGAGTAAGCGACGCATGAAAAGAAGGTAAAATCTACGCTTGAGGGATTATCTGTGGCTTTAGATCATAATCGCAATCTTTTCTACGCTCTTCCACACTTCGTTAATTACCATTTATCCATAAACAGATACAAATGCTACTCCTGTGACCCGCCATGTCTGGATCCTTTGGAGCTGTCACACACATGCCAGAATGCCATTCAGGTGAGTGTTTTCATTTAAACTACGAATCCATCCCCTTGACAGAGGTATTTTTCTATTTTCTTCAGTGCTGGAAATCACGCACACGGGATGCCGATGGTCAGGAGAATGTGAGGCGGGGCTGCACAACATCACCGGATCAATTGCCGCTGGTTTGCAACCAAAACTCTCTGAATAAGCTAAATGGACCGACCAAGCGGAATGCTGCCAAGTATAACGTGGCCTGCTGCACCGGTGATTTTTGCAACAGCGGTGATTTCCCCGAGCTGCCGCCGATCGTCAGCGGCGATGTGACAGTCATAACAGCGGATACCAGCAACATCAGCAAAATGTCCGCCGCCATTCTGGGACCCTTTCTGATCATAACTCTCCTGGGCGCCGTTGCCATCTATTATATACGGCGGAGCCACCGCAAGCGCTTGGCTGCCTCGCGCACCAAACAGGATCCCGAGTCGTATTTGGTCAATGATGAGCTGTTGCGTGCCACCAGCGCCGGGGACAGCACCCTTCGTGAATACCTGCAGCATTCGGTAACGTCTGGATCGGGTAGTGGTCTACCCTTGCTAGTGCAGCGTACCCTGGCCAAGCAGGTGACCTTGATCGAGTGCATTGGGCGAGGCAAGTACGGCGAGGTGTGGCGTGGTCATTGGCATGGCGAGAGCATAGCCGTCAAAATATTCTTCAGTCGCGACGAGGAATCCTGGAAGCGGGAGACGGAAATCTACAGGTGAGAACTGACGTTTGCTGCTCAAATTTTGAAATGATAGTCAATCCTTGGACTTACTTTCTTGCAGCACTGTTTTGCTGCGCCACGAGAACATTCTCGGCTTCATTGGCTCTGATATGACGTCGCGAAACTCGTGCACCCAGCTCTGGCTCATGACACACTACTACCCGCTGGGGTCGCTGTTCGATCACTTGAATAGCAATGCCCTAAGTCACAACGATATGATTTGTATCTGCCTGTCGATAGCCAACGGCTTGGTCCACCTGCACACGGAAATTTTCGGCACTGAGGGAAAGCCAGCCATGGCGCACAGAGATTTGAAGTCAAAGAACATATTGGTCACTTCGAATGGGACCTGTGTGATAGCCGACTTTGGCCTGGCTGTCACCCACTCCCATGTCACGGGACAGCTCGACTTGGGCCACAACCCGAAGGTTGGCACGAAGCGATACATGGCACCAGAGGTTCTGGATGAGAGCATCGACTTGGAATGCTTTGAGGCCTTGCGCCGTACGGATATTTACGCCTTTGGATTGGTGCTGTGGGAGGTTTGTCGCCGCACCATCTCGTGCGGCATTGCTGAGGAATACAAAGTGCCCTTCTATGATGTGGTGCCCATGGATCCCAGCTTTGAGGATATGCGCAAAGTGGTCTGCACTGACAATTACAGACCCTCCATTCCCAATCGCTGGAGCTCCGATTCTGTAGGTCAATCTTTGTAATTTTCTGAATTTGAATTCTAATTGGTTTTGTTTTACAGCTGCTGGCCGGCATGTCCAAGCTAATGAAGGAGTGCTGGCACCAGAACCCAAATGTTCGTCTGCCAGCCATGCGCATCAAAAAGACTATACATAAGCTAGCTTCCGCAGATGAGAAGATACGCTTGGACTTTGACGAGGCCTGCGTTTAGGTCTGCGTTGTAGTCGATAGTTAGTTGTGTAAGCGATACGGTAGTTGCATTCACTTAGAGGTAACCAGACGTTAGACGAGGCTAGTGTAAGATTCATTCCCCTCCATTTTCACACACTATTAGCTGGTAATTGTATTATTCAGAGCTAGGCCAAGAAGAATGAAGAATGGATTTAAATTCTTATGCTATTCTACGGAAGGAATTTTTTGTTATGCATTGGAACGTATTTATTTTATTTCTGCCTTATTCCTTATAAATTGCCTTATATTTGTATATTCATGGAAGTATCTTTTATAGTTGGGTACAAACGGAAATTGCCTTTCATTTACTATCGTACATCGTTCATCAAGTGCCATTTGCAATTGAGAATTGTAAAACATTTTAGCATTAAGCTCTCACTCTTTGAACTCCACACAGACAGAGACAGACTTTGTCCACACTTGAATTTGTCCTACCTTATCTAAGCTATGATAGAACATAAGTTATATAGACACACCACCCACTGACTACTGACTTGCTGACTTGTCTGTCCTAGATTAGGCCCTAAGCATAAGCATAACCATAATTAGTTATCATCCCACGCATAGAAGCATACACCTATTTGTATATTGTACAAAATGCAAAATAATTAAGTTTTGTGTATAGTTTAAATGAAATGAAATACACGGATAAGTGATAAGAACATATATTAGTTGACTGGCGTCAATTGTCTAAAGATTTCGTTATTGTTCTCGTCCAGGAAAAGCAACTTGAAAATGTCATTGAAGAAGTTGGGATAGTATTCGCAGGCTCGCTTGCAGTCGGGAGTCCAATTGATTTCCAACAGCTGTGGCTGCAGAACTTTCTTCTCCTCATCCGTCCATTTCAGCATGATGTCGGCGGCATAGAGTGCCCGGGACTGGCGGCAGGGAGACCGCAGGGCGGTGCCTCCTGGCAGGCACACTGAAGAACCTCCAGCAGCATATCGCAGATTTGCAGAGAGCCAGGAAGTCATCGCATTTGACATGATGCAGTTCCGCTTCCTCCTGGTAGTTCATCACCGTGTAGTGCTTCTCGTAGTCGTCAAAGTGGTCCATGGAGAAGGGATGATTGGCAAAGCGCAAAAAGAACTTCTGATGGACATAGGCCTCCAGGGGCTGAACGCTCTTCAGCAGTATGACATACCGAATATCGAACTTGACCCGACAGTCCAGCTCTGTGCGACGGAACAGAACAGGTCTTTCGATATACTTTTGGGCCATCTTAGGGCCAGTGATTGGCAGACGCACAATTTGCTTAATATTCTCGGTTATGTGAAGGTCCAGACCGCGAGCCAGGTTCCAGGGCTTGACGATCCAATGGTTGTCCAGACCTTTAACTGCCCTCGACTGGTAATACGCGATAAACTCTGTCAGCTCTGTCGACAGATTGTAGGTGGTGGGCAACCAGGCGGGGTACGTTTCCAAAGTGGCTGCATCGTGATGCTCTTTGGCTGCCCGACGACACACAATGCTGAGTAGATCTTTGATGGTGATTACGTATTCAAATGGAAACTGATTGACGAATTTACGAGGCGTCTTCTCGGAAAATTCCTCAAATTCTTTGAAGTGGTGGGTGAGCCACAACACATCGGCTTCCTCTTCAGCGTTGACCAAGAGGAAATTTGTATCTGTTAAATACTGCCGGACCACCTCGTACTCGGCGTAAACCTTCAACGAATCACATCGATTCGGAGCTGGCAAGAGATTGGTGTTCCTTTTAGGATACGTTTCTGGTATGTGTCCGCTGGTAAAGTAGTCAGCACTGGGCTCCACCTGCAAGAATCTCTCGGCAGTTAAATTATCGTCGCGCCAGGGCAATAGCAGGGCAGCTCTTTGTGGTGCATCCTTGGCCACATACTCGATCATATCCCGGGTCAATAGCTCATTTTGCTCACAATCTTTGATTGGAAACAGAATACTATAAGTGGTTTGGGTATTGAGGTAGAGGAATGGCACAAGGCGGAAATTTGGGTCATCCGCGTGGTTTACGGCCGAACCGATTTCGTCCATCACATACCATGTGGGTATGCGTTCCTCATCGGAGTTACCGCCGGTGAGAATAGAATAGGCATGACAGTACCTCCACAGGCGTTTCAGTATCTTCTCAACGCGTTGCTCATGCTCCAGATCCACGCCGGTTATGGCAGACAATCGATCTACCAGTTGAGGGTTCTGTTCCAAGGTCTGGCGGGCGCTGTCCAGCCGAAAGGTCCAACAATGGTCTATCAAGTAAACGGCTAGGGGATCGCTTGCTTTAATTCCCTGTTCACGGGCCACTCCCAAGACAAACACTGGGTGAGTGCTATCGTCATCGTCGGCGATGTTCTGCTCGTCTTCATCCTCGTCGTAGTCAATCAACATCAGCTGCAGAGCTTCGCCGTCATCAAAGGTTTCTACAGCCAACTTCCGATAAAGAGCTGGCCAAAGGTGCACCGGCACAGACAATGATTCCAATTGGGACTTGTGGAGAGCCACAAATTCATTGTATTTATTAATGCCTTCCATTCCGCGTGAGTCCCGTTTAGAGTGACCGTAGTGTAAGGGTTTCTGTTCTTCGTCACATCTCATCCGGCATGCTGAATACAGTCGTACTGAAGCGGCAGTGTTGGCAAAATTGGGTTGGTTTACCAGCACTGCCAGAAACAGCTGGTTGTGTGACATGATGCAATTATACAAGGTGGTCTCGTCGGCAAAAGTTAGTCCCTTAACGTATGCTAGCAATAAGTGCGAGTGAAGGGCACATAGTATAGTGAGTGTGAGTGAGACGGTATATGTTGATGTTGATTAACCCTTAACAAGCCCGTGGGTTTTAAAATTTTAAAATAAAATGATTTTACTGATATATTAATATTTAAATTGTATGCAGCCATTAAAATTTTTCTTCATTATTTTTAGTTATATTAAAATGTTCTTTTACATAATATATAAAGATTACTTCTAATTCTGTGGTATTTTTTTTATATGCTTTTTATAATTTTGTTGTTGTCGGGACATAAGGGCTAAGAATATATCAAAGAATTCGTCCGTGAACAACCTTCATCATCAACAAGCAAGCAAGCACTGACGATAAGGGACAACACGAACGAACTTCGGCTCCCGACGAGACCACCTTGTATAATTGCATCATGGCACTGACGATAAGGGACAACACGAACGAACTTCGGCTCCCGACGAGACCACCTTGTATAATTGCATCATGACTAGAGCTGCAATTGTTTTTGTTGCTTGCACGAAAGATAGGGCCTGGTCGACCACTACGCTGCCCTACAAAATATATTTCACCATAATATTGATAAGCATTCCAGACCAGCCATCCCATCTAACAAAAGTTCAAAGTCATCACAACTCGACAAACACACAGCTGGCGAGGAAAGGGTACAATTAGATTTTACTTTCGTCTCAACAATACATTTAAATTTCTGAGCTCTAGGCGGAAGCATACACAGAAGACGCATATGGTGGAGGAGAAACATTAATTTTCAGTAGTTGTGCGGTTTGCTTTGTTGGCCCCTTTCTAAATTTGTACAATTTCCCCCACGCTGACGCAACTTAAGAGTAACGAAAATCTAAACTAAGAGCATAATGAGCGAACCGCTGACATTGGCAAACGATGCCAACATCGCCAAAAATGCTGCACTGCCGCTGCCCACAGTCGCCCAGAGATTTAACTCGGGAATGGATCTAGAGGTAAGGAGCAGCGAAGCGGAAGCCAAACAGAACAGGAAAATCCATGAGCTTGGGTGTCGATTTCTGTCCAACTGCGCAATAGACTCGTGTCTCGTGGGTTAAGTAATTCGGTATACCGCTGGGGATGGACTAGACAGGGGGCCAGCTCTCAGTTAGCATAACATTTACATTAATGTAGATAAAGTGCACTTAGATTAGCCAACATTTTAATATGATTTTCGTTTCTCTTTTAGGATCCGAAAAACAACAGTTTCTGGCTATGGAAATGGATATTTAACTGGACATCTAGCTCACCGATCATGTTGCGTACCGTGGAAAAGAAGATTCTTTCGTACTTGAAGCTGCCCTATCGTGGATTTTTCGTCGACATCGGTCCGGCTGTGGGAGATGCCGACAAGATCTGGACACTAAGCATGAACACACAGTCCAAGGAGGTGCCGCTGGTCCTGTTGCATGGCTTGGGGGCTGGCATAGCCCTATGGGTGATGAACCTAGATGCCTTTGCCAAGGGACGACCCGTCTATGCCATGGACATCCTCGGCTTTGGCCGCAGCTCTCGCCCCACCTTCGCCAAGGATACCCTTGTGTGTGAGAAACTGTTCGTCAAATCTGTGGAGGAGTGGCGGCGAGAGATGAACATCAACGACATGATCCTGCTGGGACACTCGATGGGTGGCTTCATAGCCTCCAGCTACGCTTTAAGCTATCAAGAGCGCGTCAAGCATCTGGTGCTGGCTGACCCATGGGGATTCCCCGAGAACCCCACAGACACCAACAACACCAAACAGATTCCCCTGTGGGTTAGGGCCATAGCCAGAGTGCTGACTCCGCTAAATCCGCTGTGGGCCCTGCGGGCAGCTGGACCCTTTGGCCAGTGGGTGGTGCAGAAGACGCGACCGGACATAATGCGCAAGTTCCAGACCACAATAGAGGAGGACATCAACCTGTTGCCCCAGTACATACATCAGTGCAACGCCCAACATCGCAGCGGCGAGTCGGCCTTCCACACCATGATGCAGTCCTTCGGCTGGGCCAAGCACCCGATGATCAACCGAATAAAGGATGTGCGCAGCGATATACCCATCACATTCATATACGAGTCCCGCTCCTGGATCGACTCCTCCTCGGGCGAGAAGATCAAGTCTCAGCGGGGCAGCAACATGGTGGACATCAAGATCGTAACTGGCGCCGGCCACCATTTGTATGCCGACAAGCCGGACGTGTTCAACCGCTATGTGAACAAACCTGTGATATGTACAAGGTGCAAGATAGCAAGCTAATCACCCATCTCCAGCTAATTCGAGAGTCGTCGGAGTCCGATGAGGAGCGTGAGCCAAGCCTGAGCACGGCCAAGACCGTTGAGATCCAACCCGAAATTGTGTCCGTCCCCTCCAGTGACGAAGTGGCGGCCCCAACGGCCACAGCGACGTCCGATGACGATCTGGCGACCAATATCAAGTCGAAATAAGAAGTTCAAGTCCCAGAAGCACGCTACCCTGCATCTACTACTTTAGTGTCTTTGCCTAGTATTAAACGGTCACGGTAAAGATTAATCCGAAGAGCACACACGCGTCACTTGTTTTCAGACCCGGTTACAGGAGCGGGTCGCGTTTAGAGACAAATTGAAACGGCGCGCGCCCTTAGTCTACGGGGCGTCATGAAATACCCCGCCATAAAACATCTTGGTATTGTATAGTCTTGTATAAAATACAACTTCAATAGTGTCACAGCCACCACCATTCTTCAAGTAATTTCTGTTTATCATGCACTCTAATCCTGGGCGATTATAGTGATTAATATTGAAGATGACTCAGTCTGCACAGTCGGCTTGGTTGATTCCCAGCAATATGTTATCGGCGGTTGCGTCTAAGCTTTCTATATGCCATTATATATTTCATTACATATGTACAAATATATAATATACGCACATACACATTCATGCATATTAATTGAGTGTAAACAAGCAGCGCACCGTGTTGCTCATCATGTATATAGTGTTTAAGTATTAAATACATATTATACAGGTTTAATAGAGTGTAAAGAACAGCGAATCGTGTTGCTAGATAAGTCTGTGCAATGTTAACAAACAAAGAAAAATCGTACATACTCAAACGTACAGCTCAAACGTTATCAAATTCCAACGAAAGCAAAAAAAAAAGTGTTGATAATTTTGCAGAAAGCTGATAGCCCGTTGGGACAATAACAACTTCGGAGCGAGGCAAACAAAGAAATAAGTTAATTTTTATTTCAGGAGTTCAATCGAAGAAAGTAAAGTCCCAATTGTGGGAGCTTAAAGTACACTTTAGTGTTCGAGTATAATGTATTTAATTGTTCACTTAGCATCTGCGAAGCCCACACGGTCATTGCCCATGTCGAACTCGGTGTAGTATTTGCCAATGAAGACATCACCCAGAATCCAGAGCGGGCCATTTGGTGGGGGGATGTCAATGCCCATGAAACCAGACAGACAAATTGTTTTGCCCATTTGGGCCACACGGAGAATATAGTCCTTGCCCTCCAGCTCAAAGGTCTTACCACCCAGCACGAACTTGATGACCGGCATTTTGGGGATCAGGTCGCAGGAAACGATATACTAGAATCAGATACAGACAGAGATCAGTACTTCCCTTGGGCACTGCATGCTGAAAGCTCACCTGTCCTCCAATAATGGGGGTGCCACCTATTTTCTGATTGATCGAGGTCGCCTCAGTCATTGGAGCGGCAATAAGAGAGGTGCCAGTGTCGGCAATTACTTGGCAGCCACCTTTGCACAGCTCCAGATCGCCAAGGGCGGCCGAGTCCATTTTGATTTGCCAGTACGCCTTGCGGGTGACAGGCAAGTAGGTGAAGTCTCCGGTGTAGTGCTTGGGATCGGAGCCTCCGAAAATGATTTCACCACCTTCAGGGCTAGCTGGATCGCGATTCAGGTAGAAGGAAAACACGGGTGACGAGATCAGGCCCTGTTCGTACATGGCGTAGAATGGTGGCTCGACCCCATCCACAGAGATCGAGCTGTAACCGAGTCCGAGAATACCGTCGAACTTGGCAGCGACAAACACCAGACCGGGCTCGCTCAGTGCCTCAGCAAATGTCTGACCCTTGATGTCCAGGCCACCCATCGAGAGTGTGTCGGTAGAAAGGTAGCCGGAAAGACTGCCCGATCCGTACTGGATGGCAAATGTGGTTCCGTTCTTGGCGTAGGTCGACGACTTGCTGGCATCATACTTGTTATGCATCAGACAGGCAATGTTGGTCAGATGACACTTCTTCGACGGCACCCATAGATTCGAAGAGCCGGTGTCGAAGACCACCCTGAAGCTTTGCGGAGGGGAGCCGATCGATATTGGTCCGTAATATTGGGCATCCATGTAGTTGGAGAGGGGCTCTGGTACATCGCCTCTTCCATATCTAATGCGCAATTGCTGCAGTTCTGTGCCCACATCGGCAAAATGTCTGCGGGCTGACTGGAATCTATTTAGCGGCACTCGCAGTAAACGTGAGTTGGAATCGGGCACAGCCAATGCCAGGCAAGCGACCAGCAGCAGTAGAACCTTCTGCATTTCGGCTGCTACGTATTGAAATATAAAATTGATTTTTAAAGCTGCACACCTCCACTGACACTGCAAAAACAACCGTTTTGTGCAGTTAATTAAATATTGCGGGGCAATGATTCAGCATCGAAAATGTGCTACATTTTACCTAAGTCGTGTGGTTAAAATATACTACAAAATAGCATAAATATTCCATTATATGCCAGAAATTGGATGAAATATACTTTAATATAGCACAAAATGGAGGGAATGTTCTCTAATATACCGCAAAATGAATGAAAAATACCCTTACAAGTAGCATAAATATACCAGCAATGTTGCTCATTTTTGGGTTCGATAACCCGGCGTTCAATTTAAATGCGTTAATCGGAAATACAAAATCTAAGGTACTTCGACTGAGAGAGTAATTGTAAGGATATCTTTCAATATACTGGAACCTTGAGCTTCAGACTCTCACTAACCTAAAGCCATGCTCTACTATGCACAGAATATCCATTCTTACCGAAAGAAACCACAAAGCACAAGACAGACTAGAACGAATAGTTGCAATCCTGGTACTTGATTAAAAAAGAATGTAATTGATTAGAACTAAGCATTAACATTATACATATGTATATTATCCAAAACCATACCTTTGACAAATGCATAAAGTGTGCATAGTGTAAGTTGTACAACAAGAGCCATTTGTTTAGAAGTAAGCAATTACGGCATTTCAACGTTCATAATTTTGACTGTTCTGCGTATAGTTTTCAAAATGCATTTCATTTGCCCAAATTACACAGTGGATATCGAGTGCAAGTCTTGTCCTTAGTACTTGTAACGATAAATGGCAACGCCAGCGACGCCAATCAATATAGAACCCATTAGATAGCCCAGAAGTTTCAGCTGCAAGCACACAAAAAAATAGAGTGGTTAAAGGCAGTTGTGTTAATTCTATTTTTGTGATTTAAGAACCTTGGAATTTTCCACGAGGGGTTGCTTTTGTCGGGCAGCAGTCTTTTGTTCCATTTTCTTGGCCTGGCCCAACATCTTCTGATACATTTCTTTTTCGTTGTGTTGATCGCGACGCGCCTTGATGAAAAGCCTGGCCAGATCTTGTTGAACTCCGCGATTTTCAGGCTCGAGAGTAGCCACCTTTTGGAACAACTTAATAGCACCCTGCGTGTCGTTCTTGCCTTCCAGTATCTGGAGGGGATTACACCAAAATATTTGGTCACACACTAAGAACAGGAATATAAACTATTGTACTTACTCTTCCCTTGCGATACAAGGCCTTTGGGTTATTCGGCTGACATCGCAAGACATTCTCCACAGACTTGAGGGCTGCGTCGAAGGCCGAAATTTTGATCTGAGTCATGGCCAGATTGTTATAGACAATCAAACGATCATCCAGAATGGCCTGCGTTTCACTGTTGGAGAGCTAGTCAAAGGGATCCTTTAGAGTTCACTATAGGACACGTCACTATTCGTTTCACTCACTTGCAAATCTTCTTTGTCAAATTCAGATTCCGGATCCCCATCACGTGTGTCCAAATAGTCGAGAGCTCGTCTGTACAAGTGAATGGCAGTATTATATTCCAACCGCTTGAAAAAGTAGTTGGCACGCTCTTTCTTTCGGGTTCTGGAAAGGGAAAGAGTTTCTTGTGATCATGTGCTATGGACAGGGAGCTGTGCTTTAACAAACCCATATTTGCGGATCACTTCAAAGGTCTTCAGATCGGCAAACTCTTCGTATTTGCTATCCAGCAGCTCTATTTCATAAGTAAGCTGTAAGGTAGACATGAAGCTAAATTTTCATGATTTGGCTAGCTTCACACTTACAAGTGCATTAGGTGGGACGATGAAGTCCCCGTCGTTGTCTTTTTTTAGCCCAAGCGTCCCGTAGCCAAATCTGGGATCCACAACCACTTCGGCGACTTCACCAACTTTAAGCATGGGCAGTATCATATCCAAGCCCTGGACCACCTCATAGTCGCCAACATGACACTGAAAGTTCTTTTCCTCCTCTACCACTTTGCCATCCTCGAGTTTGCCGTTAAAACTTATGGTGACCAGTTCACCGCGACTGGGAGTTTTGGCATCTTCCGGTGCCTTCTTGATGATGCGCTTTATCAGCTGCTTGTTGCCCAATATATCACATTCACTTTCACTCTCGGCCTCTTCTCCCTTATCCGTATCGCCGACAAGAGTCGTTGTTGCTGATGTTTCTTCAGTGGCTTCAAAGGCTGCCTCGGCTGTGGCCTTACGTAAATCCTTCGTGTCTTCGGCATTCGTCAGATCCTCGAAGGAGCTGCTGCTAGATTTCTCCGTGTCCATATTTTCCTAGAAGACGAAAGTGTGTTAAATATTGGAACATGGAACAAAGGGCACTGGGAAAAGCGTGGTTAACGTATGACTTGGCGGACGTCCACGGTCACTTGCACCTGACCGGCAACTTACGCTAATATGTGCTCTCTTAATTTTTGTGTTTTTAAATAAAATATTCGAAAATAAATTGGAAAAAATTCACATTACAGCAAAACGAAAAAAAGTTTACAATTTCACTGCATTTCACTGCTAGCTAGAGATGGGCAAAGTAGATATCTGCACAGTCAAATATCGGATAAATATTATATGTTGGCACAAATTTAAACTTTCTCCACTTTCACTGAGATTCAAACAAATTCTTAACTGGCTAGCAAGAGAATATTAACAAAATAAACTGAGTGGCATCTGAATAAATATACGCACATATTCTCCGCCTACTATCGATACCAGAACATCGATAGATCTGTTCGAGTGTAACCAGAGTGCGGAGAATCAAGTTCAATTTAAATTTCCGTTCACCGTTCATGAGCTTTCAACGGTTCGGTCGGTCCACGGCTTCAGCGCGGTTCGTGATATCGAGATAAAACTACAAATGAAAATAACGCGTACGCATGCCACATACGTATAACGATGTAAACAAAGAGACAGCATTTAAAAGGCGGTACAACGAGTGCATTTTACAGATACACACCCATGAGTGCGTATGTATGGATAAAGATACTGGCATACGAGTGCTTGTAGACAAAGTGAAATCAGACTTCGGGCAGTAACAATATTTTGCAACTGAACAACGACAGCCACTATTGTTTACCATTTGTGCGATTCGTTTAAGCGTATTTCTGTGTTGACTGTGAAATTAACACTTTCCTATTGGGCCCAGAGGGGCGACTGCGGCCTGCCTGTCGCTATTTGTCCGATCAAATAGTATCATATTTCCCCAATGTGGTAATGGCAAACACAGTGGCTGCAATAATGTTATGGATTACTTCCTTCTGTCAGCTAATGGGGCTTATCTTGAACTTGATAATCCCGCTGCATTCGAGCATAATTCGAGCAATGCACTCGATTAACTTCATGACACAATTGGCGGCATCAAGTTTCCCTGCGCTTCCTTGATTAGCCATTTTCGCTTTTATTCATTCGCGAATGCGCAATCATTTTCCTACGGTTCGTTCGGGTGAGTTGTGAGCTGTGTGCGAAATCCGTCGTCCAACCTGTTCCACCTGTATTTCGCATGGGGGCTGGGACTGGGATCGGAACCGGATCGGGCACTCGGGGACTTGGGGCTGGGCTCGCTTGACTTGGCGATGCTCGGGCTTTTCTTTACGTAACGCCGCTGGTCAACCTAGTTTCGGCTGTTATTTTCACTCTTTGCCGACTGCATTCGCCAGTCATCCATGTCCAGAGCCACAGAGTCGAGTGGCTCCTCCTCCAGCCGGCTCCTCCACTGGAAGACCAGCAGCAGCAGCAGCAGCAGCGTCGGCAACAGAAGCAGCACGTTTTTATTATCGCATTATTATTTCCCTTGCGGAATATTAATGGGCAAACCCAATACGAGTACTTTGAGGAAATGTAAATCCATAGTTCGTTGGCCAAGTAAACCTGTTCCTCCCCCAAGCCCCCATGCCACCAAGCCCACAGGCTCAGTGACACCCAAAACGGAAATCACTTTGTGCATAGCCAAGTGAATCACATCAATTACCTTAATAACAGAAATACTCGTTTCTGAATTCTATTCGGTTTAGTTAGAGGCATTTATTCATCGGATCTGTGCCAATTCTCGCGTGTAAAGTGCCAGATCACATTCAAAGAGCATTCAAAGTGAAATCAAATTGGAAAAGAAAAGAAACGAAAAGAAATACAATCAAGCAATCATGGGCAAGCAAACGTTTCGCCATATTTCGCCATTTGGAATGGTGATGGTCTCAAGTGTGTTCCTACTGACCTTTGTGGCGGAGACAAATGCCTATGGATTTGGACGTTGCCCGAACTATCCATCGATGCCAAAGTTCAATATGAGTCGTGTAAGTTCAACATCGTGCGGATCTCTAAAATCTGAATAATCTCAATAAAACAGTCGGTTGGAGAACTATGCATTCCATGAATGATAAATATATATAATATATATTCTGTAAATGATTTCGTTGAGACCACTTTCTGATGTAGGTCATTGTCCAATTAGTGAATTAAATATGCCACCCCATCATAGTTATTACCTAAGATCAAACCCTTTCCAATTCCTTTAATTTGTACTACCACTGTCCTTACAGCGCATTATTCGGCGAAGAGAGGGGGATACAAAAACAAATTTAAACCTGTCGCCTTTTCAATTAATTAGCACAAGGCGGCCGAAGACCTTTCTTCATTTTATGGATTGTGCATAAAGATGAACTTGAACCAATTTAAGGCCATCAAATCCGATCCATCCCCAATGTAAAAATGAAAACCAGTTTTACCATGATGGCCCGGCCTGGCCTGTCCGTCTGTCCGATGGTAAACAAGCCACTTACTTGTGTTTTTTGGAAAAAATAATAAAAGGAAGTAAATCCACAGCTTCCAATAAAAACGGCATTCATAGGCATGCCAAGGACAACAAAGTGAACTAATTGCAGAACCCCATTAGGAGGGGACCAGACGGGGACGGGGACCACCAGTGCCAATAGTGCCACTTCTGCTGTTGGGGTACAATCAATTTAGCAGCACGAATTAAATTGATTGAGCCTTGATTTGCATAAACGATAATCTCTCATAATTTGCTAGGCGAGAGCTCGCTCCGTCACCACATAATCATCCAATTGAGCTCTGGACGGGCGTAAATAAAACATCATTTGACATCATTAGCGACCGCCCCCCATTCACCCAGCTCTGAACTGCTGACCCAGGGGCAAAGACCTCGCCTCG
The DNA here is from genome assembly GCF_003369915.1 of Drosophila miranda. NCBI lineage: Eukaryota > Metazoa > Arthropoda > Insecta > Diptera > Drosophilidae > Drosophila > Drosophila miranda. The sequence goes on from NW_022881603.1 coordinate 30,231,219, forward strand.
TCATCCACAGATGCATCATAAAGCCGTCTCGACTGCTTCTTCGTGTGACTTTGAACTGCAAGAGGCCAAATGTCTGATGACGGTGCCGCCGCTACTCTTCTTTTTTAATCGTCAGCCATTAAAACCAGTTCCAACACAAAAATGTTTATGTTTTACGCATATTTTTGCTAAATGATGAATGCTACCGCGGAAGAAGGGGGGTGACTTGTTGTAGTAGTAACCCAGTTAACGCGAGAGAAACGCAGGTAAAGCGCGTGCCAGCACAAGAAAGGGCCCAACTTTCGGAACCACTCAGCTGCGATCTAATTAGTTCTGGTGTTATCCGAACGATAATTCTATACTACTCATAGTTATTTAATAAATGAATGAATGAGTACCTTGAGTAAACATTTCTTTGTTACCTGCATCCATTATACACCCATAGATGTTGAAAGTTTGCCTTAAAAGAAAAGACGTACAACGTTTTAACATATCTTAGATAATGCTGAAACAATAAAAAACTTATTTGCTTAATTTCAGGTTCTGGGCCATTGGTATGAGGTAGAACGTTCGTTTTACCTTCCAGAGATTGCTTCGGGCTGCACCACATTTCAGTTTGAGCCGTACAACAAGGGGGAGCAATCCAAGTTCCAAAATTTCAAGCTAGGGGTGGCCATCAAGAACATCAATCGTATGTGAGTAGAGCCAAACCGATCATAGATATTCAGCTTTATTAGCTAGTGTTATCCCCTGTAGAACTGGAAATCCGAATGTGAATATAGGCTACGCTACGCCCGAGAACAGCAGATCCTCCATCATGGATTTCAAAGTGAGACTTCCCTTTCGTTCGCTGCTTAAACACTTTCATTGTTATCATTAATGCTTACTTGGGTAGTTTACCACTCGATTCCCGAATGTGATTGCCCGTCTGTTGCCCGGCTCTGAAAAGTACCAAGTGCTCTATACGGACTATGAGAACTTTGCCATCCTTTGGTCCTGCGGCAGCATTGGCTCCCTGGGCCATTCCGATCAGATATGGATATTGGGGCGTGATCGCGACTTCAAAATCGACATACGCTCCAAAGTCTACGATGTGCTCAAGATCTCGCTAGATCCGGACAGACTAATCATCAGCAAAAACAAAAACTGCCCCGAGGTGCTCTGAAAAAACAGCTCCATGGGTCATCCCCATTTGTACATTTAGGTTCTCATTTGGTTAAGGAAAATATTGAATTTCATGCCTAATCATTTAGGCTCTGTGATATCGAGGAGTGTGAATCGGAGGCAAGGCGGTAGTCGTGAAATCCATCGTGACACGGCTGTGGAGCTGGAGGTGGACACGGCGGTGGACATGGTGGGGGACACGGCGGTGGATTCGGTGGCGGACGCGGCGGTGGATTCGGCGGTGGACGCGGCGGTGGATACGGCGGTGGATACGGCGGTGGACGCGGAGGTGGAGGGCGTGGTCGATACGGGAGAGGTGGAGGATACTATGGCTACGGCGGATATGGACGCTTTAGAGGCTATGGATACGGAGGCATTATACCTGTGCCTTTACCTATTCCCCTGCCGGTGGCCTACAGCGGATGGTACTACGACTACTACGGCTACTACACATGCTGAGGAGTAGTGCGGAGCTGGGTACGATTATGAGTGGGGTTTATTTATACAAATTTCATTCAACATTTTAGTTACAAATTCTGATTATGTAAATGTCCCAAGAAAGTTAGGCTGTAGACAGTTCTCTAAATATTTCATATTCGTTATTGTTTTGATGGTCTTTGGTGTGTGTGTGGTTCCTGTTGCACAATTCAGCACTTTGTATACATACTGAGTTGAGTTTTTTTGCGGAGTGCTTGGACTCTGGTAATCCTAGTAAAATCACATTAAAATGCAATCAACATACATATGGTTATATGGAAAACTTAGGACTACGGATATGAGTACGGCTACCATCCGAGTGGCTGACATGCATGATGCGTTCGTTGTGGCAAATTAAGTCGAGTAGAGACTAGACCCCAGTCAGAGAGGAGCCTTTTGATGAATATAACAAAATAGTACCAAGATTACGGAAGGCTGCGCGTGGAAGCATCCAAATTAGAGACATCAATTCCTTAGAGATATGGAATGGAACCTTGCAGGGTTCACAACTGTTTAACTTAACAGAAGCACAATCTGCCTGCCCCTCTTGTCTGGGATATCAGTATATCAACTATATATATCAGTGGTATATGTGTATAAAAGGGTGTTTCTTGTATATAATCGTTGTATTGCCTGCCCCGGAAGACTACGGACGAGCATTCTGATTACGATTTATGGATTACGGATTCATTGCAAACGTGTAAAACGCGACGGAGTTATTGCTGTTGCTCGGATTCGATTGATCTACATCCAGATTCCTTCACATGCTCTAGAGCATAGCCTTGCACTCGTTCTCTGCTATGCTGTGCTGGATGCAGTGGTTGATCTCGGCAAAGCCCGGTCGCTCGCTGGACTTGCGGTTCCAGCAGCGACGCATCAGGGCGTAGACGGAGAGCGGCGTGTTGTCCGGACAGCCGAGAACATTGCCCTCCTTGATGTACTTGATGACCTCCTCGTGGGTGAGCCCAAAGTACGGCTGCAGGGCGAAGGAGAAGATCTCCCAGAGCACGATGCCGTAGGCCCACACATCCGACTCCAGCGAGAACTTGTTGTACAGAATGCTCTCCAGCGGCATCCAGCGGATAGGTATGAAGTCGTTCTCGTCGCCCTTGTAGTAGTCCTGCAGATAGATCTTGTGCGATAGTCCGAAGTCGGCTATCTTCACCGTCATGTGCTCGTTGATCAGGCAGTTGCGAGTGGCCAGGTCGCGGTGTACGAACTTCCGCTCCGCCAGGTAGAGCATTCCCGATGCAATATCGGCGGCCATTTGCAGCAGGTGCTTCTCGTTCAGCTGCAGCCGGTCACGGGGTTGGGCCTGGTGGGTGGCAAAGGGTGAGCAGGCGCGCAGGAACTCGCTGAGATCTCCTGGTGCCATGTACTCGAAGAGCAGGCACATGGGCCGGCCCAGGGCGCACACACCCAGCAGCTTCACGATGTTCGGATGCTCAAATTCGGCCAGCAGGCAGGCTTCCCGCTCGAAATCCATTTGCATCTGATTGCTGGCATCGTCCTTGAGCATCTTGACGGCCACCAGGAGATCGTCCTGGCCGGGCACCAGACCCGGGGCCTTGGCCTGGAACACCCGACCGAAGGCCCCCTGTCCCAGGGAGCGCACGTACACAATATCGCCGCGTGGATACTCCAGCTTCTCCAGACGAGCATTCTGTTGGCTCTTGGTATCCTGAATGGCCACCGTGGTGAGGGTGACACAGTTGCTGTGGATGGTGGCCGTGCTGCGGATGGTGCCCCACTTGGCCAGTGTGTTGGTATTTGCTCCTCCTAGTGTCTCTCGACTGGTCGCCAAGTTGCCTCCGCCCTCACCGGCCCTCATCGAGGCATTGCAATCACCCCCGCCAGTGCCAGATCCTGGTCCAGTTCCTCCCGGCGGCTGGGAGTAGTCCTTGTGCTTGGACACCTTGTATATCAGCAATATCATCAGATGGAGGGCCACGATCCCAATGAAACCGACCCCCGCCAGCAGGAAAATCATTGAGGGGGTGAAGAACTTCTCCATCTTGATGGGCGTGTTCATGTCGTTGGCATTGGGATCCACATAGTCGGCTGGGAAGAAGTAAACAAAGATGAGCTCTTGTTGGAAGGAAAGAAACAGCTCGACTCACGGCATATGGGAAGGTCGCAGTGCTGCCAGCGCACGGATTCGTCCACCGTGTAACACCAGGGCTGCTCCTCCTCTCCACCCGCATTTCGGCAGTAGTTCTCGCCCTCCAGAAGCTGTGGAAACACCAGGGGTGGCTGGATGTGCTTGTGTGGATGCTGTGTGTCCCAGCGCTGGCAGGGAATTCCCGATTTGGTCACGTTCATAGTTCCTAGATAAAATCGGCCGTTGCCATTTCGGCAATCGTCTGTCAATGCAAGAAATTTTCATATTAGTTTAGGAGCGATCTCTCAGCGATGGGGGTAGGACCAACTCACAGCTAGCTTCCGACTCCTTGATCTCCGTGAGGCCTATGTACGAACAGTTCGGCCGCCGCATGGAGGTGTCGTAGTGCGGCAGAGCAGAGCAGTTGGGCAGACGGAAGGAGCCCCGACTCTTGATGAACATGTTGCGCTCCTTCTTCTCCTCGATGAGCACCCAATCGTTGTAGCAGAACTGCAGATGGGTGGCCTGGCAGTCCTCGAAGCAGAGCGGAGCCCTCACAGCTTGTCCGTCCTCCACATGGCAGTTGGGAAACGCATAGGCGCACAGCATTTTCTGGAGGGGATCGATCGAAAGGAATATATAAGACACCAACAGAGGGTGCGATCAGTGGGCTGCTCACCTCAGCCGCTTCGCGGCACAGACCGGTGAGGTCGCTAATCAGCTCGTCCCACAGCGCCGTTGTGGTCTGCTCATTCTTCCAGCCACCCGTTGGGTCGTCCAGGCTGTACCACACCTGGCCGACAATGTACTGCTTGCACACCTTTCCGTTGTAGGGAGCACAGTAGCCATTGTCCTCAGCCCGCTCCCTGTCGTGCTCGTGATGACGCTGATGCTGGTGGTGGCGCCGGGCTGGCTGCTCGATGGCGTTCATCGAGTTGGCGTGCACTGCACTGGTAAATAAGAACACGCACAGCCCCAAAGAAACCACAAAAACCAACAAACTCGGTATTTTCCTCATCCCCAAAGCTGGCCCCAAGCCCACACCCCCCACGCCACCCACTCCCACCCTCAACCGGGCAGCCATGGCTGCGTTTCTGTATATGCACGGCAGAAGCTTTGTTTTGCGGACACTTTCTAAACGAAATTGTCACTGGGATTACCAATTTCACTCATCTCACACAGCTCCAGGCGGATGCACTGGCTCTCCTGCTAATCTTTAGCCACTTTCTGGGAAAATTTGAGTGACGAAACCCGGGGAAATCAGTTTATTTTCGCAATGTTATTCTCCCGTCGACGACGCCTTTTCACCGAATACCACAAAAGTTGGCGACGACAGGCCAACGGACTGGGCCACGCACAGGGGTTCACAGGGGTGGTTTCTACCTCAAGAACAGGGCTGTTAAATGCGCGGCAAAAGCCAAGGCAAAGGGGAGGCCCTTGACTTTATTCTGAATTGAAATTACAGTGTACATGATTCATTTTGGATTGATCTAATTTTTCTGATCGGGATCATCACCCACATTTAAATCTTCATTCTGCTCCTTGTTCTGATCGTCTTCTTCATCATCGGGAATGGCGTCAAGTCCCTAGGAAGAGAGGAGGGCTGGGTATAGATCTGGGCAATGGAAGGAAAACTACAGGAAAACTCTACAACGACCAATCTTTCACTTCCGCACTTTACGTTTATTCACTTTTGCACTTAAGTTTTAAAGAAATTTCACTTAAATCAACTTATTCCTTCTTCTCGTCTGGTATGGCATCGAGGCCCTGCAAGTAAATGAATTGTGTCTCAATACAGAGGATCGGCTGTCGAAACTATAAATGAAACGGAAATGAAGCGACCCAACACCAATGAAGTATAACAAGGCGGAAATAACAAAAAAAAAAACGAGGGGGAACGTTGTGAGTTGCTGCGGACACCGCAACTCTACGGTTATACCCGATACTAAGTCAGTATGGCTCTCCTCCGGCAGACGCCGCTAATATTAAACGACACGACAAAGAGTGCGTGCGAGAGAGACAGAAAATCAGTCTGAGCGTGACGTCGGGCGCTGCGTAGCCACTGCAAATTGATTTGTTCTTATTGGCTATAAAAATGATCTGATCTGATCCAGATTCAGCAATCTGATAGATATGGTCATTATCTATGATTCTGCGTTTTTAGTTTTCTCGAATGTGCAATATTGTGGATGCAACAGATTTTCGTCCTTTGTGTGGGCGGAAGGGGATGGGGCGAAATTTTGAGATACACGTTTTATAGTAAGATCTAACAGGAGTGCGGATACCAAATTTGGTTACTCTAGCCTTAATAGTCTCTGAGATTTTTGAATATCCCCAGATTTTCCCGAAATTTTGAAACAAACTCGTCTCGGTCCGATATATTAGGAGTGTGGATACCAAATTTGGTTGCTCTAGCTTTTGTAGTCTCTGAGATCTAGGCGCTAATGTTTTACTCTAAGCAAAGCCGCCTATGCTACGTGTGTGTTAGAGAGAGACAGGGCGAGAAAAAATGAAATTGTTTTCTTGATGCTGGCTATAATAATAATACGATCCAATTCAGATTCCGCAGTCTTAAAGATATGGTCATTCTCTACAATTCTACGTTTTTGGTTTTCTCATATCTCTAAAATTGTGGATGCCACAGATTTTCGTCCTTTGTGGGGGCGGAAGTGGGCGGGGCGAAGTTTTGAAATATTTTTGTAGCAGTGACATATCACAGAAGTCTGGATCCAAAACATCGTTGCTCTAGCTCTTATAGTCTTTGAGCACTAGGCGCTGAAGGGGACGGACAGACGGACGGACGGACAGACGGACAGACAGACAGGGCTCAATCGACTCGGCTATTGATGCTGATCAAGAATATATATACTTTATGGGGTCGGAAACGATTCCTTCTGGACGTTACACACATCCACTTTTACCACAAATCTAATATACCCCAATACTCATTTTGAGTATCGGGTATAAAAAACAAAACGAAACACTGACCAACAATATTATGATGAGGAATGGAATGCAGAGAATACGAAAACACTGATCAACTAATAGCACTTACATTCATCAAGTACGGATTATCGGTCAGTCGGAAGTCGCGTTGGTACATCACACGTCTGAAACGCTCGTCCATGTTGCGACGGAAGGCCTGCGGGAGTAAAAGAAAACCATTAGAAATCATTGCCAGAAAACTATTTGCCGCAAGCTGCACCATCCGAGGAGCTTGGAATATGTTTAATAAATTCCGAATAGTGCCCAGTTAACTGTGGTTATATAAGAATTGGGAATTGCTCGGACAGGAGGCAGCGGTCTAACTCACATTGCCCAGCGTCAGCTTCTGCACGCCGTACATGGCGTAAATGGGCACGGACAGAAGCACGGTGATGATAGCGGCGCCAGGTAGGATTTCGAACCACATCTTGCCAAGAAAAGTTGTCTTGTTATTTTTTTTTTTTTTTTTTTTTAGGATTTAAGTTACCAAGCTACCCGTGAGTAGCGTGGGATTATTTGGCCGCCCGCCTTTTGAAGGTGGAAATTGCCAAGTCAAAGAATAGAGGATGTTGGAGTACTGTTTATAGCTTTACATCAATTTCGTCGATGAAGTCAATTAGTGTTTGGTACGCGCTGATGTTTTCTTTTTCAAAGAATTTGTAAATATCATTATATTTTCTTAGAGATGGGAAGTTTTGCCTTGTTGTGTTGTACTTTGTACAATTGAAAATTAAATGCGAGGCGTTATCGATACTATCGCATGTATCACATATGTTACTAGAAACTACATGCATTTTGGCGAGAGTGTGCCTATCGAATGCGTTACCACTAAGCAGTCTGTTGATTCTTTTAGCGTCAATGGCTTTAAGCTTAGTTTTATTTAGGAACCACGGTTTGGATGATGTTGAGGGGAAAAGCGAACAGTAACCTCGGTGCTTGATAGTAGCAAACTCGGCGTATTCTCTCTCCCATTCTGCTTTTAAGATTCTGTGTATTTCGCACATACATAGCGTCTTTAAGGTTCCATTTAACCACTGTGTATTTTCCTCGTCTGTGGGCTTCTTTGGCTGCTGCGTCAACTGAAGTGTTCTGAGGGATGTTAGCGTGTCCGGGAATGTAGTGAACCTCTACAGTTCTTAGATGTGGATTTTGTTGGATCTTTTCTCTGATTTTGTAGGCGATAGAGTTATCCTGAATGTTCTTCAGGAGCGTTTCTGTCAGGAGCGCGACACGAGGAAAATTGTACAAAATAGCATGGTCTAATGCCTTCTCGATAGCAAGGAGCTCGGCAGACAACGAGGAAAGGGTTTTGTGCGTGTAATAGCTATCTAAAAAACCTGTCCTATCGTGCAGGAAAGCGGCGCTGGAATGCCCATCTGCGACTGACCCATCCGTGTAATAGATTTCAAAACCACCCTTTGTCAGCTGATCCTTCTTTTCCCCGTGGAGCAGCATGATACCTGCCTGGTCTATAGCGTGCTTGTTGGGTGCAGAACCCTTGAAAAATTCTAAGTCGGAGCTAATTTTAGTGCAAAATGAAGCTGTGTTCTCGAAAACCTCAACTCTATCTATTATGCTGCCAAACTCCCGATATGCCTTAGCGTAGCCCGTGTTTAAATCCCTATTTGCTGACACTGTTTCACTTGCTGGGAGATTAAATGCAAACACCTTAACCACCTCTTTCGCCGCCAGGAATCTCATCCTGTAGTCCGGGGGAAGTTCTCCTGCCATGTGATATATGATAGGAACGGGAGTGCAGATTATCAGACCCAGCGACTTTCTGAGGTGATGGTTGCAGTGGGATTTGATTTTGGCCAAGGCAGATTTGGACAGGTTGCAGAATGATGAGCACGCGTACTCTAGCCTACTTCTGACAAATGCCTTGTAAAATATAAGTCCTCTTTTGGGGCTGATACCATAGTGACACCCACTGAGTAATCTGAGAAATGCACAGTTTCTGTTCGATTCCGAGATGGCCAGATCAATGTGACCAGAGGCTGAGTTGTTTGCTGAGATAGTCCTGCCTAGGTATTTGATCTGCTCTACTTGTCTGATCTCAACTCCTTGATGCGAGATATTTAGCGCAGCTCTACGATTGTTGAAGTAAATCACTTTAGACTTCACCGGATTGAATGACAGGTTTAGCCTATTGCATTTTTCTTCGAACTTATCTATACTGTCTTCCAGCACACATTTCGCAATGGATACGTCTTAATGAAAACAAACTATGAAAAAGTCATCAGCATACTGAAACAGTAAGCAGTTATGACTGTTAATATCATGTAGTTCGGCTGTGTAAAGGTTAAAAAGGGTTGGGCTGAGACAGCTACCCTGGCTAACACCTCTGTTCACCTCTACCTCGCTTTTGCCCTTTATGAGAATTCGTCTGTTAAGGAAGCTGGAGATCCAAGCCGTGAGGCTTGTATTGAACCGCATATCCCTCATCCTGTGCTCGAGTGTGTCCACTCTTACGCAGTCGAACGCTCTTTGTAAATCTAGGCAAGCTGCGACAACCTGACAACCCCTCGCCTTCAGCGCCAGAACTTTGTTGATAAGGTCGTTGATGCAAAGAGCCGTGGACCTGTTTCTCCTGAAGGCATAGGACCTGACCGGCAGCAGGTCACAGTTTGCTATGTGCTCGTCCAACTTCAACTTTATCAACCCCTCTATGGATTTAAACAGCGTGTTAATCAAACAAATCGGCCTATGGTTTTGGAAGGAAGTAGGGTCTGCTTTCTTCTTGGGGATGGGTACCACTTTTATCCTGCGCCAGACTTCAGGGATGACGCCACTCAGCCATACTTTATTTATAATTTAAAAAATGTCTTGTTTTTTCCCACTTGGTAGCTTTTGAAGCATCCTGAACGAGATACCATCAGGGCCTCTAGCCGAATTGGGGTTCCTGGTTTTTAGGAAGGCCAGGAATTCTTCCAGTTCCAGGGGTTCCGGGTCGTCTGGTCCTAACAAAGGGGCAGGAATTTTCTTAGGGGGCCTACTGTTTGACGTGGATGGGGTTACTTTAACCATATTGAGAAAGTTTTTGTCATCTTCGTTCGTCCATTTGTTCCCTACATTTTTGATTTGACCGTATTTTTTGATGTTCTTCACCCTGCTCCACATAGAGGGCGATGAGGAGACCTCTTCTATAAACTTGGAAAAGTTGCGCTTTCTAAGATTTTTTACGTGATTTTGTAGATTTTTGTCAGCTTCTAAGGTTGCTCTGGCATCAGCCAATTTTTTGGTGAGGTATAATTTTTGCCTGCAAGCGTTTCTCACGCGAAAAAGTTTTTCCGTTTCCTCGTTCCACCATTTCTTAGCAACGTACTTGTTCTAGCTTGGGAATGTGACCGTGTTTTTTGAGGTCAGGGATTTCACTTTTTCATTGAGCTCCTCCAGATTTGAGAAATCACTTGCACCCAGAATCCGGGCTATTCTGTTGTGAAGGATCTTCTTGCCTTGGAGGGGGGCAAGGAGGCAAGGAGGGTTTTGAGGACTTGCCAGTTAATAGTTCCATTTCTGTAGTTCGAAAAAGAAAGGTCAAGAACGGAGAATTGAGATGGGCTCCTGGAGAAGGTTGGCGAACCGTCGTGTGATCGTCTTCCAGATACGCCCGAATCGCGCTGAGTACTGTGCGATTCACGCGTTCGGCTGCGTTACTCTGCGGAGAATACACTGGCGTCCTCATATGAGTGACTCCGAATGCATCGGTCATCTCCTTAAAAGTTTTCGAGACGAACTGAGCCCCATTGTCCGAGTGAATTATCTCCGGCACTCCAAACTTGTAAAACACCTCGTGAACGAGGAATCTTACAACTTCCTTTGCTGTGGCCTTGGTCATGGTCTTTAGGAATGTGAACTTAGAGAACTGGTCAACTACAATAAATATCCACGCCTGACCGTTCTTTGACCGCGGATAGTGACCACTTCTTGCCCCATCCCGACCTGCATCCGATAATTCGGCGCTTTCGACTCCTTGCACACGGTGCACCGTCGGATATAATCCCGCACCTCTATCGCCATGTTCGGCCAGTAAAACTGCCTACGCAATAAGTGCAAGGTTTTCGCGATTGCTCCGTGCGCTGTCTTCTCTTCCGAATGTGCTTTGTCTATCAACGCGGCCGTCAGCGAACTCGGAACCCACAATTTCCAGACGGCGCCCTCCAGTTGATCATCCAATCGTTCAAAGCGCATGCGCTTGAATATCATGCCGTCAACAATCTGGAGATCAGGTAAGCGGTCTTGGTTCTCTGTTATTTCCTTCCTTAACTCCTGATATTCTCCAGATTCAAACTCCACCGTTTCAAAACCCAGGATACTACTCGGATCCACTTCCAGCTCTTCAATACTGCGTGACAATGTATCTGCCACTACATTGTCCGCTCCTTTCCGGTGTTCTATGCCGAAATCGAAGGCCTGCAGTTGAAGGGACCAACGAGCTAAGCGACCATCCAGGTTCTTCATGGTCATGAGCCATTTAAGACTGGCGTGGTCAGTTATGACTGTAAACGGCATAAGCTCTACGTACGGACGGAACTTAAGGATCGCCATGAGGGCTGCCAGACACTCCTTCTCTGTCCCCGAGTAGTTTTTTTGGTGGCAATTCAGTTTGGCAGAGAACAACGCTATGGGCCTCTCGTTCTGCTCGTCATCCCTTTGGAAGAGTACGGCTCCTACTCCATAATGTGAGGCGTCGCACTGTATGTAGAAGTGCCGCTTGAAATCCGCGTGTACCAGGACTGGTGCCGAGGTGAGTGCAGCTTTTAGCTCCCCCATGGCTCGTTTTGCCTCCTCCGTCAATTTAAACTTTCCATTTCCCGACTTTTTCAGGCCGTCTGTGAGCGGACCGGCATAGTTTTTCATAAAGCGCCGGTACCAGCCCGCAGGTCCCAGGAAACTACGCAATTCTCGAACAGATCGCGGCTCGGGAATGCGCAAAATGGCCGACACACGATCCGGATCCATCTTCAGCGCTCCTCCTCCCACTATAAATCCCAGGTATTTAATGTTTTTATAGGAAAAATGAGATTTGCTCAGCCCTATCGTTAAATTTGCTTCTCGTAGACGCTCGGCAACCTGTCGCAGAATCTTCACGTGCGTTTGGAAGTCCTCAGCTATAATCAGCAAGTCGTCGAGATACGCATAGACGTTTGAACGCATCTCAACCGGAATCACCTTATCGACCAGTCTACATAGGCGTTGTGCGGCGTTGCAGAGGCCAAAGGGCATCATACGGAACTGGTACAGAGGCCGTCCCGGCACCGTGAACGCCGTATATGGTCGACTCTGCTCGTCCAGCTCGATTTGCCAAAAAGCGAATTTTAAGTCGACGCTGGAGATATATATCGTCTGATCGAGACGTAACAAAATCCCCTCGATGCTAGGAAGTGGGTAAGCGTCCTTGATGGGCTCGGCCTTCTCCACCAACTGAATTGTCTGAGTCTCTCTCGACGTCCTCCCCAGGCCTACGGCTTCGAAAGTCAGAAACTCTGCCTTCACCTGATCCAAGGCTGCCCTTTGCTCTTCTGACAACTCCCATTCTTCCTGCACTATCTCCTTCTCCGGGCCTTCCACATAGTGAGCGACTTGATCAGCCAGCACTTCTTCCACTAATCTGTGAGATGCCCCTACTGGACCTTCTCCCATCACCTCAGGAGCCAATGAGAATGCCCGCCAAAAGTCTACCCCCAAGTAAATTTCCTGTTCCAAGAAAGGGCATACGAAAAACGTTAATCTTTTTACCTCTCTCTTGTATTTCACCGGTAATTCTACTCGGCCAACAATTGCGCGATCTTCCCCATTCGCTACCTTCACTATAGAAGAATATCGACGAGCCTCCACGCCCAGCTTCTCCAGGAATTCCTGACCATTACACCCTAGCATGCTGTGTGTAGCGCCTGAATCCAACAGGCCTCGCACGGACTCGCCCATTATAGAGATTTCTGCGAAAACTCTCGGGTCTTTCTTGCACCAACGCTTTACTGAAGCAATCACCTGCCTCCTCATAGCTCGCCTTTGCTTAAAACGGGATCTCGCCTTTCTCACCCGCACCGACAGTGCTCGCATACCATCCACTCGTAGTTCAGAAAATATTCTATTTCTGGTTTCTAAATAATTTCTTAAGCGCTCTTTATATGATAAGTTCCTTAACCTAGCATGCAATTTACGTCTATCTAATTCATTTTTATTTTCTTCTACTTTCTCTGCGCAGGCCCCTTCTGTGAGCGTGATTCGCCTGCTTGGATCGCACCCCTCTTCACGTTTCCCGCGCAATATGGACAATATGCATCGGGCTTTCCACACCGGTAGCAGAAAATTCGCCTCTCCGATGCCATACAGTCCCTAAAGCCATGATCGGTCTGCCCGCAGTTCCAGCAAATCAACTTCTGTGGAACACGCTGTGTCACTTGCGCTTCCTCAATGACCTCTGCCTCTTCATCGCCAATCGACCGATCCTGCGCGACCTCGCTGACGTTCGCATTCGGCCCGCGACCATAGTTTGTGGCTTTGGGTGCTCCTCGCCACGAAGATCGAGCTTTCCTCTTCAGATGTGCCTCTATTTCCACGCACTCATCCCGCAGTTGGTCTAAGGAATAAACCCGTAAGCCGTAGACGAAACTCGCTATCTCATCTGTGAGTGCCTTTTTGACGATTTTTACCATCTCCTTTTCAGGTGGTGGCATCTCCAACCTCGACGCGAGCTTTCTCATGACATGGAAAAAGTCTTCCACACTCTCGTTTGACCGCTGCATTCTTTCTCGCAGTTCTCTCATGCGGTCGAACTCGGACGCCGTGCCTCGGAAACGAGCAATTAAGTCGCCCCTTAGTTCCTGCCAAACACCACCGCCATGATCACGGATGTACTGCCAGTACCATTCCCGCGCGTTTCCTGTAACCAGGTGATGAAATCCCTTTAGATCTTCATCCCACGGACAGCGGCATTGGGCTTGTAAGAATTCAATTCGGAACACAAAATCCTCGACTGTCATTTTGTTGCTGTCTCCGTCGAACGTCACGTCCCATTTTTCGACTCGGCCCCACCGTGGCCAAGGTCTATAACCCGGGGGATTTGGATGCGGATCTTCTCGAGGAATCCCACCAGCTCTCCTACCCCCGCCACGACCCTGACCCGAGTGTCTGAGTGCTATCGGGTTTCGCCAATTTCGCGCTTGATGCCCACCCCGTTGATGCTGCTCACTGGATGCGGTCGGTCCTACTCCTGAAGACGGTTCCGGACCAATACCACCTCGCCCCGAGCGAGCCAAAAATGGTTTTGGTGGCGGAATCGGCGCATCAGTCGTGCTAGACGGCTTCCTTTTCGGGATTACTCCTCGATACTCCTGCTCGTGGTGAACCTCCTCCCGCTGCGGTTCCTTCTGCTGCTGCAGCTGTCTAACCGGCTGGAGTACCTCGTTGAGTTGGTGCATCATCTCGATAAACCCCTTACGCAACTCCTCCTGCAACACCCGACTAATCGAGTCAGTGTTCGCTGCCCTGTGTGTCGCATGAGCCTGAGCCAACGATACGTTGACTGCTAATGCCAGTTCGGAAGCAAGCGTGGGTGTAGGATCGGACATTGGCCATTCTTCTGAACTGGCCTGGACCGGTGTTCTTGGCAACCCACCCACAGCTCCAAGTTCCTCCCGATCTTGATCAAACATCGCCCCTGACACTTCTCCTATCTGGTCCACTGTTTTGTTTACGCGTGATCGCGTATGATACTGTCGACTACCCCCTTCTTGTGGCATCTGCACCGAGCAACACCAATATTACAAAAAAAAAAAGGGAAACTCCTAAACTAAGATAATATATATAAATAAAGAAATAAATACCCAAAGAAATAACTAGTAAGAATAAATAACACCACGCTTCGGACCAATAAATACTCCGATAAATAAATAAATAAATACCGATATAAATATTGCGCCAACTAGCGCCGTTAACGAGATATATGCAATTAAATATTTGAATAAATAAATAATAACATACATGTATATTCGATCGACACCTAAGACACTCAAACTTCAAACACATTCAACACAACACAAAACCTAACAAAAAAAATTCCTAACAGTTCTTCTTCTTCTTACAAGATTCATTAAGAGGGGGACACGTGACTAGCCGGGACCAGTAACCGCTCCAGTTTCTGCGCTCCACTTGACAGTCGCCCTACGGATATCCTACAATTACGAACACCACCTTTGTGTGGCCTGTCATCTACTCTAGTCATCGCTCTAAGCGATGGCCGATAAACGAGAAGCCTCACGGTGCATGAGCTCACTTTGCTTGTGATTTGTTCCTGTCATCCATCATACCGATCTGCCATGACAACAGATGCATCGCGGGTTGTCTTTACGACTCCCGGGCCACCTACTCCTCACCACCTCTCGGCAGACAGACAACAGGTTCAAAAGCACGAAAGCGGCTTTGTTTTAAACAAACAGGTGCGAAACTACAATGAACATTTACCTACATGACTTACTCTAACTTATTCCAATATCACATTCCATCACAGATTTATTCGATATCACAGTCCACCAGGCAATGTGTCCGTCGCAAACTCCCTGTCCATTTTTTTGTTGAACGGCAGTGACTTACGTTCACTTGCGACATCGAATAGCGACAAAATGTTCAACTGTAATTCGTAAGTCCCTATCACAAATTTTATATATCCGTTAACTGCCTCCGTCTATCCATCCCTAGCCTCAATCACCCCGCGCCATTAAGGACCAGCTTTACGCTCACCTTAAGCCTGCAGCAGCGACTTCTGCCGGGACAGCTAAACTGCACTTCGCGAGCTGTCGTCTTCTCCACAACATTTTTTTTTTTTTTCATTCCCCGCATCTGCCTTTACCAGCCCGAGTGACATTTGTTGTAATACCACCCGAACCTGCGTCAGTCCAGATGCATGCGAATTCGAAAATAAATTGGGCGCCATTTGTTACACTTGGCTTGTTTCCCAGAGGGCAATGCCGGCTAGCTGTCGATCCCAGGGCTGGGTAGTTCCCCTTGCCCGCCAAATGTAGTAAAAAAAAAGGAGACATACTACTTCTCGGGACATCAAAACTAACAACAACCTAACAACAACAAAGAAAATCATAAACAGACGGCTATCAAGTGGGTGAAGCTTGGGTGTTATCACTTCGCGCGCCCGCCCTACCTGTGACCAAACACAACGTTCATTTTGGCCACCCTCTGCTGGAACGGTAACGGCTGGCCTAATCCATGGCTACGCCACGTCCTCCCTCTATTTTAAATTTAATGCATCATGCTTCAATATATATCCAAGCTTTAATAATCGTAAATTGACAATTTCATCTTTCTCATTAATAAATAGCTATACTCAAAATTATCACTAACCACTAAGAAACACCAAAACGTTCGACACACAGGCAAACAAGGGAATAACTGCTGAAATTTCGTTCAACCAACAGGGATACCCTCACCCATACGTAATGGAATATGTGTAGATGAGTGGATCCAGTTTTACGGGAGTTAATTTACCTCGGGCCCCTACGGAGACTTAACCTACCAAGAGCTCTTGTTAAGGATCCCCGGGACATAAACAATAAACAATATTTTTCCACAAATCGCTCGACCAAATACGGTGGACTGATGGGACCCCCGCGTCACCCACTAAGGGTTAATCTTCTGGCACTGAACAGCTGATCGCAGTTTTAGGTTCGTGAAAGGTGTTGGTGTTTTTACATATTTTTTTTCAATGGCCAAGATTTTACGTTAAACGGTTTAAGCAAATACTAATTACTAAATAAAGGACAACACACGGAACAAAATAACATTTAATGTGGAACGGTGTTTGGAGTGCGGATTATGTTTTTTTTCTTTAAGTTCAAACGACGTGGGCGATCGCTGGCCGTGGCCGGTCAGCCCTAAATTTATATAGGTCCGTGTATACGTGTGCGCGTGTGTGTGTGTGTGAATAGGGTTTCGGGGTTTTTACTTGGTGAATGAGACGAAACTTGTGGCACGCACTGGAAGGCGATGCAACGATCGTGCGGTGTGGCTAGAATCGCCCCGGCAGCTAAATCGTCCTCTTTCACCCTCCCCCTTCACACGTCCCGCGCTACTTGGCTCACACACGCGCAACTGGAACGAACTCACTCAGGTTCCGTTGGGCAGTCTTCTTCTCTGCAGTCGACTTTCTCGAACTCCAGTGTCCCTCTCCAGGAAACCTTCTGGCCCGGTTCTGGTGGCTATATTCCTTGCCGGCTGTTAGTAAAATTTTCTGCATTGCAACCTATTTTATCGCCCGCCTTTTCTGTACTCACTTCAAACTTTCTGTTTTAAGCACAAAATTTCAAATCCATAATCCAATCCACGTTTTCTAATATTTTCACTCCTATTTATCCCCTTTTCCCTTACTAATACATATAACTAATCCTATTCTCTTCCTTATATCCCCAGTAACGGCTCCAGCTCCCCCCGATGTCCCCGTACACCATCGAGCCTCCCTGGACTTCCGCTAGATGGCGCGTCGCCCTCAGCCCTGGCCCCCTATCGTTCAGGTGGGACTGGAACATTCGCACTCATTTTGTCGATACAAACAATGTATGGGCCTTTATGCCCCTCATAATACTTGTTAACGATGATTTTGCGGTTACTTCCGTTTTTCGTACTCACGGAAGCCACACAAACCGCGTCAGTCTTCTCTCTCTCTTTCGTCGTAGAAATGTTTGATGTCATGCTTGTTGTCGTGTTCGTGGACATGTTTGTCGACACGTTCGTCGACAAGTTTGGTTTCTTGCACAGCAGTTTAGAAGCCAAAAGCTGCGGAGCCGTTTTTGCCGCCATCTTTACTCCTACCCGCATGGCGGATTTAGCTTCTCCTTCCCTTTTTTTCAGCGTTTCCATGCGAATTTTAACTCCTGTTGCCTTCTCCGTGGCCATCCTTGTCTTTCCTATGCTTGCCATGCTTCTCAGGGTCCAGACGGAGTTCCAAGAGCCGTTTTAAGAGTTATTCCGGAACGCCATGCAGTAAATTCCAGGTTTTTCGACTTAATTGATGAAGCTTTGGGAATTTCTTCGCGCCGTCTTCGTAGGCGTGTGAGGCACCCCCAGAAGCTTCGGAAAATGTCTTTTTGATTAAAACTATCAGCGAACGTCTTGAAATATGTTAATTTTTTCCTTCCGCAAACGCGCCATACCAGTGTTGAACAACGTTTTTGCTTGTTATTTTTTGCACGAACGGAAAACAGACACGGACAAATCAGCTGTTTGGCAGTCTATTTTCGATTAACCCATTTTCGGGCAGTGGGTACTTAAATACACACACGCATGTTATGAAACTTGAAGAATTTTAGCGCAGTTCAGGTGAAATATAGTGTGATTTTTTTTAAGTTCATAGGAAAGAAGCATGGACCTACAGAAGAATTTACAGTCGGATTTATTTTCCGCCATTTACCTCAAGTAGTTGATCTCAAGTAGTTGATCAAGGTGCTGTTGACCAATTCGCGTGCGTGTGCGGTGCAGAAATTCGTAAAGATTTTTACCCTCTTTTGCCACGTAAATTGAATTAAAAGTTGGATCTCGGCAAGATGATAATATACACAAACGAAGGCAATCCCCTGGGACTGCAGCTGCTGATGCTGGCCAAATTCGCCAAGCGGTCGGTTCAACTGGTTAACCTAAATCTAAATGGTGGGTGAAAAACAACTTCCGTGGGGAACTCCGGCGGAGTGAATTCACTATGACTAGGTAATCGTGTCTGATGCAATAACTGGTTTTTGTTGCAGATGCCAAATTCAAGGTTTCCTGATTCTGCCCACACTGGAGCTGGACAATGGACTGCGTCTGTTCTCGCCCGCAGCCATCGCCAAGTATCTGTTCGTGGATGAGGGCCAGCTGAGGGATGAGGTACGGAAGAAAGCATAATTGCGCCTAATTTGACCCTTCAAGGTTAAACCAATCTTCTCCAACAGTGGCTGGAACGGTCGACCACGTTGCTGGCGCCTGCCCTCTCCCATCACATGGCCGTGGGACACCGTGCCGATCCAAACGCTTTAGCGGTGCTGAATGCTTTGGTGAAGAAGCTGGACGATTGCCTGAAAGCTACGCCTTACCTAGCCGTAGACAAGTTGAGCGCTGCTGACATTGCTGTCTGGTCGCTTCTAGCTCCGGATGGCACTCTCAAGGGCGCGCAGAATTTGGAGAGCCTGCACGGCTGGTATAACCGGGTGAAAGCGTTGCCCGAGGTACATCAGGTGTTGGCCGAACAGCCGCTGAAGGATCTTAGCTTCAATGCGCTGCAGCAGTCGAATCGCTATGGTGGACTACATCACGTGCCACTGAAACGTCTTAGCCTGGCGGATGCGGGCAAACTATTGGCGGAAACAGCATCCACAGTCGCGGACACAGTCACAGATGAGGAACTAGCCGCAGCAGGAGCTTCCTTTACTTACACAGCCCCCAAGGATGTCCAGGAGCAACGCACTGTGCTACCCAAAGCGGGCGAACGCAACGTGCTCATCACTTCGGCCCTGCCGTATGTTAACAATGTTCCCCACTTGGGCAACATAATTGGCTGTGTCCTGTCTGCGGATATCTTCGCTCGCTACTCCCGCAGCGCCGGCTACAACACGCTGCTCATCTGCGGCACAGATGAATATGGCACGGCCACGGAGAACAAGGCTCTAGCCGAGAACATGACGCCGCGGGAGATTTGCGACAAGTACTTTGAGCTCCACAATTCCATCTATCGCTGGTTTGGCATTGGTTTCGATTACTTTGGGCGCACCACCACCCAGGAGCAAACAGAGGGAGTGAATAATGAATCTGTGAATGTACTTGTGGATTTCTAACTGAGATTATTCTGATCTTGCAGCATTGTGCAGGAGGCATTCAAGGATGTCCACAGTGCTGGGTACATCATCACAGAGAGCGTGGAGCAGTTGCTCTGCCAGAAGTGCGACCGTTTCTTGGCCGATCGGTGAGTTTTTCATGACTTTCTGCCTTGAAATATAATCCCTAAATTGAGCTTTGCCTTCAGCTTTGTGGAGGGCACCTGTCCGCATCCTGGCTGCGGCTATGCGGATGCCCGCGGCGATCAATGCGACAAATGCGGCAAGCTGGTGAATGCCACCGAACTGATCCGTCCACGCTGCAAAGTGTGCAACACTGCTCCCATCCTGCGCTCCTCGGATCAATTGTTTATCGATCTACCCAAGGCCGAGCCTCGGCTCCGTGAGTGGGTGGACAAGGCGGAGAATGGCTGGACCCACAATGCCAAAGTGATCACGAGAGCCTGGCTGAGGGAGGGCCTCAAGCCGCGATGCATCACGCGAGATCTGAAATGGGGAATTCCAGTGCCCCACAGCGGCTTCGAGAAGAAGGTCTTCTATGTGTGGTTCGATGCGCCCTTCGGATACGTGTCGATGACTAAGCGCTACACCAAGGAGTATCAGAAATGGTGGCAGCCCGCCAAGGGAACTGACGTGGAGCTGTTCCAGTTCATGGCCAAGGACAATGTGCCCTTCCACTCGGTTGTGTGGCCCAGCGTCCTGCTGGCCATCAACAAGGGACACACGCTCGTGTCGCACATAATGGCCACCGAGCATCTGAACTACGAGGATGGAAAGTTCAGCAAGAGTCGCGGAATCGGAGTCTTTGGCAATGATGCCCAGGCAACGGGCATTCAGGCAGATGTCTGGCGCTTCTATTTGGCCTCGGCACGACCAGAGGGCCAGGAATCGAGCTTCAGTTGGAACGATCTGGCGGCACGCAACAACTCTGAGCTTCTCAACAATTTGGGCAACTTTGTCAATCGTGCTCTGGTCTTCTGCGAGAAGAACTTCAACAACATTGTTCCCGAGGTGGTCGCCACGGAAGAGGAGCTCATTTTGCTGGCCCTTGTCAACCGTGAGCTCCGCGGATACATCAATTCTTTGGAGAAGGCCAAGCTGCGCGATGGCATTCGTCATCTTTTGGCTATTTCCCGGCATGGCAATGGTTATATGCAGACACAGCAGCCCTGGGTGCTCCTCAAGGGCAGCGATGAGCAAAAGAAGCGCGCTGACACCATCATTGGCTTGTGCGCAAACATTGCCTGTCTGTTGGCTAACCTCCTCTTCCCCTACATGCCCTCCACGGCACGAACTCTCTTTGCCCAGCTCAACGCCAAACAGACGCCGCTCAATGCAGAGTAAGTGAACGTCCAGTGCCTCATCAGAGCTGTTTCTTAACCTGTGTGTCTCATTATTTAGGAAACCCTTGGCCACCTTGCTACTTCCCGCTGGACACAAGATCGGAAAGCTCGCGCCCCTCTTTGCCAAACTGGAGCCGTCCTTCATTGATGAGCTCAAGGCCAAGTATGGCGGATCGCAGGAAACGAAAGCGGACGTGCAGAGCCAGTCAAGCACCGCAGACCTGGAGCAAGCCGTGCAGGCTCAGGCCGATAAGGTGCGACAGCTAAAGACGAGCACCAAGGACAAGACAGTGTGGCAGCCAGAAGTCAGCAAATTGCTAGACCTGAAGAAGCAGCTGGAGGAGGCTAAGAAGACCGCTGTTGCTGCGCCAGCTTCTGCTCCTGCGCCATCGAACGGTGGACAGTCCGTGCAGGATCTGGAGAATGCCGTACAGGCGCAGGGCGAAAAGGTGCGAAACCTAATGGGTAGCACAAAAGACAAAACGGTGTGGCAGCCAGAGGTGAATGTGCTGCTTGATCTGAAGAAACAGCTCGACGCTGCACAAAAGGCAGCCAAAGCGGCTGCAGCAGCTCCTGCTGCAACTACAGCTGCTCCTCCTGCAGCCTCGGCCGACGCAGGCCAAGTCAAGGCATTGGAAGACAAACTTGCACAGCAGGCAGAAAAGGTGCGAACCTTAAAAGCCAAGGGTGATGCGTCTGTGTGGAAGCCAGAAGTTGATATTCTCTTGGCCCTGAAGAACCAGCTGGCGGCTCTGACTGGAGCACCAGCCGCTGGCGGACAGGGCAAGGGCAAGAAGAAGAAGTAAGGCTTTGAATATACTCCATAGATATGCTGGACATTTTTACCTCAACTTTCTAATCACGCATTCGCCGTCGACTGGCACAGCTCCAATCATTTTTCTATATTTATTTCGTTTGCATTTAACAAACTTTGTATTTATTTGAATTGTAGCCAGCAATCTGTTAGTAATTTATTGAGTTTGCGAAAGAAAAGAAACATTAAATCTATTGACTTTCATACATGAATTGGCTTGGGAGATTAATAATCTCCTATAATCCGAAGAAACACGAACATGAGCACCGACCGACGCCAACGAGGAAAAAAATTGGAGGGGCTTTTTCTGGAGCCCCGTGTCTCACTTGTAATTTCAAATTCCAACCGTTCTTTCGAACCCGCCCCCTGGGCAGTCGCAGAGTACAAACGGGGTATGGACAAGAGGCAACACGGCCCTGAAACTGCAACGCATGCAAGGTAAAATCCACCCCTTTGCCTAATATACCTTGAGACAATATCGGCTGTTTCCTTGGCTTTTTTTGCCTGTTGTCCATACCCCACCCTTTTTTATAGCCCATTCGCTATTTTTGTTGTTGCATGTGTGAACCGAACACCTGTTCGGCCAGAACCCTCCCCCCTTCCTTCATCCTTTTTCTATTGTTTTCTGCAATGCGATGATTTTAAGTAAAACAGGTATCGATCATTCATCGGTTGCTTAAAAATACTCGTGAAGAGTCACAGATAGAAAGCAGAATCGACCATCTCTAGCAAGTTACAGAAAAAAAAACAACACAATCACAAATCACACAGAATAAGTGCAATATAAAATAGTGTGAAATGTATTAAAAGCAACAAACGTAAGCTGCGGTATGCACCAACACTGCCAAATGCAGTAGTTCAATCGATGTAACCATAATATATGAAGCGAAAACAAACACAAGTCTGTCTCTTTCTGTCTGAACGAACTCCCCACTTCCCTTCGCCATCGTCACGCGCACCGCTCTGTCCCTCCTTCTCCCGTTGGCGAGAGCAAACAGCAAAAATTCGTCATCAGCTGGTCTGTAGTCTGCCAACCAACACCAACAGTCGCTGCACTCATTCAGAGCGGAGAGAGAGCGTCGAAACACACTTTATCCTGCCACGCACTAGGGTAACATTTTCGTCGGTTCGAATTGATTCCCGGGAATTGTTGATAACAAATTAAAAACCTGAATACGCTGTACGCAGAACGGGGGTTAGCAAGGTGAAATTTTGAAATGCTTTAGAAACTCAATTAAGCGAAACTTGTGTGCTGTGTTTGTGCTGTGTGTGTATATAGGAATAATACGCCAACAAAGAAGCCACCCGTGCCCGTTCCCATTCCCATTCCGCTGTTACGACAACTGCATTTAGCTTACAGACCCTACCCTCCCACACGCCTTCTTGTGTTAGCAAGCAAGCAAGTGCTCTGGATGCCACACTTTTCCAATATGCAGAGGTGAAGAGCGGAGCGTTTTAAAATTGAAACAACTGTATACTGTATGCCATAAAGACTTCAAAACCAAGGAAACGACGACGACCACCATCCCCACCAAGCACGACGAAGGCAACAAGTGTTTGTGTTTGCTTTTTGCTAATTGCTATTGATTATTCGCTTTCTGGCTTTTGTTTTGCAGTGCTCCGACTAAGCCAACGACTCAATCTTGAGAGCTTGAGAGTAATTAATTTGAAAACTGAATAGCCGACTGGCAAAAGACGTCGCCATGGAGTCTGCAGACGCACTCATGGAGGAGCAGAAACTCATGGCCGAGGCCAAGTACCGCAACTACATGACGAACATCGACAAAGCGCTGCGCAATTTCGAGTACTCCAGCGAGTGGGCGGATTTGATATCGGCACTGGGCAAACTTAGCAAGGTATTGAATCACCCAGCAGTCAACTCCAGCCCAGCACAGCCCATCACATCACAAGGGGGTTTTATCGCCGCAATGTGGCAAATGAGATATGGCCGGGTCGAGCAGAGCTGAATCACTACCTCGCTTTCCCCATGAGGGACCAATTCTTATCTCGGCTTGTTTTTAACTGGTGTTTTATTTTGTTTTGTTCTTTGCTTTGGCAGGCAATATCAAGCAATACGCAGTATCAGGTCATACCCAGACGCCTAAAGATTGCCAAGCGTCTGGCCCAGTGCATGCATCCCGCCCTGCCCTCGGGCGTGCATCTGAAGGCCATTGAGACCTACTCGGTGATATTCAGCAAGACTGGACCCGAGCGTCTGGCCACAGAGTTTATTTACAGGTGAGTATCCACCCCACCACTCCACAAAGAGTATTCTCTAATTGTCCTGCTCTTCCAGCGCTGGCCTGTTCCCCCTGCTGGGCTATGCCGCCATGAATGTGCGGCCCGCTCTGCTGGCCATCTATGAAACTTATTTCGTTCCACTCGGGGACAAGCTGCGGCCTGCTCTGAGCGGATTTCTGAACGGGGTCTTGCCCGGCTACGACTGCGGGCTGGACCACTTTGAGCGGATAAGTGCGTTGCTGAAGCAAGTGTGCAATGCCGTCAATCCCATGCACTTCTACACGGTGCTCTGGGAGTCGGTGGCCAATAATGCGGCGATCCGTCTGCCAGCCATCACCTACCTGCTGGAGCATTTCAACAAGCGGCTGGACATGCAGGAACAAATCTATGTTATGGGCCACAATCGGGAGATAATGATGTCGGCGCTGTGTGCCTGTTTGAACGACTCCCTGATCCTGGTGCAGCGCAACACGCTGGAGTTCCTGTTGCTCGGTTTTCCCATGCACACGGCACTGCTGGCCGAAGATGATCTGGTCAAGTTGGTCACCAACGGCCTCAATACAATACTGAGACGCGACATGTCGCTAAATAGGCGACTGTTTAGCTGGCTACTGGGCAGCGAGGTGGCCAAGAACTCGCCCACCTATGACACCCTCTCGCTGGACGCCTCGGCAACCCCGCTGGACGAGCCACCGGAGCCGTACTTTGTGAAGCATTCGAGGCACATACTGATCCGGGCCTTAATCACAACGCTGCGGCTGAGTCTGGAGTGTGCCCCCATGGATCTGAAGCCCTATCGAATTATGTTATCGCTGCTTGACAAGGCAGAGATTGGCAGCGCTGTCCTGGACTACGTCCTCCACGACATCATACGAGCCATGTACATCTCCAGCGGCAATCCGGAGGCTCTCAAGTCCGCCAACCTTCTCTTCGCCACCTTCGATCCGGCCTACATCTGGAGCTACATGACTAACATGTTTGAGCGCGCCTGCCACCAGGCAAACTCCTCGGACAAGCAGGACAAGCTTCTGCCTCAGGCGAGTGCTGAAGGCGGCGATAAATTTGCTTGCGAGGTGGGCTCTGGCGATCCGTGTGTTCTGGAGATCTGCGTGCACACCGAGTTCCTTCTGGAGACCGTTTCCCTGGAAATGTACACGGAGACGACGCGCGTCTATCTGCCCAAAGTGTTCCTGGCCATCACCCAGCTGCTGTCGCTTCACATGGATCGCGTGACTAGCAGCGAGATGACCGCCTCCCTCAAGCTCTGCATGAAGATCGTCTCTAGGGTGCAGCCCATGATAACGTAAGCGAAAAAAAATAAAATCACAAGGTAACCTATTCCTATCCGTCTATCTGCCTGTCTGTCGCCCACAGAAGTCCCATTAAACTGAACAAGCTCATGGAGCAGCAGTGCGCAGGCTCCTCCTCGGATGAGAAGATTACAGTCAATGCGGCGGCGGCAATCGACAGTGCTAAAAAGGGAGTGCCGGGCACACATACACAGGGAAGTTCCCTGGAGAAAAGCAAGTCGGACTCGCGTCTGAACCAGTTTGCGGAGAACTCGCTGCAAAGCGCAGATCCCAACGACGAGGATCTCATCCGACGCTCGGCCTCCAATCAGAGCGTGGGACGACAGAGTCCCAGCAAGAAGAAGGCCAAGTCCATTTCACGTCTCTCTGAGCTGGAGAAGGATGGGAGGATCCCCTATCCCGAGATTTATTTGAAATAACTGATTGGTAAACTATCCCATCCGTTTCATCCAGATAAGCGCTTCGGACACGGGCCAGCAGTCGTCCTCGGACCTAGACACTCCGCGGAGCATCAAGAAGCTCAAGGCCAAGGCAAAAGTGCCCTTCATACGCAGTCCCAAGAAACAGCGACCCAAGGACATTGTGCTGGTGCAGTCCGCAGCCGTCGCTGACTCTGCTGGGAATGTTCATGATGCCGAGGAGCCAAAGAGCGCCCCACCCGACCCACAGTCGCCGCAGTTCTATCTCGACGATGAGAGCCAGGCCACCCAGCAGCGAGGGACCTCGATACTGGAGAAGTGCATCCGCCAGTACGAGATCTTTTTCGAGGTATACGTGGCCCGCAAACTGCTACAAATCGAGTCGGATGGCGTGTCGGAGAGCTCGGTGAAGGTTCAGCTTCAGCGCAGCACCAGCACCCACAGCTCAAGCCACACCTCCAGCCTGTTTCTGGTAGAGAAAATGCTGGAGTATGAGTGCCCCATCCGCGAGTCACAAATCGAGCGTCTGTTCAATCTGCTGCGCGTGGACAAAGTGCCGCGCTCCAAGCAGCTGCAACGACTCCTCAATCACTCTCTGCCACTGCTGGCCAGTGCCAGCGAGCTGAGCAGCGACAGCGAGGCCACGGAAGCCCCGGAGAGGCAGACACAGAGTCTGCTCATCGACACCCAGACGCAGCGTAGTGTCCAGCAGCTCGCCGAACTGCAGCTGAGTTTGACCATGCGCGGGGCTGTCAAACTGGCGGCCTCATTGCTGGTGGAGATGTCCACGTTCCCCAACTGCAACAAGCACATTGTGCTCGACAGGAGTGGTGAGTGGGCGTACAGACTTTGATAGCAATCAATCTCATTTGATTATTTGATGCTTATTCTCATTTAGAGCCGGAGTTGCCGAATTGGCTGAAGGTCCTGTGTCTGGTGGCGTGCTTTGCCCAAAGCGACAAGGAACTCCAGGTGTCGGCCATCACAACGCTCTTCGATCTAATCAGGTAAGCGATCAGTTTCCTCTACCGGCTTAGCCCTGACTAACGCACAGTTGCCCTTTCCTCGTAGCTTATTACGCTCCCAGAACGAGCACACAACGAGTCCGGGAGTCACCTTCGTGGTGATGCTGCCGCTCCTAAAGTTCGGCCACGTCAGCTACATGGAGCAGCAGACACGAGTCTTTCAGCTGGTGAGCTCCATTCTGTGGGACTACCTGGGGGCCTCCTGCACGGATCCCGCGCAAACTGTGGCGCTGCTGCATCAGTTGCACAGCTGCCTGGAGAGCGGCCTCGTGGAGACGGTCATTGCCAACCGAATGCAGGCGCAGCATCTGCTGCAGATTCAGCCAATCCCTGGAGTTGGTAGAACAGCGTTGCGCAGCTTCCAGCTGGAGCGATTGGGCGATGCCCAACTGCTGTGTCCCACAGAGTCCACCGAGCGGTTGAGGGAGAGCCAGGCGCGCAGCTTCAAGAAATTCGAGTTGCTGTGGCATCTAGGCAGGGACAAGCAGACGTCGCGGGGATTCGAGAAGATCCTGCTCAAGGTGCTGGACACCTTGGCCCTGCCCCACTACATGTCCGAACGGACATTCGTGACCAACTGGCTGCAGGCCTCGCTGCTGCGCGGAGATCTGGCGCGTCTGACCAAACCGCTCTACAAGATTCTCCTCTCGGCCAACTCGAAGCGGGTGGGCATTGTCCACATGCAGCAGCTGTATCGGGAATCTGCCGAGGCCGAAAGAGACACTGCACCTGCCTTCGAGCGGGATGTGTACGCCATCAGCTCGGAGCAGGGAAACGTCAAGTATCACCACATGGAGACCACCAACGGGGCCAAGAAGAAGAGTCCCATCCGAAATTTACCCAAGAAAATCTTTGGGGTGACTCTGAGCGGAGGAAAGACCAACAAGACATCAAACTTCGTGAGCGACAAGACGGCCTTGGCCACGGAGGCAGCGCAGGACGTGAACACCATTGGCCTGATCATCAATCCCCTGGAGAATGCCACGGACTTTGACGACGAAACGGATCTGGAGGAGCCCCGCATCGAGATCCCCCACAAAGAGACGCCGCTGGAGCAAAAGCTCGCGTGTGCCATGGACGAGAGCGATCAGCCATCAGCCCAAGAGCAGCCGCCACCGCCGTCGCAGCAGCAGCAGGATCAGTCGTCGCACTTTGACCAGGACATAACCGACAACTCCGATAGCAGCGACTTCGAGTCGGACTCGGAACTGTGGGAAACCAGTCTGGAGAAGGAGGACAGCATCACGGTCAGCTCCAGTGCCGGGGTCAGTGATGATGTCAAGCGATTCGTGGGTGACTGCGAGCTCGTCACGGAGGCCCTTACGCAGCATGAGAAGATCAAGAGTCGCAAGACGTACCGTCTCACCCGAGAGAAGACTCCCGGCGAGAACAGTCTGAACTCTGTGGCCACAGACCAGACAGAGCACAGCTTGGCGGACATGCATGCAGATGCCCTACCAGCGGATGAGTACTTCCGCGAGGACAAGACGCTGGGCAAGCGCAAGAAGCTGCTGACAAGCAGCGACAAGAAGAGGCTGAGCTGCATATCGAAGACATCCACGGACAGCAACCTCAGTAACTCCTGCTCCCAGGCGGAGCCTGCTCCGGAGGGCGATCCTCAGGGCGAGGAGGGAGCAACAGCAGCCACAGACTCCACCATCAATGTGGAGGACAAGCGACGCAATCTCAGCCTGGAGACTAGCAAACTGCAGCCCGACTGGCAGAAGGCCCTGGAGAAGGGCAAGCAGAACGTGGAGATCCTTCGACAGAATGCAGCGGCGGCTGGTGCCGCGGAGGAGCAAACCAGTCTGCGCAGCTCCATGAAGAGCAGCAGCTCCCTGGCCGACGCAGCCCATCTGTACCACAACCACTTGCTCCTCTATTTGGCCATCTACGACACGCGCCAGATCCTATACGCCCTACAGACGCTGCGCAACATCATATGCTGCGACAAGCGCACCTTCCTCTGCCTGTCCATTACCACCTCCTTCTCGAGCGCCAGCTTGAAGCATCTTCTTGTCCGTCACCGCAAGAGCATCTCAGGCAAGGGATTCGACGGCAGTGTGGGCAACTCGGAGTATGCCCAGGGCTATCGCGGATGCATGCAGTTGGAGCTGCTGGTCACGCTGTGTCTATTCTATGCTCGCGGATACTTCCAGCGCGAGTCACTGGACGCGCAGCGGCAGTCGCCCACTCTGCATGATATTGTCAATAACCGCAGGATCCAGCTGGAGAGCATTGAGCTGTTGTCCCTGATTTGCTCAGAGCTAATTGAAATCGTGAAGGGAATGGGCAGAGGTCGGGCATGCTATATAGCCGATCTGCTGGCCCGCGCCAAGCTGCAGAAGGTTATGTTGCACTGCCTCAACAGCTCTGTCTGTAGCTACGGCCGCAGGGCACCCACCGGAAGCTATGCCGAGCAAGTTCTCAGCTTCAACGATCCGCAGGACGATCAACTGCACGCGGACTGCTTCCAGCTGCAGCTGCTGCGCCTCCTCCTGTCCGTGATCCGGCTGGAGCACGAGGTGCACCAATTGCGGCAGGACACACCGCCCGCAGCTGGCGATGACTCGACGTGCAACACCTCGCCCACCCGTCATGCAGAGGGAGCGGCGGCCAATGTTAAGTATCTGCCCAACTGCCTGATTAGCCAGCAGCCCATGTTCCTAGCCGCCGTCTTGGGCGCCCTGCAGCAGGAGCGGCTGCGCCACCTGCACCGCAACTGGACGGACCTGGTGACCTCATCGCTCAACTGTTTCACCTTCGGCTCGCTGACCAACATCGTGATTAGCGTGGTCCATCAGCTATGCAACAACCTGGACCGCATGGCCCGACTTGGCCTACAGCAGCAGCGTCATTTTCCACCCGACTACGTCCTCTCGCAGCTGGAGGCCCTGACCATTCTCTGTCACTACTGCCTGCTGGACAACACCCAGCAGACGGCCCTCTCGCATCTATTTATCCAGGCCTATCCCCAGACCAGCTCCTTGGCTCAGAGCTCCAGCACTAGCCAGCTGCTGAACAGCTTTGTACACTCGTTCCTCTCAGCCAACGAATCGTCGACCAGCACATCGGCACCGGCACCGCGCAATGCGCAGCTGCAAGCTGCCCGCAATGCAGTGCTCTCGCACCTTCCCAGGATCATGAGCAGTGTGGCGGCCATTTGGGACAGCGAGCTGGGACAACTGCGTCCCGTGCGACAGCAGTTGATGGAGTTCCTGTCGCCCGTCTCGCTGCATCATGGCTGCAACTTCCTGGCCGCCGTGGCAGTGACCTGGCAGCAGAGGGGCAGCAGTAATGCCTCCAATGGCAGTGGACTGAGCATCTCCGACCAGTTCCAGCGCAACTCAAGCCTTCAGGCCTGTCCGGGACAGCTGTCGCTGGTCTCTCTGGTGTCCAGTATACGGGTGATGCCCATGGATTCGTTTGTGATGACCCTGCATCAGGTGGTGAGGTCTCCACCGCCCATCCATCGCCCGCCCGCCCATCTGAGCATCGAGGTGAGCGCCCTGGAGCTGTTTTACTTCTACATGAAGTCTGCGCCGGGCACCCAGCTGGCTGACGCCTGGAGCTCGCTGCTGGCCCTCATTCGAGACGGACTCAATCTCTCGCCGCCGGCGCAGTTTGCGCTGCTGATGCTGCTCAACGAGTTCGTGCAGCGGTGCCCTCAGATGCCGTTCCAGGACAAGAAAGAGGTGAGGGAGCTGCATGACGTCACCTCGCGGCTGGTGGACTCGTTGTCGGGTGTGGCCGGATCCTGTCTGGAGCAGACCACATGGCTGCGTCGCAACCTGGCCGTGAAGGAGGACACCGATGGTCTGGCCAAGGACAACAGCATCGGCGGCGGTGGCGGCATCCAGCAGTACTCGGTGCAGGCCCAGAGCGTCCTTGCCACTATACTCTCGAACCTGTTGGACGTGGCCTACGGGTCGCAGGAGAAGGACAAGGTTGTGAACATTGTGACCCCTCTGCTGTACAACATTACGCCCTATCTAAAGAACCACACGGCCCGCAATGTGCCGTTCTTCTATGCCTGTTCGGCCCTCCTGGCCAGCCTCAGTGGCTACCAGTACACGCGCAAGGCGTGGCGCAAGGAAATGCTGGACCTGCTACTGGACAACTCCTTCTTCCAGATGCACATCTCGTGCCTCCCCTTCTGGCGCATGATCATGGGCAGCCTGATGACCTACGACAACACCACGTTCCGCGAACTAATGACCAGGGTGTCGCTCTCACAGGCAGGCAGTCTGAACATCTTCACGTCGCGGGAGCAGGAGTTTGAGCAAAGGGGCATGCTGCTGAAGCGCCTGGCCTTTGTCATCTACTGCAGCGAATTCGACCAGCACAACAAGTATATGCCGGACATTCAGGGTGAGCGCAAATCGGTGGAAATCATCATCATGGAGATGTATCCAATCAAACGTTTCATTTTTCACACTTTTTCACGCAGAACAACTGGCAAACAGCTTGCGTCTGGTGCCTATGGGACCCTCAGTGCAGGCGGCTGTATTGCTATGCTTTAGGGTGCTGCTACTCCGCATGTCGCCCGATCATGTCACTTCGCTGTGGCCCATCATTATAGCAGAAATGGTGCAGGTGTTCCTGCAGATGGAACAGGAACTAAAGTCGAAAAGCGAAGAGCGCAGGTGAGTCTAGTCGATAGTGCCAGGTGTGATGTGTTCTCAACTAACCAATTTCTCCCTTAGCCAACATATGCGACTGCCGTCAAGCATAGATGTTTCGTGGTCAAACAGTTCCGGTGCCAGCAACGGTATCAATGCCCAAACACCAATGCAGCATTGGCGATCCGTTCAGTTGGAGGCATGCAAGCTGCTAGAACTTGGCTGTGTGCTGCCGGCGACCAAACTCCCCCACTTTCAGATGTATCGGTGGGCCTTCGTGGGCACAGAGTTCGATGTGCACGAGGAGGAGGTGGGTCTGCCAAATGGCAGCCTGGAGAACCTGGCCACGTTACCGACAGCTCTATATGTGCCCCATGTGAGACGTGTGGCTCGGCTGATGGACATGAAGTACATCAGCCAATCCCCGGTACGACAATTTCTACAGATTTCATAATCTTTGGCGCCAACTAATCCCCTTATCTTTATATATGTAGGTGTTGCAGCGACCCAGCAATCGCCATTTAATGCTGAACTTCCAGCAGCTGCAATCGCTTCAGGAACTCTACGCCTTCTTCTCTACCCTGGGCATCAGCTGTCCGCAGCCGCGCAACTTTGCCGACACGGAACGGGATGTGGCAAATTGCCTGGAGGAGATCGAGGATGTGCTGGCCAATGATTTTCGGGAGAAGCTACCCAGTCTCACAACGCCCAGATGAAAACTGGCTACGCCCTACAGGCAGACCCCGACGCAGACGCAGACGACGCGCCTGTCGCAGTTTGAGCTCAAACGAAATGTGAATCTAGGAGAGTTTGCCATGGAGCCGGCACATCGCGGCAGTGGCCAGGCAGCTCGCATAATCGCCGCCATGCAGGCCACCCTCACAAGCCAAAATGCTGAGACGAGCTTTATGCAGATGCAGACCCACAACAATAAGAAGACCATCTTTCCATTTTATGTCTAAGTAAAGCTTACGCCGAGTATGATAGATAGATAGCTAGCAAGAAAAATATGGGGCGAGAATGGGCGAGCGTATAGCATATATATATATATACGACTATAGATATCTGTAGTGTAATCGGTCGTTTTAACTGTTGAATGTATAAGAGAAATAGTTGCCCCATAGCCCAATAGCCAGCCCCGGTATTGTATGTAATGTATATGTATTAAACTGTTGATAGTTGCGCCGAAGTCGAAGTGAATAAGAGACGTGTTTACGACAAATTGCAATCAAATACAAAAACGTATTTTATTCCAAGAACAACCCAGCAAGAAATCGGATGAGGATGGGGAGACACAAAACTAGGGGAATCACCGTCTTTACCGAATATGAGACTCAAACAACAGGCTCGGCCTGAGAAGTGCCCTCGCGGTTCTTCAGCTGCAGGTAGTAGGAATAGATAAGACGAGCGCAGAAGGCGACGATTACTGCAATAAAGGAGCGGTCTTTACTTTCTGTCAACCCGTTGGAGTAGGATAGCACTTACCAATCTGCAAAATATACGAAAGCAAGGCGCCAACTATATTATTGAATCCGGTGGACTCGCGATACTTTCCGTATTGGAAGATGACGCCGAATATGGCAAATGGGAAACCGATGGCACAGAGCAAGGCGTATATCAGCCAGCCGAGGAGCAGCAGGCGCTTGTACTGCAAAGAAGGTAAACAGGGATTGATGAATCAGAGCTAATCGCCATCCGTATGTCTTTACTCACCTTCAGGCAACCGATCAGCAATAAAACATTAGCTGTAACGGTAATGGCAAAGCCAACAAAGTTGACCACTGGAAAATATAGAATCGAAGAGTCAGTTTGGATTGTGTGACACACACATAATACATGTCGTCATCATCAGAAAAGTTTCAGGCTATTCTATTCAAAAACAGAAACGACAGCGACTTTGGGAACGTGTTTCGGTTTGGGGAGACGATTAGCTCATGCTTTATATGTACATATGTGTGTATGTATGTATATACGTTTAGGTATTCAGAAATATACAGAAGACTACACATGTATATGTTGATTTATCATTGTTTTAAGGCTTTAGCATAGCTATAGCATCTGGGGCACACTATCATACATTTTAATTATATTTGCCACAAAAGACAAGCGGATTTGTCCAAATAAACAAATGCCACGCCTTGAGTTCCACATACCCGTTGGCGCGAAGAGCACACTGAATGTGATGGCCACCAGCGAATAGATCGCTATGCCAAGGCACCAGCTCCGGAGATCTGTGTTGCATGGCCCCTGGTCGACAGTCAGATCGATTTTCATCTTGAGATTCTTTGGCTTCGGTAGTCTTTTGAATTTTCCACAAAAGTGAAAACCGGTCGAGATGCTATGGAACACAAACAACGGCGACCACAACGCGCGAGATTGAAAAAGTGAATGAAGCGTCTAGGTCTGCGGTCTAGAGCGCGGCGGCCGGAGCAACAGTTGCTAAATGGAGAAATGCTAGCGTGTGGGTGTCTGTGTGCGTGTGTGTTGTATCTGTGTTTGGTGGAGAGAGCTAGCGCTAGTGAGAACCAGAATGTGTGGGCGGTTGCTTTTTCTGAGAAAACTAGCAATCGATAAAAAGATACACAACTTTATCATATTACTTACATTTAAAAAAGCGAATGCTTACATTTGAATTGAAAACGGTTATATTTAAAAAGCGTTTAAAGATGTCCGGCAGCCCTGTCAGAGGTCTTACAAAAATGGCTTAAAAATTTAAATTTTGAGTTAAAATTGTATAGGCAGAGATAAGGATCTTAGTTAGCCAGGGCTTAGTGGGCAGGGCTGTGAGCTCTATCTAACTACAATATAGGGTATCTAACCGGTATATGGGGTCGACTGTTTGCCAGTGTTGGCATTTCAGCTTATTTTAAGCTAGTTTTTATAGCTTATTGCTTGATACCTAGCTTACTTCAAATTTCAGCATGCTGTCGCTAAAAAACATATTGCGTCCAATGCAAGCATGGCACAAACTAACAAAATACTTTTAGGTAGAAAGTCCTCAAAAACAGAGGAGCAGGAGGCTGCACTTTGTGTGTACATTGATGAACACTCGTCCATAGCATAATGAAGTGGAAAAAATCATGTCATTACTTTAATTAGAAATTGAAAACAAAATATCAATAAAATTCAATTATCCATTATTTGTATGTGTTTTTAGCTTATTTTAAAGCTTTTTTTAATTTTTAGCTTATTCTAGATTATTATTTTTCTCCAATCTAGCTTATGGGGGGATTCTCAAAATCTGGCAACACTGCTGTTGGAAGTCAGCTTTTGCGACTTAATTTGCTCATTACATTTACAATGCGGTGACGAACAATTGCAGTTTACCATACTTGAATTTCTGTGCGCATTAGAATCGGAAAATCCAGTGAAAATGCTGACCAAAGTGTTGGGTATGCGGTTGAATGGGAATGGGGCTGGGAGCGATTTGGTCGTTTTTGGCAGTGATCTTGATATCCACTGCTCTGGGATATGCCGACAAAATCTCAGAGGAGATTGCTAAGAATACCAAAGATCCGAACATGACTGCCATCCAAATTCGTACTCGTAAGTGTTGAACCATGTGGATCTGAGTCTCTTCTACATGTGTGCATATGTATATTTATGCATACTTATGCGTTATTCTTCTGTAGTTCTGGTGATAGTGCTCAGCATCTTTTTGGCTCTGAAGGTAATCAATCTTCTGTCTTCGGCCCTGTTAGTTATGGGCACTGTTAAGGTAATCTCAATCCCAATCTCTGGCTCGGACTTTCCCGGCGAAAACTGCATTATGGTTGTCTTTCTCTCTCTCTTTCTATTGTAGGAGCGTCACCTACTCCTGCTGCCCTGGCTGATCAACTCCGGCATAACTCTGGCCTTCACCATCATCTCCACTGTGCTCTTATGGGTTGAGGCTATTGGTTCTGGTCCAGTAGCTGAGGCTCTTTCTGTAGTCTTCGTTTCTGGCGGTCTTGTCGGTATGTAAAGCGTGAATCACACTCTGGATGCGCATACACATGCACATCTGCAACGATACACATATACATATGCTATAATTGTAAATGGTCTACAACAAAAATGTTGTGAAATTCCAACCGCTAGAGCACTTATCGCTTTTCTGTATACTGTATACGTTCTATACACGATTGCATGTACATATATGTATATCTGTATTCATGCATACAATTCCCATTTAAACAGAAAAATCCCTAAGCACACAGCTTTAATTGCGTATTGTTCTTTGTTCCAGTGCTTTGGTGGTACCTCTACTACGGCATCTACTCGCTGTTCAAGCACATCCAGCTCACAAGCGATTAGCAGCGCCCGCTGATCCAGCGACCACCTCAAAGATCGGGCGACCACTCGGGCGCCACCTATCCGAATTATACCAAGATCTAAATTGGAAACAAACAGCTTTCGAAGGAAGTTTAAGAGGAAGCCAGAAAAAGTAAAATCATCTAAACGTACATTTATATTCCAGATATACTTACTCACACGCCCGTATCATATGCCTATTCCTCCTCGAATGTGATCGCTAAGATGCCAAAAGAATATTTGCCATTTTTGCTGATTCCTCTAAATATATTTTATACACAGACTAAAAAACAAACAATAATTTGGGGCCTACAAAGAAAAAGCAGCGCAGCTGCACATTTTGTGGTGTTAATGGCCATATGACATTAGACATTGACAACTGAAATAACCGCAAAAACAGACATAGTCTTATGGAGAAAAGCATGCAGAGAGCTGTTGAAATTTGATCCAATTTTGCTGGCAGTTTGAGGAAGAGATACTCTGTCACTCGAACCAAGTTCGAGTTGGGTTTGACCGTGTTTGGGTTTGGTATGAGTGTTATTTCCGGGAAACTTGTCTGGAGACACTCATTGTGCGTCTTGATATCTTGTTGGCAAAGTCTAATGTCATATGGCTATAAGAGTCGGCCATCGACGGGCTTACTGTTATTTGCCCAGTCCCAGCCACATGTAGCTGGGATCGATGAGCTGCGAGCCGCGATAGCCCTGCGGATTGCGCGACACCAGCGAGCGGATCTTCTGCGAGGGTCGGTAATTGCGTATGGCATGCAGCAGCTTCGAGGTCTTCTGGTCCTGCACCTGCTGCTGCACTGGGTCCTCTGTCGCGTTTGGGGTGGCTTTCATTTGGAGCGGATGGGGATGTTTGCCCTCCAGCAGGCGTGCCTCCGACTCGCCAAGGTGCGACCGCTCCGCAAAGCGCACGTTTTCCTCAAGATGATTGAAAAAGTTGCCCAGATTGGTCATGGCTCCTAGAAGAAGATGAAAACAACACTCAGAGGCATCGAGACGGGACAAGCCCCGGCTACCCACCAGCACTGATCGAGGGCATGTACCGCAGACTCTGCGTCTGCAACTGGTTCTTGCGCTTCCCGGGCCGCTGTCCGTTGGGCCAGAAGTAGGCGTATGGATAGCGCGGTTCATCTGGCGGCGGCTGCCATTGGATCGGCGACCGCTTGGGCTTGGGTTTTGGCGGAGATTGCCACTTCTGCTGCACCAACAACTGTTTGATATAGTTTTCCTGGCGCTGGCGCCATTGTCGACTCAGAAGCTCCGGAAACGTCGGGAAAAAGTCCGCCATTGTAGCATCGCCCAATTCGTTTGCCATTTCCGCAGCCTTCGTTTTTGGCAAAAGACTTCCGTTGTCAACATAATCAAGGTATAGGAATTGGAATGGGTATGACTTCTGGGCTTCTGGCTGGACCCACCCGCAATCGCTGGCCGGCAGGAGCTCTCGGCTCTCTGGCAGCAAGTCCCAGGGCACCGATTTCCCCTCTGCTCGGATGGGGGTTGTCGAACGCATCGGCGCTGCTGTGGAAAGAGTCGGGGGACGATGGGCGATTAATAGTGACTTTTCCAAGGATTTTCATGAGACATGAGACTTGGTGTGACCTTGAAAAGGTTGCGCTGTGCTGATAGGAGCAGCAGTTTCCCTCATCCAAAGGTAAATTTTCAATTTCGAATCAAGCGCCGAAAAACCTCATTTGGCAGAAATAATCTTGAGGGGGTTTCCACAAGATGCGATCTCTTCTAAATATACGTTCTGTACATGCCTGTGCCTGCATTGTAACAGTGAAAACTCTACTTGCGGACATTGTCCGGACTAATTGTGGGACTTTACCTAAAAATATATATACAACTTAGGCATATTTTTATACCCGATACTCAAAATGAGTATTGGGGTATATTAGATTTGTGGTAAAAGTGGATGTGTGTAACGTCCAGAAGGAATCGTTTCCGACCCCATAAAGTATATATATTCTTGATCAGCATCAATAGCCGAGTCGATTGAGCCCTGTCTGTCTGTCCGTCCGTCCGTCTGTCCGTCTGTCCGTCCCCTTCAGCGCCTAGTGCTCAAAGACTATAAGAGCTAGAGCAACGATGTTTTGGATCCAGACTTCTGTGATATGTCACTGCTACAAAAATATTTCAAACCTTCGCCCCGCCCACTTCCGCCCCCACAAAGGACGAAAATCTGTGGCATCCACAATTTTAAAGATATGAGAAAGCCAAAAACGTAGAATTGTAGAGAATGACCATATCTTTAAGACTGCGGAATCTGAATTGGATCGTATCATTATTATAGCCAGCATCAAGAAAACAATTTCATTTTTTCTCGCCCTGTCTCTCTCTAACACACACGTAGCATAGGCGGCTTTGCTTAGAGTAAAACATTAGCGCCTAGATCTCAGAGACTACAAAAGCTAGAGCAACCAAATTTGGTATCCACACTCCTAATATATCGGACCGAGACGAGTTTGTTTCAAAATTTCGCCACACCCCCTTCCGCCCCGCAAAGGACGAAAATCTGGGGATATTCAAAAATCTCAGAGACTATTAAGGCTAGAGTAACCAAATTTGGTATCCGCACTCCTGTTAGATCTTACTATAAAACGTGTATCTCAAAATTTCGCCCCACCCCCTTCCGCCCACACAAAGGACGAAAATCTGTTGCATCCACAATATTGCACATTCGAGAAAACTAAAAACGCAGAATCATAGATAATGACCATATCTATCAGATTACTGAATCTGGATCAGATCAGATCATTTTTATGCCAATAGGAACAAAACAATTTGCAGTGGCTACGCAGCGCCCGACGTGACGCTCAGACTGATTTTCTGTCTCTCTCGCACGCACTCTTTGTCGTGTCGTTTAATATTAGCGGCGTCTGCCGGAGGAGAGTTATACTGACTTAGTATCGGGTATAACCGTAGAGTTGCGGTGTCCGCAGCAACTCACAGCGTTTTTAGTTTTCTCGAATGTGCAATATTGTGGATGCAACAGATTTTCGTCCTTTGTGTGGGCGGAAGGGGGTGGGGCGAAATTTTGAGATACACGTTTTATAGTAAGATCTAACAGGAGTGCGGATACCAAATTTGGTTACTCTAGCCTTAATAGTCTCTGAGATTTTTGAATATCCCCAGATTTTCGTCCTTTGCGGGGGCGGAAGGGGGTGTGGCGAAATTTTGAAACAAACTCGTCTCGGTCCGATATATTAGGAGTGTGGATACCAAATTTGGTTGCTCTAGCTTTTGTAGTCTCTGAGATCTAGGCGCTAATGTTTTACTCTAAGCAAAGCCGCCTATGCTAAGTGTGTGTTAGAGAGAGACAGGGCGAGAAAAAATGAAATTGTTTTCTTGATGCTGGCTATAATAATAATACGATCCAATTCAGATTCCGCAGTCTTAAAGATATCGTCATTCTCTACGATTCTACGTTTTTGGTTTTCTCATATCTTTAAAATTGTGGATGCCACAGATTTTCGTCCTTTGTGGGGGCGGAAGTGGGCATGGCGAAGTTTTGAAATATTTTTGTAGCAGTGACATATCACAGAAGTCTGGATCCAAAACATCGTTGCTCTAGCTCTAGACGGACGGACAGACAGACAGGGCTCAATCGACTCGGCTATTGATGCTGATCAAGAATATATATACTTTATGGGGTCGGAAACGATTCCTTCTGGACGTTACACACATCCACTTTTACCACAAATCTAATATACCCCAATACTCATTTTGAGTATCGGGTATAAAAAGAAAAGCAAATTAGGCATAGATAGATCAAGATTTTTAATTATACCCGATACTCAAAATGAGTATTGGGGTATATTAGATTTGTGGTAAAAGTGGATGTGTGTAACGTCCAGAAGGAATCGTTTCCGACCCCATAAAGTATCCATACGCAGAATCGGTGAGGATGACCATATCTTCTACAGTGCAAAATCTGAACCAGATCGTATAATGATTATAGCCAGAATCAAGAAAACAATTTCATTCTTTCTCGCTCTGTCTCTCTCTAACACACAGGTTTCATGGTCGGCTTTGCCAATTGCAAAATATGAGTTCAAGGATCTCAGAACCTATAAGAGCCAGAGCAACCAAATTTGGTATCCACACTCCTGTGATATCGGACCTTGACCGTTTCGTGTCCAAATTTCGCCACACCCCCTTCCGCCCCCGCAAAGGACGAAAATCTGGGGCATCCACAAATCTCAGAGACTATTAAGGCTAGAGTAACCAAATTTGGTATCCGCACTTCTGTTAGATCTCACTATTAAACGTATATCTCAGAATTTCGCCCCACCCCCTTCCGCCCCCACAAAAGACGAAAATCTGTTGCATCCACAATATTGCACATTCGAGAAAACTAAAAACGCAGAATCATAGATAATGACCATATCTATCAGATTGCTGAATCTGGATCAGATCGGATCATTGTTGTAGCCAAAAGCAAGACATCAATTTTCACTGGCTACGCAGCGCCCGACGTCACGCTCAGACTGATTTTCTGTCTCTCTCGCACGCACTCTTTGTCGTGTCGTTTAAGATTAGCGGCGTCTGCCGGAGGAGAGCCATACTGACTTAGTATCGGGTATAACTGTAGAGTTGCGGTGTCCGCAGCAACTCACAACGTTCCACCTCGTTAGAGTTATATTCAATAAAACAAAGTTAATCATGAAAATAGGTAAAAACCGATTTTCTTCCATTTTACTGAAATGCTTCTAATATAAATTCGTCCACTGGAAACGAAGATAGCTACATTCAAGTAAAATACTGTTCTAGACTGTTCATTCGTTCAATCAAATGTGGTGGATCGAAATCGGAGTAAACTAGTATTATCTATCTGCTGTATTTGCATCCTATTTGTTTCTAATGTCTATATAGTTATAAGATTTTCACTCCGTACGGACCGATTACTGTACAATGAATATAAATTATACAATGGAATTTGGGGACGAGTATTAAACGCACTTTTCGTATGCGAGTGTGAGGGAATATTTTGAGGAGAAGCAACAAAAAACTCACCTGCAGATAGAAGCAACAGCGGCAGAACCCAAGGTCTCATCAAAGGAAGCAACATTTTGTTCATATTTTAAAGTGAAGCACTGGTAGAGCGTCGCTACATTGCCTTGAAGAGGAAACCTCAAGACTAACCTTTTGGCTAAATAGTTTCGAAACACATCTCCGCTAAACTTTACACAGTTTCAAAGGACAAAGGAACTGCTGCTCCCACTTGAAGGATCGAATTCCACGGCGGAGCTTCGGAAAGCGACTGACCACGAAGGCGAGAACCTCGTGCGTTTTTATAGCTCCACCAGGATGCGAGCTGTAACCAACCCAACGCATCCTATGCCACTGGCCACTCACCCACACCCTGCGAGCACCTGGGGACATGCGCAGCAGCTCTGGACGCGGACCTGTTACCTTTGCCTTGGGGTTTTTCAAGTGCGACCTGAGCCTGGATATTTTCTAATATGCAGAGCAATGACAACGGCAATGGCACTCGTAATTGGAATGGGAATAGAGACAGGAATGCAAAAGCGGAGTCCAGTGTCCGAGGAGTCTGTGCTTCGAGTGCTGCATTGAATCCAATTCCTATTGGCTTGTTAACGGGGAAATAAGGCTCAGGTGTTCCAAAGGGACTCGAGATTCGGGCAACGGACGCAATTACCCTGTCATATTGCGCAATTTTCGTAGTTTTTGGTATTGGATCTCATCTCCTTGCCAATATCAAGTCCAAGTCAATCCGTTGGCAGATAACGGTCTGATGTGACGTCAACGGCTTTACTTTTCGCTTTTTCAATTTTGCATTTTGTATTAACATAATTGGGTCAGTGGCTGTCTAGTGGTTTTCCATCAAAGCCCATTGTACCATCCATTGTGCTACTCTGGCCAGACCAGCTTTGGGCCTTGGACAGTTCTGCCCTTCCCACCACTGCATTGCCCTGACCGGTGGTCCTTTTCAGTGGCATACGTAATTGGATTTGTGTGCAACGCATGCAGCTTCTGGGCGTGTTTTAATAGTCCAGAAAATAGCCATTGAGCCATCAGCAGACAGCCAGGCTACCACGTTTTCACGCTTCCAGGCGACAACTTTCCTGTGAAACATTCAACAAAGTTTCGATCAACAGTGGACAACAAAAGCTTCAATTTAAAGTTGAATAATTTACTCTACTCATGCAGCACATACATATAATTAAATATGCGACACTTCAGTTTACGTTTTAAAAAAGGTTTTATTCTTCACTTAAACTTTAGCGTACATTGATTAGTTATTTCCCCGACGATGACTGAGGTCTGAAGTCTTGAACGGAATTAACTTTGGTTGAATTCTCCGACGGTGTCGCGATTGACGTTTGTCTTGAACAGAACTGAGTTGGCTTCTTAGATGCAGACTATTTATATTATGATGCTCGGTTTGGGATTCGGATTTGGATTCGGAGGCGTTGGCTTCGACTTCGGCTTCGGAGATGGAGTACGTGACTCGATCGATATGTGGGAAAGGCGGCTTTTGATGAAAGTCTTCCGCTGCGTATGATCGGTGTTGCATTACTTGGGGGTGGCTGAGAATAGGGCCTCTGATTGGTCAGCTAGGATGGTGTGGTTCTTGAGAATCGATTCGTAATTGATCTCTGAAGAGTGGCGTGATTCTGGTGCGGCTGGATTCTAGTGCGGCTGGATTCTAGGGCGGCATCTATTGTTTTATGTTCAACTTCCAGTTTAGGGTGTTTGTTTACATTGCCTGCAATCGGCTGCGCGTGGTCCATTTCGAGCGTGAGATTGTTTATGAGGGTTCGAAGCTGAGGGTGTGGTATTGTTTATAGTATTGTGGGTGCAGGGTAATAGACATAGACAAGGGTATGCGGAGCATGGACTATAGATATGTCACTCCCCCATTGTTAGATTTAAGCCTGTCCTCAGGCGATTATCCTTGGATATAGTTCGGGTGCGTCTAAAACTGTGCCTGCTGGGGATTCCTCGTCTTCGTCTGAAGGTGTTTTTATGTGCGGGTCGGTTTTAGGCTTATTGCTTTTACTTAGATTAAACAATTTGTAGCTTAATCCTATTATGATTATGACAAATAGTAGTATTAAGCTTACATGTAATACATTATTTAATCGCGTATTTTCTATTACGATTTCTTTGGTTTGCAAATAAGACAATGGTTTAATTTTTGTTACGTTATTGTTGATGTAGATGCTTTGTGCAAATTCTGGTATGGAGTTGGATATTAAGAATTCGTTTAACTGTACACTGCAATTATGTATTTTTATTAATGCGTTACCTTCTACTTTTATTTCTTGGTTTAGGCAATCTTGGTTTAATATGGTTTTTGGTAATTTCCAAGTTAACAATATGTTGGGTTCTATGAAACTTATTTGAAAGTTTTGGTGTGCTTTGGTGTATGGACATTTTGTTTCTACTTGTTTGACTATTCCTGAAATACATTCGTCATTTATTTTTCGTTTTGATTCTTTTTCATATACCTCGTTTTCTAGAACGTAATAATTGTTTTGCGTTAGGTCAGTGAGGATGTTATTATCTTCATCTGGATATGGGACAATTTTAAGTATAGGAATATTTCTGATCTCTCGTGGGATGTTGGAAATTATTAGTATTTCGTTAGTGTCTGTTTTCAACCAGGTAGATGTTTTGATATTTAATAATTTCTCTGAATCGATGTGTTTCAGGTAATCCTGGCTCAATAATTTTGGATTAAAGATCCCTTATCTTGTTAGCTGCATGCCTAATTCAATATCCTCTATGTACTCTGTAAAATGTTGAAGGTTAAATATTAATATCTCTAGTTGCTTATTTCTATCATTATCCTTGCTTAATTTATTGACAACTTCTATGCCAGAATTTACTGCTTGAATTACTAAGTTTAATTCGTTAGCTTGAACACTGTGGCTAGCCAGATTGTTTATTTTCCCTTCTAATTCGACTTTATCATCTTGATCTAATGTTCCAAATAGATATTTATATACTGTGCCTACTGCATTTATAAGGCCTCTTTTGTTTCTTTTGGCTATTTTGATGCCGTTGAATTCACGTTGCAATTTCTCGACTAAATATTGAATTTGGATTTCGTTATTAAATTGGGTTGCCTGTTCTAGTAAACTCTGATATGTTTCATCTGTTCTTGTTATATTAATTGTTAGATAATGGTATTCATAATTAATGGGTATGTTAATGGTATTTGTTTTGAATATGAGATATCCATTCCTTGAGTTGATGGGATCTATCTCTATATTCTGTCCGGAAGACTGTAGGACGGTGAACATTAGTAAGATTATAATCTTAATCATGTTGTAGCTCCGGATTCCCAGTACTCTCTTCGGGTACTCTGCAATTATCGTATTTACTTTTATTAAATTTTTTCTTTCTTTTGAATTTCGTTTTATAGTGGGTGATTTTCCTCCCTCTATTTTTCTCTTCAAAGTGCTTTTCGTCTACCTGCCTAATTTCCCCTGTTCTTTTGAACGGGTTGGTTGTTTTTGTTTTAACTAGGGGTGCATTCTTGAAGCGTGTGTCTACTTCAAAGTCGATTCTATCGTTATTCAAATGATTGATCTTCCTAACTTTATTCAGTTGAGTGTTATAATCTGGTAGTCTGGCGTACAGGAAGATATCAGCTGGGGATCTTTTTGTAGTATTATGAACCGTTTTATGGTTATAAGTGTATAGAATTAACTCGAATTTTGTGAGCTTGTTTTCTATGTTATCCTCACTTGAAATGATTCTTAATTTTTCATTGATCGTTTATGTAGTCGTTCTACATCAGAAACTCCGTTTTTACTGGTGGTGATTTCGATTTTCACATTTTCCGCATTCAACCATGCTTGCAATGCTGCGCACATAAAGGCTGAATCTTTGTCGGCTTTAATTCCCTGTGTCTTGCCCATTTCGTTAAAGACTTTTATGATGGCTCTCTTGGTTTCTAACCAGTCGCGGACTCTTAACTTCTACAAGGGTAGCGAATTTAGAATATACATCAATGCATGATAGGAATTGTTGATTGCCTACCAAATAGAAATCCATGACATACTTTTCTCTGATATTTTGTATTTCAGGGGTGATTTCGAAGGTTAGATTGGTGTTACGATGCTCAGTTTTAGCAACGTTGCACGTAGGACATTCATTGATAATATTTTGGATTAACTTTTGATAATCGGGGTAGTAGAATTTTCCTTTAAACCA
Organism: Drosophila miranda; assembly: GCF_003369915.1. Taxonomy (NCBI): domain Eukaryota; kingdom Metazoa; phylum Arthropoda; class Insecta; order Diptera; family Drosophilidae; genus Drosophila; species Drosophila miranda. Next base: position 30,276,007 of record NW_022881603.1, read on the forward strand.
ATTAGTGGTCTTTTCGATACCTGGGTGAAGTAGCTCTTTATGATTCTTCAATATTTGTTCTTTGAATTCGGAGTAGTGGTACTGGATTTAATCAGTTTAGTGAAGTGATTTGGACTGATTATCTCCAGGAATGCCCTTTGGAACAGTGGGAAGTCTACTTCGTTATGGAAATATAGTGCACTCTTTTTGGTACACATATATTCCTTTATTATATCTTTTGCTAATGATTCTGTCATTTCGGTATATGCGATTTTTATCAGTATCTTGTGGAAATAGTGGGATGTTTCTACCTTATCCTCATTACCTTTAATCAGTTCTATTTGCCTATTATAGTAATTGATTGGTCTCTCTGTAAGTGGAATATAATTTGTATTATCTTCTTGCGCGCTATGGACCGTTGCACAATCACTATTAATGGTTTCCCCGAGTAGGTTTTCGTTAATCTTTACTCTTGATAGCGCATCGGCTACATGGTTCTCCTTTCCGGGTAAATATTTTATTTTGAAGTCAAATTCATTTAATTTGATCTTCCATCGTTGTAGCTTCATATTTGGTTCCTTGAGGTTATTCAACCAAATCAAGGGTTTGTGATCACTTAATATCTCAAACGTTCTACCAAACAGGTATGATCTGAAATACTTAGTTGCCCAAACTATAGCTAGTAATTCCTTTTCTATTGCTGAATAATTGATTTCGTGTTCGTTTAAGGTTCTACTTGCATAGCAGATTGGTTTGTGGTCTTGCGACAACACTGCTCCTAATGCAATGTTACTTGCATCGGTTGTTACCGTGAACATTTTGTTGAAATCTGGGAATGCGAGGATGGGGTCTGAGGTGATAAGTACTTTCAATTTTTCGAAGGCCTCGACGTATTTTTCCTCTGTTGGGTCTATGACTGCTCGTTTCTTTAATTTGAGTGTCATAGGTTTTGCTATATTAGCGAAGTTGGGAATGAATTTCCTATAGAATCCACATAAACCTATGAATGATTTTATTTTTGTGGTTGTATTGGGTATTGGGAAGTTTATTATGGCAGATATTTTCTTTGGATTAGGAACTATGCCGTTAGTTGTTACTACATGGCCTAGGAATTCCGTTTCTTTCTTCAGGAATTCACACTTATCCATTTGTAGCTTTAAGTTGGCGTCTCTCAACTTTCCAAATACTCTCCTTAGTGACAACAGGTGTTCTTCCAATGAAGTGGAAAATATAATGATGTCGTCTAAGTATACGAGGCAATCTTTGAAGATTAACTCTTCTAGCAGATTGTTCATACATCTTTGGAAGGTAGCGGGGGCAGTGGTTAGCCCAAAGGGCATACGAGTGAACTCGTAATGACCATGCTTCGTGGAGAAAGCTGTTTTTGGGATTGAGCTAGGTTCCATAGGAATTTGATGGAATCCCTTAGCTAAATCGATTGTTGTGAAATATTGGCACCTACCTAGTTTATCTAGTATTTCGTCCATTCTGGGTGTAGGAAATTTATACTTTATTGTCACCTCGTTTAGACTTCTATAATCTACTACCATACGATATTTCTGCTTTCCTGTAGCATCTATTTTCTTTGGTATCATAGCGATGGGTGCACAATAGGGAGAGTTCGACTTACGAATGATTCCCTGTCTAATCATATCTTTGAGCATTTGAGCATATTTATATGGTCGACGATATACAGGATCTTCGTGATGGGTTTTTATTTCGTGCTTTATAGTACTAGTGAAGGTCAAAATGTCACCTTCTTTATACTGCACGTCCTTAAATTCATAGAGAACTTTCTTTAGTTTCTCCTTTTCTTCGTCATTTAAATGTTCCAACCTTAGCTGGTTGCATTCCCTTAATTCATTCTCTAATGCGGAAGCGAAGTATTGCTCTCCTTCAGGAGATGGGTCAAGGCACTTAGGTGTAGATATATCTTCCCTTGAAGATGGGTTAACACCTTTGTGTGCGGTCTTGCCGACGGCAATTGCTTCTCCACTTTGGATGATTGGGTATGACCTTTCTCCTAACGTTACCGTTTCATTTCGGTAATCGATGACGGCTTTGCTGGCCATCAAATATTCTCTGCCTAAGAGTATGTCATAATTTTCAGAAAAATTATGAATATACAATTTTTGTTTTGTCGGACAGTTTTTGGTTGCATCGCGTGTAATGCTCTGAGTCAGACGGACGGGTCCATTGATGGTATGGACGGTGAGGTTGTCGCTATCGACTTTGGAATCTGTATAGTTTTCTTTTATTATATTTATTGACGATCCCGAGTCCGCGATACCTCTTAATTTTTTATTATTTACGATTATTTCTATATATGGTCTTCCTCGATTTCTTCCGAGGCACTCTGCTGAAAATTTACATCCATTTTCATTTGTCCGCTTTGGCTTTCCCTAGATCGTTTGACTGGCTGATTTGGTGCACTGCTAACTGCCTGTGTCTGATTGATTTGATAGTTTGTGGGATTCTGGACTCTGCCCTGGTTTAAGGAATTTCTAAATTCGTTAAATAACCCTTTATTATTTACGGCATTATTTCCTGAATTATTTCGATTCGATCCAAGATTATTTCTGGAAGTACTTGGATTTTGATTGTTATAATCGTTACTACTATAGCGAGGGTAATAAGTTCCAACATTCCTACGATTGTTATTTCCGTTTCTTGAATGTTCGTGAGTCTTGTTATCAGTTACGAAATTTTCGTAGATTCCTAACTCTTGAGCTGATTTTTCTAGATTAGCCATAGTAGAAATGTCTTTTTTTGCTAAAATGATGAATAGTTTATTGGGTAGAGCATCTTCTATGGTATGTCTGGTGGCATTTGCCAGAGCGTTTTTAAAGATTATCTTATTTTCTGGGCTAGTCTCCAGATTTAGTTTACTTACTATAACATTTGACTTAATTTCTAGTTCTTCTACGAACTTACGAATATTCCCATTGAATTTGGTGTCGTGTAATTGTTGTAGCAGCGTCTCGTATGGAGTGTGGTTGTTGAATTTGCTGATTAGGGCTGCTTTTAGATCGGTCCAGGTGTTGGGTTGAAGGCTTTGTGATAAAAGTTGTGCTCGTCCGCACAGTTGACCCTCAGTGGCTCCGTACATGATGCTTTGTTGCCGGATGTCTTCTGTTGAGTACAATTCGGAGATGTACTTGATCCTACTTATGAACGAGCTTAGGCGTTCTTGGCATCCGTCGTATGGTGGAATTTGCCTGATTGACTTCAAGGCTTGGTTCAGGTGTATTTCTGTTAGCGGCATGTTGATTTCTTTTTATTTATTTGCTTTTTTTTCCTAATATTAATTGAGTTCAATCGTGTGTAGATTCTTTGGCGGCTCTCTTTACTATTAGCGTTACTTTTTTCTCTGATCACTGTAGGTTATTACGCACTGTAACTGTCACTACGCCAATTGATCGTCTTAAAAAAAAGGATTCACTTTTAACTGAGATCCTACCGGCTGCGCCAATTAAATATGCGACACTTCAGTTTACGTTTTAAAAAAGGTTTTATTCTTCACTTAAACTTTAGCGTACATTGATTAGTTATTTCCCCGACGATGACTGAGGTCTGAAGTCTTGAACGGAATTAACTTTGGTTGAATTCTCCGACGGTGTCGCGATTGACGTTTGTCTTGAACAGAACTGAGTTAGCTTCTTAGATGCAGACTATATATATTATGATGCTCGGTTTGGGATTCGGATTTGGATTCGGAGGCGTTGGCTTCGACTTCGGCTTCGGAGATGGAGTACGTGACTCGATCGATATGTGGGAAAGGCGGCTTTTGATGAAAGGCTTCCGCTGCGTATGATCGGTGTTGCATTACTTGGGGGTGGCTGAGAATAGGGCCTCTGATTGGTCAGCTAGGATGGTGTGATTCTTGAGAATCGATTCGTAATTGATCTCTGAAGAGTGGCGTGATTCTGGTGCGGCTGGATTCTAGTGCGGCTGGATTCTAGGGCGGCATCTATTGTTTTATGTTCAACTTCCAGTTTAGGGTGTTTGTTTACATTGCCTGCAATCGGCTGCGCGTGGTCCATTTCGAGCGTGAGATTGTTTATGAGGGTTCGAAGCTGAGGGTGTCGTATTGTTTATAGTATTGTGGGTGCAGGGTAATAGACATAGACAAGGGTATGCGGAGCATGGACTATAGATATGTCACTATATATATGTACATGTATACATACCTACGTTCATAGCCAAAATCCGCAGGAACCATGCTACTCGATTGTTTAATTTATAAATATGTAGATTTGGAAGGACGGAAGAAGTAAGTTTAAATCATGTCGGGGAGTGAGAGAAGGGGGCACGCAGTTGTTCCCGGCTGGGAGGCTCGTCGGCTAGTTGGGGTGGTGATCTTGCCCTCCTCTCACTTAATGCCTATTCTCATTATTACAAGGTTATAATTTATGCGTGCTACGACGAGAGTTAATTTGGACCTAAAACTCGACTGAACACATAATTGGCTCTTTCTTCGACCTGTCCCCGAACGCTTTTCCTCGCCTCAGATCTCGTTGAAGCGGATTGACCCTCCCTTCCTTGGCCATCCCTTGGTCGCAATTTTCATGGAATGACCCCTCTGCGTTCTCATGGGGCTCTCAGGGGCATCTGGCTAGCCGAAGGCAAAAAAAACTATATTCTAGAACATTATAAAATATATTGAATCCTACATAATCAAATTTCTAAACTAAAACTAAACCTTACCCAAAAAAGGTACGCATAAAACAGATAAAATAGATGGAATTTCAAAAAAAATATTAATAAAACGAGGGGGAACGTTGTGAGTTGCTGCGGACACCGCAACTCTACAGTTATACCCGATACTTAGTCAGTATGGCTCTCCTCCGGCAGACGCCGCTAATATTAAACGACACGACAAAGAGTGCGTGCGAGAGAGACAGAAAATCAGTCTGAGCGTGACGTCGGGCGCTGCGTAGCCAGTGCAAATTGATTTGTTCCTTTTGGGTATAAAAATGATCCGATCTGATCCAGATTCAGCAGTCTGATAGATATGGTCATTATTTATGATTCTGCGTTTTTAGTTTTCTCGAATCTGCAATATTGTGGATGCAACAGATTTTCGTCCTTTGTGGGGGCGGAAGGGGGTGGGGCGAAATTCTGAGATATACGTTTTATAGTGAGATCTAACAGAAGTGCGGATACCAAATTTGGTTACTCTAGCCTTAATAGTCTCTGAGATTTGTGGATGCCCCAGATTTTCGTCCTTTGCGGGGGCGGAAGAAGGTGTGGCGAAATTTGGACACGAAACGGTCAAGGTCCGATATCACAGGAGTGTGGATACCAAATTTGGTTGCTCTGGCTCTTATAGGTTCCTTGAACTCATATTTTGCAATTGGCAAAGCCGACCATGAAACCTGTGTGTTAGAGAGAGACAGAGCGAGAAAGAATGAAATTGTTTTCTTGATTCTGGCTATAATAATTATACGATCTGGTTGATATTTTACACTCTAGAACATATAGTCATCCTCTACGATTCTGCGTTTTTGGTTTTATCGTATCTTTAAAAATGTGGATGCCACAGATTTTCGTCCTTTGTGGGGGCGGAAGTGGGCGGGGCGAAGTTTTGAAATATTTTTGTAGCAGTGACATATCACAGAAGTCTGGATCCAAAACATCGTTGCTCTAGCTCTTATAGTCTTTGAGCACTAGGCGCTGAAGGGGACGGACAGACGGACGGACGGACAGACGGACAGACAGACATGGCTCAATCGACTCGGCTATTGATGCTGATCAAGAATATATATACTTTATGGGGTCGGAAACGATTCCTTCTGGACGTTACACACATCCACTTTTACCACAAATCTAATATACCCCAATACTCATTTTGAGAGTCGGGTATAATGACTTAATAATAATGATAAATAAAACGAGGGGGAACGTTGTGAGTTGCTGCGGACACCGCAACTCTACGGTTATACCCGATACTAAGTCAGTATGGCTCTCCTCCGGCAGACGCCGCTAATATTAAACGACACGACAAAGAGTGCGTGCGAGAGAGACAGAAAATCAGTCTGAGCGTGACGTCGGGAGCTGCGTAGCCACTGCAAATTGATTTGTTCCTATTGGCTATAAAAATGATCTGATCTGATCCAGATTCAGCAATCTGATAGATATGGTCATTATCAATGATTCTGCGTTTTTAGTTTTCTCGAATGTGCAATATTTTGGATGCAACAGATTTTCGTCCTTTGTGTGGGCGGAAGGGGGTGGGGCGAAATTTTGAGATACACGTTTTATAGTAAAATCTAACAGGAGTGCGGATACCAAATTTGGTTACTCTAGCCTTAATAGTCTCTGAGATTTTTGAATATCCCCAGATTTTCGTCCTTTGCGGGGGCCGAAGGGGGTGTGGCGAAATTTTGAAACAAACTCGTCTCGGTCCGATATATTAGGAGTGTGGATACCAAATTTGGTTGCTCTAGCTTTTGTAGTCTCTGAGATCTAGGCGCTAACGTTTTACTCTAAGCAAAGCCGCCTATGCTACGTGTGTGTTAGAGAGAGACAGGGCGAGAAAAAATTAAATTAAATTCTTGATGCTGGCTATAATAATGATACGATCCAATTCAGATTCCGCAGTCTTAAAGATATGGTCATTCTCTACAATTCTACGTTTTTGGTTTTCTCATATCTTTAAAATTGTGGATGCCACAGATTTTCGTCCTTTGTGGGGGCGGAAGTGGGCGGGGCGAAGTTTTGAAATATTTTTGTAGCAGTGACATATCACAGAAGTCTGGATCCAAAACATCGTTGCTCTAGCTCTTATAGTCTTTGAGCACTAGGAGCAGAAGGGGACGGACAGACGGACGGACGGACAGACAGACAGGGCTCAATCGACTCGGATATTGATGCTGATCAAGAATATATATACTTTATGGGGTCGGAAACGATTTCTCTGGACGTTACACACATCCACTTTTACCACAAATCTAATATACCCCAATACTCATTTTGAGTATCGGGTATAATGAATAATTATTTCACATATAACGAGGGGGAACGTTGTGAGTTGCTGCGGACACCACAACTCTATGGTTATACCCGATACTAAGTCAGTATGGCTCTCCTCCGGCAGACGCCGCTAATATTAAACGACACGACAAAGAGTGCGTGCGAGAGAGACAGAAAATCAGTCTGAGCGTGACGTCGGGCGCTGCGTAGCCACTGCAAATTTATTTGTTCCTATTGGCTATAAAAATGATCTGATCTGATCCAGATTCAGCAATCTGATAGATATGGTCATTATCTATGATTCTGCGTTTTTAGTTTTCTCGAATGTGCAATATTGTGGATGCAACAGATTTTCGTCCTTTGTGTGGGCGGAAGGGGGTGGGGCGAAATTTTAAGATACACGTTTTATAGTAAGATCTAACAGGAGTGTGGATACCAAATTTGGTTGCTCTAGCTCTTGTAGTCTCTGAGATCTAGGCGCTAATGTTTTACTCTAAGCAAAGCCGCCTATGCTACGTGTGTGTTAGAGAGAGACAGGTCGAGAAAAAATGAAATTGTTTTCTTGATGCTGGCTATAATAATAATACGATCCAATTCAGATTCCGCAGTCTTAAAGATATGGTCATTCTCTACGATTCTACGTTTTTGGTTTTATTGTATCGTTAAAATTGTGGAAGTGGGCGGGGCGAAGTTTTGAAATATTTTTGTAGCAGTGACATATCACAGAAGTCTGGATCCAAAACATCGTTGCTCCAGCTCTTATAGTCTTTGAGCACTAGGCGCTGAAGGGGACGGACAGACGGACAGACGGACGGACGGACGGACGGACAGACGGACAGACAGACAGGGCTCAATCGACTCGGCTATTGATGCTGATCAAGAATTATATACTTTATGGGATCGGAAACGATTCCTTCTGGACGTTACACACATCCACTTTTACCACAAATCTAATATACCCCAATACTCATTTTGAGTATCGGGTATAAAAAGTCTAACAACGGCCAGACCGAAAGGGGTGGGGAAGAAACAGAAACAGTAAGGGGGGAAGCATTACTTTTTCAGTGGGACCCGAGTCAAACCGTTTGAGTTGAGTCTTTTTACGTTTCTCTTTCACACTCACCCGCAGATCCGCATGTCCACCGACGAAAGCGCTTTCCGGAGGAGGCTCGGACTTGGAACGAGAACTCCGATAGGGACTGGCATAAAGCACAAAAAAACTCACTCACTCCCACTTTCCTCTCTCCACACTTACTTTGAGAGACTCATTACATTCGAAAAAAAACTTTCTCGCCCCTTTTCTTTTCTCGTTCGCGCCGCCACTTGCCGACTGCCGATGTCTTTCTCACAAAAAAACTAGCAAAAAAAATTATTTAAATTAACATTAAACACTCGACAACACACATATAATTTTTTTTTCAAATTTCTGCCTTCCCGATCTCTTTCCGACCTTCCGCAATCGGACTGTTTCCGACGATCGCTCGCGACGCCACTCGAAAGACCCCGCCAAATCTCAGACTGTTCTTGGTCGCGCTCAGTCTACGCTATGTAGCCCTTCCTTGGCTCGCTCTCCAACCAGACGTTTGAGTTTTTTTTTTCCTCCCAAAAACCACCCAACTCCCGCTAGCGTGTCGTTGGTGCCCGGGTACTTGGGCCTCTGGACCCCTTTTGCGTCCCTCGGCCGCTCGATCTCCTCGACGCCTCGGCGTCTTTGGATCCGTGAAGCTGAACCGGGCCGGTTTTGAAATGAAAATACGGCGACACGGCGTTCCTCTTTTGCCGTATCCACTGCGCCAATAGCCGTTCCTATGCGGATGAAATTATCTAACTAGTTGGACCAATTACTTTCTCCCCTTCTCCATCTTACCTAGCTTGGAAAAACTAACGCCGGATTAACTCAACCTTTTCTCGTTTCTGAAGCACTTAGATTAAAATATATATTTTTTTTTGTTGATAAAAGAAAACGAATGCTCGGGTCGAGCGCCAAAACGGGAAGAGACCGAAGCCAAGCCCCTCAACATGCTAGAACCCTCGGGCCCTCTCATAGAACAAGGGAAATGCCAGAGAAAGTTGACAATCTAGGCTGTTAAATCTATCACCTTTTTCTATGCCCCTTTTCGTGACCTCCCAAACCTAGCCCATAGAGGGTTTATGCTCTGCCACGGCCATTACGGTGCCGACCACTAGATGGCGCTGCGAACTAGCTCTCTCGGCTGATCCAAGCGTTACAGCAGCGGATTGCTTACAAAGTCGTCGCTTACCGCAAAAGCTCTCTTGCCGTTCCATTGCCATATCGTTTCACTCCAGTGCCAAGCTTTGCTTGGGATTGGGTCCTCACCACTGTGCTTAGTGGGTCTCACTCGAATTCGAGCTTTCGCGCCGTGAAGTTGTGGCCTGCGCATCGCAGTTGTTGGAGGCGACAGAATAATTGGCTTAGCAGCGATTCGAAATTCGTGGTGCAAAGTCAATTCCGGTAAAGGACTCGCCAAGTGCCGCTCAAGTACCGTTACAACCAAGGAAAATATTAGGACACCCAAAAGACACTCCAACTCAAATTGAGGAAAAGGTGTGGCAATCAAGATATACTTTCATTATTGGTCGGAAAGGACAGAACAGAACACAGGGGTAAGGGTATGCACATGCCGTTGCATTTGCCAGGAGCCAACTGCCACCCCGTGTGCCTCCATCTGGAGTTGCTGGATGAGGCTGTTTTCACATTTCCCGCGCTGCCAGCAGGTTGACGACCCGCCGTATACCGTACGGAAAAAGCCGGCTTTGACAATCGCCAGGGCCCGTTCCGGGGCTTCACACTCACTTTCGTTCATCGCGTCCCGGGGGTTGTGGTGTTTTCTATGTCCCTCTACCACCCAACGGTTCACACAACGATTACCAAATAGAACAATCTGTCGGCTTACGCTGCGTATGCTCAATGGCTGAAAGCCCGACAGCTGCCCACCGCTGGTGGGCCGTGCGCTGTTTACTTGGCCCACATCCCGCGAGGGTGACTCTCAGCCATATTCGGGGATTGTGGGAATCTCTTTGCCTAGCACGCACTGGCACTTGATTTCTGGGGGCGGTCTCAAGAGCCGCATGCTCTTGTGACTGGAAGAAAATACATAAGTGCTAAATATGGTAAAAGTTTCTAAGCTCAGTGAACGATCTCTGGATGCCCTGCCAAACCGACTCTATTCAAATTCAAGACTCAAGATCTTAGTCATTGTTATACCCGATACTCAAAATGAGTATTGGGGTATATTAGATTTGTGGTGAAAGTGGATGTGTGTAACGTCCAGAAGGAATCGTTTCCGACCCCATAAAGTATATACATATATTCTTGATCAGCATCAATAGCCGAGTCGATTGAGCCCTGTCTGTCTGTCTGTCTGTTCGTCTGTCCGTCTGTCCGTCTGTCCGTCCGTCCGTCCGTCTGTCCGTCCCTATCAGCGCCTAGTGCTCAAAGACTATAAGAGCTAGAGCAACGACGTTTTATATCAGGACTTCTGTGATATGTCACTGCTACAAGTATATTTCAAAACTTTGCCCCGCCCACTTCCGCCCCCACAAAGGGCGAAAATCTGTGGCATCCACAAATTCAGAGATACGAGAAAACTGAAAACGCAAAATCGTTGAGGCTGACTATATCTTCTAAAGTGCAAAATCTCAACCAGATCGTATAATTATTATAGCCAGAATCAAGAAAACAATTTCATTCTTTCTCGCTCTGTCTCTCTCTAACACACAGGTTTCATGGTCGGTTTTGCCAATTGCAAAATATGAGTTCAAGGAGTTCAGAGCAACCAAATTTGGTATCCACACTCCTGTGATATCGGACCTTGACCGTTTTGTGTCAAAATTTCGCCACACCCCCTACCGCCCGCGTAAAGAACCAATAAAGGACGAAATATTGCAGATTCGAGAAAACTAAAAACGCAGAATCATAGAGAATGACCATATATATCCGGTTGCGGAGTCTGGATCAGATCGGATAATTTGTATAGCCAAAAGCAACAAATCAATTTGCAGTGGCTACGCAGCGCCCGACGTCACGCTCAGACTGATTTTCTGTCTCTCTCGCACGCACTCTTTATCGTGTCGCTTAATATTAGCGGCGTCTGCCGGAGGAGAGCCATACTGACTAAGTATCGGGTATAAATGTAGAGTTGCGGTGTCCGCAGCAACTCACAACGTTCCTCCTCGTTTTAGCTGTAATTACGGCTGACTCGATCGCTTCACTTCCGCTTGATGCCAAAGCAGTTAACCTTGGAGTCGCTTAGACAATGCAATGCTGCATAAGCAGAGCCCACTAATCATCAATGAAGCGTGCAACAAGATTCGAAATCTTTAAGATACGAGTAGCAATTCAGTTTCGCAGTCACGTGGAGAACATACTACGGCATTAGTAGGTAGATGGCCACCAAGTAAATGGGCCCCACCAGCAGAGTTCTGTTCTGCTGCCCCACACACAACTATTGTACAACCGGTTGAATGTTTGCACAACTTTTTGTCAAGTTTGGGTTCTTCAGGTGCTGTTTTTCCTGCGGTGCTTTTCGGTCTGTTGCCAAGCATTAAATATTACTGAATGACTGCGGCTACTCTCCCATCGTTTTTGCCCACATTTGTTGTGGGGAGGGGGCTACGTGTGGAGCATACACTCGTTTTGGCTCTGGCTCTGGCTCCGTCTCCGTTTCGTTAGCTGGTTAATTTGAATTTCACACACACACACACTCAGATTCTCTTTCCCTGTCAATGCTCTTGCTGCTCCCCCTCTGATAACCATATTTTTAGTGGGGCTTGTGTTATATTTAAAGCAAAAGCTTTGGCCACCCTCGCGCCACCTAAAGGTCAGCCAGAGTTACACCTTAACTAAAGCCACTTCCTGCTCTTAACCACCTAGGTCCGCTTCCTTTCATGTCCGCGCTCCCTTTTTCAGGGGCTTTGCGTGTGTGTCGAACATGAACTAATCGTGTTTCCAGTTAACATTTAACATAATTTCATTGCTGCTGCTGTTGGCCACAAGGCACCGTTAGCTGGGCTCTGTTACTGAGACAACCGCAAGGCATTCTGACCCTGGCTGCTTGCCTTTAATTACTCATACGCCGAGTGTGACGAGTGCTGACCCCGCCCAAAATGGAAGAGGAGCGTGCAGTGGGGTCCCAGCGAATGCACCGCGAATTGAGGGCTATCCCACGATTGCAGCTTGTTCTCCACCTCCTCCTCCTCCTCCTCCGCCGCCAGCACTTTGCTCTGCTTTTGCCTTTTGCTGGGCAGTAAACATTTGCCTAATGGGGCTTCTTTTTAAGAGGGTGTCGTTGTGTAGAGACCGAGCCCGGACATTGCCCTCCAACACAATTGCGCCCTCAAGCATGGAAGAGGCGGCTGCCCCTCTGGCAACAAAAAAAAAAAAAAAAAACTAAAACCAAAACTGAAATTGTCGTTAATTTGTTTTGTGTGCAAAGTGAAATTTTTGTGCGATTATGTTTCGAGCTCTGGCTATGTATTTCTGTAGCTGTTGCCTCGTTTTGTTAATGCAGCGATAAATTCGTGACGTTCGTTTTACACACATGCCGCTGGCTCCAGTCGGAGCTACAGCCACAGCTACAGCTACAGCTCCAGAGCCAGACGCAGCCCAGTCGCCCGCCAGAGACACGTTTTGTTGACCCCAAAGAGAACTTTCCACCGAGCGGTACGAAAGCTCTCCTCTGCACTCAACTCTACCCCCACCTCGTTGATGTTTGCCATTCGCTTGCCATTTTAGTATTCATCAAAACGAGGGAAATGTGGCTGGCAGAATGTGCAAATTGCATGCGACAAGCAATTTGGCCAAGCCACATCCTGGCCCCATTTCCTGATCCTTTTGCAGCCCCTGTCGCGGCCTGGCTTAACAATGCTATGCCATCAGGCATTCAGATGCTTCGCATTCACTTTGACATGCCAAAAACGCAGGAATGATATCATGTCAACCCCTCCCCAACAGTGACCTAAATTCGGCTCTATTCCACGCGGGTGCGGGTGGCCACAACAATTGTCCCGGGTATTGATTTTTGGCCTTCATTTTAGCTGGATTTTGAGTCAGAGTTGAACTGAACTTCCAATGAAAAGACTGAACAAGCCGAGGACCAAAGCAGGTGAAGATGCGCTAGAAGGAAGAGTAGCTGCTGCCTTGCTATAAGGAAATAGCAACATAAGCATCCACATCCACATCAATATAAACATAAACCAAACCATCAACAGACGAAGCCGCAATGTTTTTGCCTGTGAAATCAAATCAGTAAGTAGACGGTGAAATTCGAGCTGGAGTCTCCCCCGAAAACAGAGCGCTCCCTGGCATAGCATAAACATGAACATGAGCATAAATATCCCCCGGGCTATGGCCGGGGAATTTTCATGCATCCTGCGACAGCTTGCCGCCTCCATCACCATTATGATTATACAATTTGATTCTGTTGCAGCTCGGGACAGGCGAGTGGCAACAACGAGGATGTCACCACCACCAGCAACAATTCCACACAAACGCCCAGCGATCTGAGCCCACCGGGACCCAACGAGGAGGTCTTGCCCCAGGCGCATCATCAGAATCCAGGACATTGCATTGCCTCCTTTGCGGCCATCAACCAGATGAGAACTAATGCCCAGGTTTGTCACCATCCATCAAACTTGCTAGGGGATAGAACATTGAGAGGTCTGGAGCACTAGAGCTAGTCAGAATATCCTTTTATTTATGTATCAGCTAAAGAAGAAGAAGTTTCCCCCCCAGTGAATGTTCTTGAAAGGGCATTGAAAACTTTCCTATTAATTGACAGATCTTGATATTGCCATACTAATTGCATTAGGCGTGCACATAATTAAAATATTTATTTAGAATGGGCGCGTGATTGAGGCCGCCGCCAGTGTTTTAGTTGACGCGGTCCCACATGCCGCATACTTAATTTCTTTCTTTCGTTTCTCTTTATTTGGCCAGTCGGCAAAATTAATTGTCACCCAGCCCCAGCCCCAGCACAGAGTTCAGCAGAGGTGGGGGTGGGGCCATCTGAACGAATTGCCGGTTTAGAGCCCCAGCGGGCGATTTGGCCTTAGCCCGAATCGAGCCATGATGTAAGCGACACTTTGCCATCAAAGATGGTTTTCAATCGAGGGCATTGACAGCCAGGAGGGGACTCTTTCGAAAGTTATTAATGGACTAGGTATGTCTGGAGAAAGTTGGCTCTTGTAAGGATGCAAGCGGGGCAGGAGGCGCACTGTAAAATTGAGCACGTAGCCAGGAATTAATCGGATTTGTAAAGCGACAGTTTTGCCTGGCCCCATCGGAAGGGAACTGTACTCCATGTGTCAACAGCCTGTGGTAATGGCCCTTCTACTATCCTTTTAGCTCTGCGACGTTCGTCTGGAGGTGGGCGGCGACACCATCAATGCCCATCGAGTGGTGCTGGCCTCTGTCTCGCCCTATTTCTATGCGATGTTCAACGGTGAGTGGAGTTCAACGGGATGCTTGCCAGGGCAATGGGGAATGAGAGCTGCTTCATTCATTACTCACCCGAATCTCTATTCATTCCAGATGACATGCTCGAACGCACTCAGGGCCTGGTCCGGCTCCATGACGTGGACAGCACCGCTCTGCGCCAGTTGATCGACTACACCTACACCGGAGAGATCACAATCACCGAGCAAAACGTGCAGGTGCTGCTGCCCGCCTCGGGACTGCTGCAGATGCATTCGGTGCGCGACGCGTGCTGCATCCCTCCAATTGTCTGGGGATCCGCAGCTTTGCGGATCCCACAAGTACGCGCTGCAGAACTTCCAGCAGGTGGTAGGTACAGAGGAATTCCTGCTGCTGCCCTTCGAGGAGGTCAGGGAGCTGATATCGAACAGCCAGCTGAACATCAGCTCCGAAGAGAAGGTCTTCATGGCGGTGGTCAACTGGGTCAAGCACGATCTGGCCACGCGGCGGCTGCACACGTCAGAGCTGATGTCCCACGTGCGCCTGCCCCTCGTCAGCCGCGACTTCCTTATGAGCTGTGTGGAGGCGGAGACCCTGATGCGCGACGACTCCGAGTACAAGGAGCTGCTGCTGGAGGCCATGAAGTACCATCTTTTGCCGGAGCAGCGCAGCGTGATGGGCAGTCAGCGTACCCAGGAGCGGCGGCCAGAGGGCATGAAGCCGTATGTGTTCGCCGTCGGCGGGGGCAGCCTCTTCGCCATCCACAACGAGTGCGAGGTGTACAATCCGAGGAGCAACACCTGGAGTCCGGTGGCCCCCATGCTGTGGCGTCGCTCTCGATCCGGGGTCACGTCGCTGCACAAGCAGCTCTACGTGGTCGGCGGTTACGACGGGGTCAGCTATCTGGCCACGGCCGAGAGCTACAAACCGCTCACCAACAAGTGGAGCAACATCACCCCGATGGGCACCAAGAGAAGCTGCCTGGGCATCTGCTCCTACGACGCCCTCATCTACGTGTGCGGCGGCTACGACGGTGCCTCCTGCCTCAGTAGCATGGAACGCTATGATCCGCTCACGGGCATCTGGAGCTCCTGTCCGGCCATGAGCACGCGCCGTCACTACTGCCGCCTGGCAGTGCTGGAGAACTGCATCTACAGCCTGGGCGGGTTCGACTCCACCAACTATCAGTGCAGTGTCGAACGCTTTGATCCGCGCGTGGGCCGCTGGCAGCCTGTTCCCAGCATGACCGCACGTCGCAGCAGCTGTGGAGTGGCCTCCACCGATGGCCACCTGTACTGCATTGGCGGAAACGATGGGACCATGTGCATGTCCAGCGGCGAGCGGTACAATCTAAGGCGTAACACTTGGGAGCCTATTGCAGCCATGCATTCACGCAGGTAGGAAACTGTGGTTATTCCTTGCTTGGGTTGTCAATGCTTACGGATGATTCGATTTCCTTTCAGATCAACTCACGAAGTGGTCGAGGTGGAGGGCGCCTTGTTCGCGGCAATGATGGCAGCTCCTCGCTGAATTCCGTGGAACGCTATGACCCGCGTCTCAACAAGTGGAGCGTGGTCAATGCGATGGTGGCCCGACGCAGTTCCGTGGGCGCTGCAGTGCTAGAGTGCTTTTATCTGGGGCGAGGACTGGTGCAGACGACGAACTTATGACCCTTGGCCAGCATCAGCGAGTCCTTTGCCGCTGCGTCAGCGAGCGCCGCTAGCAACACCAACGGAACGGCAGCAGTAGCAGCATCAGTAACCGGAGGCACTCTGACTCCCAGTCGAGCGGAGGCGGCTGCCTTCACGTCCAACATTGCATTGAGCAGCTCGGCGCCCTCAGCTAGTTCCACATTGCGCCGCCACCGTCGCGATACGCCCGGCCTGGCCGAGACCCGGAGAACCAACAGCAACGCCAGCAGCAGCAGTGGAAGTGGCAGCGGCAGTGAGAGTGGCAGCAGTGCCACCAGCGGGACAGGAGCAGGAGTAGGAGTAAAGCCACCGGCGACAGCCTGATCCTGGTCTATGTCGCGTCGTTTTTAAGCCAACTACAAAACACGCCTAATGCAGGAATTTGATTGATTGTTCAGTTCGTTATAAATTATAGATATATATATAGGAATAGACACACGCATAAGTGCGACTATTCATCATGACGGAGATGCGTGCAGCCACCACCTAGGACCGGCCCTGGCGGTTGTTCGATTGCTCAACATGGACGGACTACAGTATGAATGCAAAACGGGATTCCCCTTACACATGCCACACATAGGAAAACAGAGCTACAACCACATATTTCTAGTCAAGATCTCTCACATTAGACACGCGCACACACCCTACCACACATCCACATCACATGGGAATGCCGCAGGGTCCTGGATAGTCTTGTAGCAAGGACATCAAACAACAAACATGGAGAAGTAACCTAATCTGCCTACAATTTACATAAATAAATCTCTATACACATAAATTATATACCATATACACTCTTATGTAATATTCTTATGTATTTTATACACGCAATTATAATGATAAGTAAATGTTTCGTATTTGAAGACGGTCAGAGTCAAACGGCGTCCTCATTGTCTGCTACTTTGGTTCGTTCCCCTCTTGAATATCTTGATATTTGTACTAGGATTGTGGAACAGTGCCGTGCCGCAATCAGTGCCCGAATCAAATCATATGTTCTGCTGTCTTGCGTGCCAACTTGCCCACGTTGTTGCCGTCCTCCTGCCCCAGCGGATTGCCCGATGCAGCGATAATTTTTCCTGGATTAATCCAATCCTTGGGCAAGCCCGTGCCAACTGTAATAATGATGGGGATGGTGATTATTGAAGAGTCGAACAATTGCTGGGTGGACACGTCAGTTCGATTTTTCACGAGTGTGTGCAGCAACCGGTGAGAGCTAAAACCAATATTAACAATCGGCCATGACCAATGGACGACCAAGCAAGCGACAAGTACAGATCGACAGTTCTCAGTACGCATTTATTATAAGTCTCAGTTTCACGTGATTCTTGATGATGGGACAATGAACGTTAAATGCTGATGCGGCCATCTGCCTTCGTCGACTCCTTACCTCACAAACTGAGGGCGCTTGGCCCGCTGTGCTCTGCTGTGCCTTGGCGCTTGCGATTCGAAGATGATGTGGGATGAAGCTCTCTCCGAAAGGCAAGGCCAACGCACAACCCGAGCAGGCAATTCGTGAAAAAATGAAGACGACAAGCCGCTTGAGAGTGGTTAAAACTAAACGGTACTTAGGCACTACCTCGAAAATATGGGATAAGAATTAATTAACAACAAGGAATATTGGCCGATTCTTAGTCCAAGTCGCCAGCTACTGTGTTGCGCGGAAGGATTGGAGAAACGTAAACAGAACGAAATTTATGTGGCAAAAAGAGAGAGTACGAAGAACTTTTTAGAAGTTACCCAAACATTAAGGCTATCTATAATACATATTGGCCAGTGATTGGAATCAAAATCAGAAACCGTTCAACTTAAAAGTAAACTCTTTTTGTTAATCAAAACGAGAGCTATTTACTTTTGTAAACCTTCTCGGTCATGTCGTCGAAGGCAGAGTCCTGAATGTTCAACATCAAGCTATCCGCCGACAGGTAGACCTTGTTCTGTGAGGTGGCAATCTGTGAAGAAAGGGCAAATGTTGAGATTCACATTGAGATCGATATTGAGGTGAAAATCATACCGTGCGGGCAATGCTTTGTGCGGCACGTAGCTTGCGCAGCTTCAGATAAGCTGGGTTCTGCTTTACGGCCAGACCTAAGTAAACATATCGGTTAAGGGAAAAACCAGGGCACAAATCAAATGGCAATTGCAAAATCGAAAGATAAAGTTTGTGTGTTTGTAAAAGGATATCATTTTCGCTGCCTCGGCTTCACCCTCAGCCTGGACAATCTTCTGTTGCTTCTCTTGCTTAGCCCGCTCCACAAAGAAGACGGCGCGCTGCGCCTCCTGCTGGGCCACCTGTTTCGCCTCGATGGCGGCAGTGTATTCCTTGCCGAAGCTCAGCTCGGTGAGGGAGACATCGTCCAGAATGATGTTGAAGTCGCGGGCACGCTCGACCAGCTCCTTGCGGATCAAAAGCGACACCTTCACACAAGGAATTCTCGTTTAGAATCAAATCAAATCTGATTGTGCTCAAGCCACTCACCTGCTGACGCTGTGTAATCAACTGCGAGGCATTGAACTTGGCGATCACGCTCTTCAACACCTCATTGCAGATGGAGGGCAGCACCTTCTCGTCGTAGTCCACGCCCAGCTGCTTGTGCAGGGAGGGAAGATTCAGAGAGTCGGGACGCGACAGCACACGCAGTGAAATGTTGATCATCTGCAAGTCTTTCGAGCCCGTCGGCGAGGCAATTTTACGGGGACGGGAGCGAATATCGTAGATGATGGGATACTGGAACCATGGAATGCGGACATGCAGACCCTCCGAGAATATATCATCCTGTATGCCGCCAACGCGGTTGAAAATGATGGCGCGGTGACCGCCGTCGACTGCAAGCATAAAAATATGGAGTTTGGTTATGCAATCGTGTTCAGATGAAACATTGGAAGTGGAAATATAAGAAGTGGCCAGAACTATATATCATGGATGGGTCTACGCAGTATGCAAAATAAATCCAGATTCTATGCAAGCGAAAGTTGTGCAAGGCTTTTTAATAGTTATGAAATATGGAGATAGCCCAAGCCCTCGCATACACTCACACATCGGCACTCAGTAGGGTTGAGGTTATGTGCACATGCCTCTTCGGCATTCGAGTTTCTGCTATTATCCATCAATTTTCGACATTTTTTCAATCCCATTTCCCACTTACCTGTGTAAAAGGACTGGCTAACACCATAGGCTACAGCTCCCGCGGCCGCCAGGAGCTTCAGTCCAATACCCAGTCCAGGTGGGCCACCTTTGCCCAGCTTGCCCGCAAGATCGTTCAGTTTGCTTTGCGCCATGTTGTTTGTAATCTAAATGAAGAAGTTTATACTGAGAATCTGTCTCTTCAACTATTTCAGAGCTTGCTTTGAGTTAATAAACGGAAATTTCATAATTACATCGCACAAAAAGAAAAACCGCACGTTCTATTTACCTGAATTCTTATCGATAAGAAATCGAACTTAGCCCACATAAGCCCCCTCTACTTAAAAAGTTCAACTACTTGAGGTAAATGGCGGAATATATTAACGCTTGAAAATTCTTCTTGTAGATTCATTCCATGTTTCTTCTGAACTTAAAAATAACCACGCTAACTTTCACCTCAACTACGCTAACATTATTAAATATTCATTATTTTCGGTGGAAAATTAAAATACCCCCTTGGCTTGCAATGGGTTAATCGTTCTCCGTCGAATATTGGAAAGCATATTGCTCAATTTTGATGTTCCGTCGAATATTACTAGGTGGATAAAACATTTAGTCATGCCCACTTAATTTTATCCGATTAATGAATGAATTTTCTACCTAACTGGCTTATTTTAACCACTGGCTTTTATTGCATTTTAGCGAAATAGGTCACACAAAAAATCGAAAGGGGATGGTCGTTCCAATTGCTCAATTTCTTTATTCCCTTGAATAGTACTGGCTAACTAAAACCCTTAGTTCTGCCACTAACCATACAGTATATAGATGTGCCAGTTCATACAACGAAAGCGTCACACACTGGCTAGCGCATGATGCAATTATACAAGGTGGTCTCGTCGGCAAAAGTTAGTCCCTTAACGTATCAAAAAATTCGTCCGTGAACAACCTTCACCTTCATGGGCCATGAAGCAATTATACAAGGTGGTCTCGTCGGGAGCCGAAGTTCGTTCGTGTTGTCCCTTATCGTCAGTGCATGCTTGCTTGTTGATGATGAAGGTTGTTATGTCCCTTATGTCCCGACACGGGCCTGTTAAGGGTTAATCAACATTAACATATACCGTCTCACTCACACTCACTATACTATGTGCCCTTCACTCGCACTTATTGCTAGCATACGTTAAGGGACTAACTTTTGCCGACGAGACCACCTTGTATAATTGCATCATGTCATGGGCTAGCGCGTTCAGTACCCCAGAGTGACGTCATCATGAGAGAGAGAGCGCAGAGAGAACATCTTTGCATGTGTTAGTACACACCCAATATGTTTCGACAAAAATATGTGATTGTATGCTTTTTCAGATTTTTTTGAACTCTCTCAGGTCTGGTTCTGTTTTGCCACCAGCATGTTTTAGTGTATGGGTGCACATGAATTCTCACGTACTTTGCGTGTGTGTGTTTAGTATTGCTGGCCGCTAGAACTGAAATTTGAGTTTGGTTCTTGTTTTGGGTGTTTTGATGGACTGACCTACCACCACAAAATAAATGAAGAATGGGCACGTACGGTACGGTACACTAGGGCGCGGGAAATAAAATAAAAGCTGTTATTTGTTTGATTTATACCACAAAATATAAAATATTACAATAATATAATTACACATTTATTTGCTTATTATACCCGATACTCAAAATGAGTATTGGGGTATATTAGATTTGTGGTAAAAGTGGATGTGTGTAACGTCCAGAAGGAATCGTTTCCGACCCCATAAAGTATATACATATATTCTTGATCAGCATCAATAGCCGAGTCGATTGAGCCATGTCTGTCTGTCCGTCTGCCCGTCCGTCCGTCTGTCCGTCCCCTTCAGCGCCTAGTGCTCAAAGACTATAAGAGCTAGAGCAACGATGTTTTGGATCCAGACTTTTGTGATATGTCACCGCTACAAAAATATTTTAAAACTTTGCCCCGCCCACTTCCGCCCCACAAAGGGCGAAAATCTGTGGCATCCACAATTTCGACGTTACGAGAAAACTAAAAACGCAGAATCGTAGAAGATGACTTTATCTTCTAGAGTGCAAAATCTGAACCAGATCGTATAATTATTATAGCCAGATTCAAGAAAACAATTTCATTCTTTCTCGCTCTGTCTCTCTCTAACACACAGGTTTCATGGTCGGTTTTGCCAATTGCAAAATATGAGTTCAAGGATCTCACAACCCATAAGAGCTAGAGCAACCAAATTTGGTATCCACACTCCTGTTATATCGGACCTTGACCGTTTTGTGTCAAAATTTCGCCACACCCCCTTCCGCCCCCGCAAAGAACGAAAATCTGGGGCATCCACAAATCTCAGAGACTATTAACGCTAAACTAACCAAATTTGGTATCCGCACTCCTGTTAGATCTCACTATAAAACGTATATCTCAAAATTTCGACTCACCTCCTTCGGCCCCCCCAAAGGACGAAAATCTGTGGCATCCACAATTTTGAAGATACGAGAAAACTAAAACGCAGAATCATAGATAATGATCATATCTATCAGGTTGCTGAATCTGGATCAGATCAGATCATTTTTAAAGCCAAAGGGAACAAATCAATTTGCACTGGCTACGCAGCGCCCGACGTCACGCTCAGACTGATTTTCTGTCTCTCTCGCACGCACTCTTTGTCGTGTCGTTTAACATTAGCGGCGTCTGCCGGTGGAGAGCCATACTGACTTAGTATTGGGTATAACTGTAGAGTTGCGGTGTCCGCAGCAACTCACAACGTTCCCCTCGTTATACCCGATACTCAAAATGAGTATTGGGGTATATTAGATTTGTGGGAAAAGTGGATGTGGGTAACGTCCAAAAGGAATCGTTTCCGACCCCATAAAGTATATATATTCTTGATCAGCATCAATAGCCGAGTCGATTGAGCCATGGCTGTCTGTCCGTCTGTCCGTCCGTCCGTCTGTCCCCGTAACGAGGGGAACGTTGTGAGTTGCTGCGGAGACCGCAACTCTACAGCTATACCCGATACTAAGTCAGTATGGGTCTCCTCCGGCAGACGCCGCTAATATTAAACGACACGACAAGGAGTGCGTGCGAGAGAGACAGAAAATCAGTCTGAGCGTGACGTCGGGCGCTGCGTAGCCAGTGCAAATTGATTTGTTCCTTTTGGCTATAAAAATGATCTGATCTGATCCAGATTCAGCAATCTGATATATATGATCATTATCTATGATTCTGCGTTTTTAGTTTTCTCGTATCCTCAATATTGTGGATGCAACAGATTTTCGTCCTTTGTGGGGGCGGAAGGGGGTGGGGCGAAATTTTGAGATATACGTTTTATAGTGAGATCTAACAGGAGTGCGGATACCAAATTTAGTTACTCTAGCCTTAATAGTCTCTGAGATTTGTGAATATCCCCAGATTTTCATCCTTTGCGGGGGCGGAAGGGGGTGTGGCGAAAGTTTTAAACAAACTCGTCTCGGTCCGATATTTTAGGAGTGTGGATACCAAGTTTGGGCGCTCTTGCTTTTGTAGTCTCTGAGATCTAGGCGCTAATGTTTTACTCTAAGCAAAGCCGGCTATGCTACGTGTGTGTTAGAGAGAGACAGGGCGAGAAAAAATGAAATTGTTTTCTTGATTCTGGCTATAATAATTATACAATCTGGTTCAGATTTTGCACTCTAGAAGATATAGTCATCTTCTACGATTCTGCGTTTTTAGTTTTCTCGTAACGTCGAAATTGTGGATGCCCCAGATTTTCGTCCTTTGCGGGGGCGGAAGGGGGTGTGGCGAAATTTGGACACGAAACGGTCAAGGTCCAATATCACAGGAGTGTGGATACCAAATTTGGTTGCTCTGGCTCTTATAGGTTCTGAGATCCTTGATCCTTTTGCAATTGGCAAAACAGACCATGAAACCTGTGTGTTAGAGAGAGACAGAGCGAGAAAGAATGAAATTGTTTTCTTGATTCTGGCTATAATAATTATACGATCTGGTTGAGATTTTACACTCTAGAACATATAGTCATCCTCTACGATTCTGCGTTTTTGGTTTTATCGTATCTTTAAAAATGTGGATGCCACAGATTTTCGTCCTTTGTGAGGGCGGAAGTGGGCGGGGCGAAGTTTTGAAATATACTTGTAGCAGTGACATATCACAGAAGTCTGGATCCAAAACATCGTTGCTCTAGATCTTATAGTCTTTGAGCACTAGGAGCTGAAGGGGACGGACAGACGGACGGACGGACGGACGGACAGACGGACAGACGGACAGACAGACAGGGCTCAATCGACTCGGCTATTGATGCTGATCCAGAATATATATACTTTATGGGGTCGGAAACGCTTCCTTCTGGACGTTACACACATCCACTTTTACCACAAATCTAATATACCCCAATACTCATTTTGAGTATCGGGTATAAAAATTATGCAAACGCCGTCGGTTCTCGACTTTTTGGTTAATTATAACTAAAACAATGATGTATCTAAATATACAATATAAGAAAATATATATATGTATATACTTAAAAAAATATGCATAAATATAAATGGAATTGGTTTTACATATATTTCAAATCAATTGTCAATCGCGCGCTTTCCGACGGGAATCTGCAAAGCAAAAATTTAGATGCCGGTCGCACCTTGAATACTCTCATGGACAACACCCATAAATTTTCGAATTCAATTATAAAATATCTTATGTACATACATATGTACATAAATATTAAAGTTTATTACATTCGTATATTTTATTTTGATATATTTAATCGGCATTTCGAGACAAAGTCTCACAAATTCAATTTAAAACGAGGGGGAACGTTGTGAGTTGCTGCGGACACCGCAACTCTACAGTTATACCCGATACTAATTCAGTATGGCTTTCCTCCGGCAGACGCCGCTAATATTAAACGACACGACAAGGAGTGCGTGCGAGAGAGACAGAAAATCAGTCTGAGCGTGACGTCGGGGCTGCGTAGCCAGTGCAAATTGATTTGTTCCTTTTGGCTATAAAAATTATCTGATCTGGTCCAGAAACAGCAATCTGATAGATATGGTCGTTATCTATGATTCTGCGTTTTTAGTTTTCTCGAATGTGCAATATTGTGGATGCAACAGATTTTCGTTCTTTGTGGGGGCGGAAGGGGGTGGGGCGAAATTCTGAGATATACGTTTTATAGTGAGATCTAACAGAAGTGCGGATACCAAATTTGGTTACTCTAGCCTTAATAGTCTCTGAGATTTGTGGATGCCCTAGATTTTCGTCTTTTGCGGGGGCGGAAGGGGGTGTGGCGAAATTTGGACACGAAACGGTCCAGGTCCGATATCACAGGAGTGTGGATACCAAATTTGGTTGCTCTGGCTCTTATAGGTTCTGAGATCCTTGAACTCATATTTTGCAATTGGCAAAGCCGACAATGAAACCTGTGTGTTAGAGAGAGACAGAGCAAGAAAGAATGAAATTGTTTTCTTGATTCTGGCTATAATAATTATACGATCTGGTTGAGATTTTACACTCTAGAGCATATAGTCATCTTCTACGATTCTGCGTCTTTGGTTTTATCGTATCTTTAAAAATGTGGATGCCACAGATTTTCGTCCTTTGTGGGGCGGAAGTGGGCGGGGCGAAGTTTTGAAATATTTTTGTAGCAGTGACATATCACAGAAGTCTGGATCCAAAACATCGTTGCTCTAGCTCTTATAGTCTTTGAGCACTAGGCGCTGAAGGGGACGGACGGACGGACGGACGGACGGACGGACGGACGGACGGACAGACGGACAGACAGACAGGGCTCAATCGACTCGGCTATTGATGCTGATCAAGAATATATATACTTTATGGGGTCGGAAACGATTCCTTCTGGACGTTACACACATCCACTTTTACCACAAATCTAATATCCCCCAATACTCATTTTGAGTATCGGGTATAACGAGGGGAACGTTGTGAGTTGCTGCGGACACCGAAACTCTACGGTTATACCCGATACTAAGTCAGTATGACTCTCCTCCGGCAGACGCCGCTAATATTAAACGACACGACAAAGAGTGCGTGCGAGAGAGACGGAAAATCAGTCTGAGCGTGACGTCGGGCGCTGCGTAGCCACTGCAAATTGATTTGTTCCTATTGGCTATAAAAATGATCTGATCTGATCCAGATTCAGCAATCTGATAGATAACCATTATCTATGATTCTGCGTTTTTAGTTTTCTCGAATGTACAATATTGTGGAAGCAACAGATTTTCGACCTTTGTGTGGGCGGAAGGGGGTGGGGCGAAATTTTGAGATACACGTTTTATAGTTAGATCTAACAGGATTGCGGATATCAAATTTGGATACTCTAGCCTTAATAGTCTCTGAGATTTTTGAATATCCCCAGATTTTCGTCCTTTGCGGGGGCGGAAGGGGGTGTGGCGAAATTTTGAAACAAACTCGTCTCGGTCCGATATATGAGGAGTGTGGATACCAAATTTGGTTGCTCTAGCTTTTGTAGTCTCTGAGATCTAGGCGCTAATGTTTTACTCTAAGCAAAGCCGCCTATGCTACGTGTGTGTTAGAGAGAGACAGGGCGAGAAAAAATGAAATTGTTTTCTTGATGCTGGCTATAATAATAATACGATCCAATTCAGATTGCGCAGTCTTAAAGATATGGTCATTCTCTTCAATTCTACGTTTTTGGTTTTCTCATATCTTTAAAATTGTGGATGCCACAGATTTTCGTCCTTTGTGGGGGCGGAAGTGGGCGGGGCGAAGTTTTGAAATATTTTTGTAGCAGTGACATATCACAGAAGTCTGGATCCAAAACATCGTTGCTCTAGCTCTTATAGTCTTTGAGCACTAGGCGCTGAAGGGGACGGACAGACGGACAGACGGACGGACGGACAGACAGACAGGGCTCAATCGACTCGGCTATTGATGCTGATCAAGAATATATATATACTTTATGGGGTCTGAAACGATTCCTTCTGGACGTTACACACATCCACTTTTACCACAAATCTAATATACCCCAATACTCATTTCGAGTATTTCTCGAATGTGCAATATTGTGGATGCAACAGATTTTCGTCCTTTGTGTGGGCGGAAGGGAGTGGGGCGAAATTTTGAGATACACGTTTTATAGTAAGATCTAACAGGAGTGCGGATACCAAATTTGGTTACTCTAGCCTTAATAGTCTCTGAGATTTTTGAATATCCCCAGATTTTCGTCCTTTGCGGGGGCGGAAGGGGGTGTGGCGAAATTTTGAAACAAACTCGTCTCGGTCCGATATATTAGGAGTGTGGATACCAAATTTGGTTGCTCTAGCTTTTGTAGTCTCTGAGATCTAGGCGCTAATGTTTTACTCTAAGCAAAGCCGCCTATGCTACGTGTGTGTTAGAGAGAGACAGGGCGAGAAAAAATGAAATTGTTTTCTTGATGCTGGCTATAATAATGATACGATCCAATTCAGATTCCGCTGTCTTAAAGATATGGTCATTCTCTACAATTCTACGTTTTTGGTTTTCTCATATCTTTAAAATTGTGGATGCCACAGATTTTCGTCCTTTGTGGGGGCGGAAGTGGGCGGGGCGAAGTTTTGAAATATTTTTGTAGCAGTGACATATCACAAGTCTGGATCCAAAACATCATTGCTCTAGCTCTGATAGTCTTTGAGCACTTGAAGGGGACGGACAGACGGACAGACAGACATGGCTCAATCGACTCGGCTATTGATGCTGATGAAGAATATATATACTTTATGGGGTCGGAAACGATTCCTTCTGGACGTTACACACATCCACTTTTACCACAAATCTAATATACCCCAATACTCATTTTGAGTATCGGGTATTGTAGTGTATTGACACTCAGACTTAAGCACGCGTTGTCTTCAAGATTCTCTTTTATTCTATATCCCTTGGATGGTGTGACCGTATATAGATATTAATATAATACCTAACACGCCTCTCCTTAGATGTTTAATATACATGTCATTTACAAATCTATTTTCTTATAACAATTTGATTTGTGTACTTAATCTAATTAGCGTATATAAAATTTATGTGATTTCGTATTTTTCTTTCTTCTTAATCTGTTTAGTATTTGTTTCAGTGTTTAATTTGTACATAATTTGATTTCATAATTCCTTTCTTTATATTATTTTATTGTTAAATACGCTTTACTACCTTCCCTGCCTCACGTGGTCTCAACTCTCTCCTGGTGGGTGTTGGTTGAGAAACTATTTGTTCATTGTTGGTTTTGGAATTGTCATCTACTGAACAATTGCTTTCGACATCAGGTGTTTTCGCATTAGGCGATGTATGATTGTTAGTGCTTTGGTTTCTAATTTGATCCAGGTGACGTTTTATTTCTCTGTTATTGTTCGCCAAAATACAACAATACGAACGCGGGCCCAGTTGTTGTTTTACAGTTGCCTGAGTCCAGCTTGCTTTGTTAGGATTTTTGTAGTCCCTAACCATAACTTTTTGACCCTTTAAAAATTCTGTGCTTCGTCTACCTTTGTGATTTACAACACACTCAGTCTGTTTTTTATTTATTATGCTTTCGACCGTAGGTGGTTTTAACAACGAAAATCTTGTTTT
Source organism: Drosophila miranda (assembly GCF_003369915.1). Lineage (NCBI taxonomy): Eukaryota > Metazoa > Arthropoda > Insecta > Diptera > Drosophilidae > Drosophila > Drosophila miranda. The sequence goes on from NW_022881603.1 coordinate 30,303,783, forward strand.
TAGTGTACGACCAAAAAATAATTTAGCAGGAGATTCGCCCGTAGTACAATGAATCGTATTTCGGTAATCGATCAAAAATCTATTTAAAATTGTATTAAAATCTTGTCTTTCATTAGCCTTTATGTTTGCATATAGTGATTTCTTAACAGTCTTTACAAAATTTTCTGCTTGACCATTAGTCGCTGGATGTCCTGGAGCAGTAAAAATGTGATTAACACCATTGTTTTTCATAAACGTTTTAAAATCATCAGAAGTAAACTGTCGTCCATTGTCACTAACTAACACGTCTGGTAAACCATATCGACAAAATACTTCTCTAAGCTTGTTGATAGTAAACAATGAAGTTATTTCCTTCGTTTTGAATACTTCTGCCCATTTTGTATAAGAATCTATAATAACCAATAAATGAAAACCTCTAATTGGTCCTGCAAAGTCTATGTGTACTCGACTCCAAGCCTTTCCTGTGGATTTCCACGGTATTAACAGACTCTTTTCTGGACTTGATTGTAGTTCCTGACAAGGAATACAATCTCGAATTAATTTCTCAATTTCAGAATCCATGCAAGGCCACCACACATAAGAACGTGCTAACATTTTGGTTTTTACTATTCCCAAATGCGATGCATGAAATTCTGCTAAAATAGCTTGTCTCAGTTTGGTTGGAATTACTACTCTGTGTCCCCATAAGATACAATCATATTCCACTGAAAGTTCATTTGTTTTAGAGATGTAGGCAGAAAACTCGCTGCCTTTTAATCTTGTCTTCGAACCAGTGTTAATTGCCTCACAAACTTTTGATAATATTGGGTCACGTCGTGTTTCACGAGCTATTTCTTTGAAGCTAATTTTGAACACCTTTTCGGACTGTATAAAATGTATGTAATTATAGTCTTCGTTTGGTACAGCCGTTTCCCATTGACGCATTCTTGAGAGTCCATCTGCTATATTTAAGGTCCCTTTTATGTGTTCAACTGTATATTGAAAACCTGACAAAGTCAGTGCCCATCTTTGCATTCGTGCAGAGGCCATCAATGGAAGTCCTTTCAGGTCTCCAAATATGCTTAGTAATGGTTTGTGATCTGTTCGAAGGATGAACTTGTTTCCTAAAAGATACTGTCTTAATTTACTCACACAGAACACTATAGCCAGGGCCTCTTTCTCGATTGTACTGTAATTATGCTCGCTTTTGGATAATGCTCTTGATACAAATGCTATTGGTTTGATATCTTCATTGCATTTATGTGATAAAACACCTGAAACTGCATGACTGCTAGCATCAGTCGTTAATACTAACGGTTGATCTGGGTTGTAGTGAACTAAAACTTGTTCAGAAGTTACTTCTTTCTTTACCTCTTCATATGCACTCTGACATTCGCGTGTCCAATTAAATTTTGTATTTTTCTTTAATAATGCATATAAAGGACTCATTATCTGAGCGAAATTATTGATAAACTTTGAATAATAATTTACCATGCCTATGAAAGCTCTAAGCTGTGATACGTTTTCCGGAGCCGGTGCAAACAATACACACGCAACTCTATCATTGTTTTTGCTCAGTCCTATCCTGTCAATTGAAAATCCTAGGTAACAAATTTTGGATTTAAAGAACTCACATTTCTTGTCATTTAATTTAAGTCCAACTGATTTCAGTTTTCTAAGTACAGCTTTTAGGTTTGAAATATGTTCTTGAAGATCTCGTCCTGTAACTGTTATGTCATCTTGATAAACCACAACTCCTCGCATACCCTGAAACAACCCTTCCATTGTTTTTTGAAAAATAGCTGCTGCAGTTTTTATACCAAATGGTAAGCGTTTAACTTTCAATAGTCCAATATGTGTGCTCCAAGTACACAAATTTTGAGATTGCTCATCTAAATTTAGCTGATTGTAAGCATTTGACAGGTCAAGTTTTGAATACAGTGTACCCCCTTCAAGCGCTGCAAAAATGTCGTCTATTCGAGGTAGTGGATACTTTACGTCGACTAAAGACCGGTTTAATGTAACCTTATAGTCACCACAAATTCGTATGTCACCGTTTGGTTTTAAAATCGGTACCAAAGGTGTTGCCCATTCAGAACTAACAACTTGCTCTAAAATTCCATCATCTATGAATTTTCGTAACTGCACTTCAATCTTTTCTTTCCATGCTAATGGTACTGACCTAGGCTTGAAAAATATTGGTTTTGCATCTTCTTTTAATAGTAACGATATCGTATTCGTAGTATATGAACCTAAACGAGGCTCAAAAACTTCAGCAAACTCCGATTTAATCTGTTCTGTAATTACAGAATTTGGTTCATTTACGTACACATTGTTCACCTGCATTAACTCAAAATTAAAAGCTCTCAAAAATGTTCTACCTAGCAAAGGTGGACTCACTGCATTGGTTACAACAACAACAATTTGTTTTTTTAGACCTCGATATTCGATCGTTGCATCGTACTCACCAATAACTTTGATTGAATCTCCATTGTAATCTACATATGGAACTAGACATTTTCTAAGTGGTCTGCTGGTATTTAAGCTTTCGTAAAATGTTTTTGGAACCAATGTGCACGGTGCACCAGTGTCGCAAGCAATTTTCGTTATGTTTCCATCAATTTTTACAGGTAAATAATATACTCCATTAGTTGAGGTTGTATCAACGCTATAGATAGAAAAGTTATAATTATCATTATCAAAATTATTATCAGAATAGGTGTCATGTTTTGTTTGAGATACATAATTTACGGATTTTTTTGATTTATTTTTACAAATGCTCGCCAAGTGACCTGTTTTTCCACAGCTGTGACATTTGCATGCCTTATACTTGCAATTGTTTGAGTTATGATTTCGCCAGCCACAGTGTGTGCATGGCTGCTGCTTCTTTTCTCTGCCAGCGTCGCAGTCGTTTTCGCCGTCGCCGTCACCGTCGCTTCTGCCGCCTCTGTAACTCACGTTTCGGTTGCCCTTGAAATGACTTCTGCCGTTGCTCTTTGCTTGATCTCTGTTCTCGCCTCTTTGCCTCTGCCATTGACTAGTCCCGTTCTTTTGATGCATGTAGTTGACGTTGTGTTCTGTCTTCCTTGTGCTGATCTTCGTCTCCATGATCATCGCCTTCTTGAGTGCATCAGCCAGAGTTAGATTTGCGTCTTCTTCACATATTCTTTCATATATAGGGTTGGGAAGGCTCATCACAAATTGGTTTAATACAAACGCTTCCAGATTTGAGCCAAATTTGCATTCCAATGCCAATTGTTTAACTCGAGCATACCACTCCGCTACAGTCTCATCTTCACTTTTTGTGGACATGTGAAATTTTTTTCTTTCTCTGAATATGAGTGTAGGTGGTGTGTAGTGTGTTTTTAAAATTTCACATAATTCTTTGTATGCTTTTGATACGGGTGATACCGGATTGCACAAACTATGTAGTACAGTGTAAGCCGCTGTACCGATCGACTTCACAAAACTGCCTTTTTTGTGTTTTCCTCTTTCACATTCAATTCGCACAAATGTATGTCGAATTTTTCCTTCCAAATGCAGAACGTTTCTTGGTGTGGCGAAAACTCAGCAATTGTTGCCATTTGATAGAATGTTGGTGCTTCATTTTCCGTCATGTTGCTATTCATATATTATATGCACTTTTAACATGTGTATGTATATTAATACGTTTTATTTTATCCTCGTCGCCAATTATGTAGTGTATTGACACTCAGACTTAAGCACGCGTTGTCTTCAAGATTCTCTTTTATTCTATATCCCTTGGATGGTGTGACCGTATATAGATATTAATATAATACCTAACAGGTATAATAATAAATCCCGGCTCTATAAAAAGTACCAGAAGTCGGGCTCCACGTTGGCCTTAGCTCTATACTCCTCCGCTCGCTCTCTGTTCCTTGCCATCAATAGTCAGTGTTATAATCATTACCTTTCACAATGTAGTAGTAACTTTCGTAGTGATCCGAAAAAATTCTATTCGTTTGTTAACTCTAAGCGCAAGTCAAACGTTTTTCCTCCGTCCCTTCATTACCAGAACAAAACAGTAGCTTCTGCTGTTGGTATTGCAAATTTATTCGCTAACTTTTTCCAAGCAACGTACTCGTCTCATATTTACAACGCATCCACTCCGTATCCGTACCAGCTACCTCAAGCTAACAGCATTTTTCTGCCCTTTTTCGAGGAAAGCGTTGTTCTGGAAGGTTTGTCATCTATGGACATATCGTTTTCAGCGGGTCCAGATAAGGTACCAAGTTGCATCTTAAAACACTGTGCCCAGTCCCTTTGCAAGCCCTTGACCTTTCTCTTCAACCTCTCCTTGGAACAGTCTTGTCTCCCAGTAATTTGGAATGAGTCCTACATCATTCCGCTTCACAAAAAAGGTTCAAGATCAAACATTGAAAACTATCGTGGTATCGCAAAGCTTTCCGCCATCCCAAAGCTTCTTGAGTTCCTGGGCACCCGGCAACTGCAACAGCTTTGTTGCAGCTTGATATCTCCGTCGCAACACGGTTTTTTCAGACATCGTTCAACATCGACTAACCTTCTTGAGTTTTCTAACCTAATCCACCGTGGTTTTCAAATTGGTTTGCAGACGGATGTAGTTTTTACGGACTTCAGCAAGGCATTCGATTCTGTGAACCATGCTCTGCTTATTCACAAGCTCTCTTTATTAGGGTTCCCAACGAATCTTCTAGATTGGATTTTGTCTTATCTCTCTAACCGTACTCAACGTGTTTTGTTTTCTAACGTGTTGTCAAATACTGTTAATGTTACTTCAGGTGTGCCACAGGGAAGTCATCTGGGCCCGCTTCTGTTTATTTTATTTGTGAATGACCTTCCTCAAGTTATAACATACTCTACTACTCTAATGTATGCTGATGATGTCAAAATCTGTGGTGTTCAACTAATCTTCTTTTTCTGAACCTTTCCAAATGCAAACTTATGACATTTTACGGTCGCGCTCCACATTTTGTCCCATATGTTCTATGAAATCATGTCCTTGAGCGAATTTCGAGTTCAAATGACCTCGGAGTCCTTTTTGATCATAAGATGTGTTTTAACACCCATATAGCTGCAACTGTAAATAAAGCTAAGGGTGTTTTAGCGTTCATCAAGCGTTGGTCCAAGGAGTTTGACGACCCGTACGTTACGAAACAACTGTACATCTCGTTAGTGCGTCCTATATTGGAGTATTGTTCTTGTGTGTGGAGCCCGCAGTATAAAGAGCAGCAGGCTGTTATTGAATCCGTGCAAAAGCAATTTTTAATTTCTCCCTTCGGAACTTTAACTGGGACTCGGGTTGAATCTTGCCACCCTACCGGTCTAGGCTAAATCTTATTGACCTGCCGTCGTTGCACCATCGCAGATTATGCAATGGCGTAATGTTCGTGCACAAGCTCCGTCTTGGGACTGTTGACTCCCAAACTCTCTTGGGTCAGATTGACTTGGCCGTTCCATCTAGACCTACCCGTACTTTTAGGCCTATCCGTCTACCCATATGTAGGTCTAATTATGCTGATCATGAACCTTTTAGGGTTTTATGCCATAATTATAACTCCCTCTGTCAAACCCTATCCCCTGAACTTTCTCTTAAACTAATTGCGTGCAATATTTATAATCATTTAAATTTAGCTAACTTTTAACTTATCTTTTTCCGCCATTAGTAACTAAGTACCATTATTAACAGATAATTTGTTAATTTAATAAATAAATAAATAAATACGATTTTGCTTGCTTTTCTATGTCTAATGAATTTACATGTGAGTCAGGGGGTTGTATTTTGCATTCGGTAGTCGTTTCACTCAAGAACAAGACCCTTTTACACCAAAAAATAAATTTTGGCTTTGGTCGGACCACAGGATGTTTATCCATTTTCTTTGGCCCAACTTTAGAGCTATTTTCATACCAAACTTTTTTTGCCCTATGCCTTCCCGTGAGAAGTGGAATTTTCCTCGGACTACGAGTACCCATTTTACGTTCTTGTAAACAAGATCTAACTTTCCTGGTACTTGACGATTTTTTAAGATCCTTGCTTTAGCTCTGTGGCCGACTTAAATGGGTCCTCCTTGCTCTCACGAACCAGTAGTTTTACCAGAAATGGGAATATCGCGGCCTTTCTTCCACGTGTTTCTTGTTGGAAACATATTTCAAAGCATTGCTAATCATTTCTTTTGAACAACCGACAATTTGCCCCACCTTGGCATAGGTCCTGCCTTCTGAAATAAAAGTTTTGATCCTTTGGCTTTTTTCTTCACTTTAGTGCTTTCCAAGACCCATAACAAATTAAATATTGTAACTTTCTTGTCACAATCACCTAAAGCCACCGATTTTTAATTCAGTCAAGAACTTAAAATATCAAGAAGCTCCGAAAAGTAGAAGCTTTTACATAAAACAGTTACTGGTGCTATTTTTGTTGGTGCTCCATTTCGCTCCTCTTTTGCAAAATTGCCTAAAGTTATAAGAACCGTTAGAATTGAGAGAGTAAGCACACTTCTCTCAGAGAGGAGACATATAAAGCTACATTATATTGCAGTAAAGTCCAGCAAATATTGGACAGTGGTCTTGTTTTGAAGGAATAAAGACGGACGTCCCTACTGGTGCTATTTTTTTCGGCGCCACTGTACATATTTCTAACAGATTTAATTTTAGGCGGGGAACATGGATGTGACTTAATTACTTAAAAGACTTGAAATTAAGTCATATCAAGTCGACTCGAAGGTCAGATTAATTTTTGACCCCATTTAATATATAATGGCCTCCTCGTGGTGTTCCCTGGGTACCGATCTTCAATCGGGAGCCAATTTGAGCGGCGACTTTAAGTACATTTGTATGTATTTACGTATATATATGTAGTTACATATATGAACATTCTTAAGGCATATCCTCTATTTATAGAAAGAAATATATATATTTATGCAAATTTATTTAAGTATATATATATTTTTTCTTATATTGTATATTTAGATACATCATTGTTTTAGTTAAAATAAACAAACGAGGGGGAACGTTGTGAGTTGCTGCGGACACCGCAACTCTACAGTTATACCCGATACTTAGTCAGTATGGCTCTCCTCCGGCAGACGCCGCTAATATTAAACGACACGACAAAGAGTGCGTGCGAGAGAGAGAGAAAATCAGTCTGAGCGTGACGTCGGGCGCTGCGTAGCCAGTGCAAGTTGATTTGTTCCTTTTGGCTACAAAAATGATCCGATCTGATCCAGATTCAGCAGTCTGATAGATATGGTCATTATCTATGATTCTGCGTTTTTAGTTTTCTCGAATCTGCAATATTGTGGATGCAACAGATTTTCGTTCTTTGTGTGGGCGGAAGGGGGTGGGGCGAAATTCTGAGATATACGTTTTATAGTGAGATCTAACAGAAGTGCGGATACCAAATTTGGTTACTCTAGCCTTAATAGTCTCTGAGATTTGTGGATGCCCCAGATTTTCGTCCTTTGCGGGGGCGGAAGGGGGTGTGGCGAAATTTGGACACGAAACGGTCCAGGTCCGATATCACAGGAGTGTGGATACCAAATTTGGTTGCTCTGGCTCTTATAGGTTCTGAGATCCTTGAACTCATATTTTGCAATTGGCAAAACCAAACATGAAACCTGTGTGTTAGAGAGAGACAGAGCGAGAAAAAATGAAATTGTTTTCTTGATTCTGGCTATAATAATTATACGATCTGGTTGACATTTTACACTCTAGAACATATAGTCATCCTCTACGATTCTGCATTTTTGGTTTTATCGTATCTTTAAAAATGTGGATGCCACAGATTTTCGTTTTTTGTGGGGGCGGAAGTGGGCGGGGCGAAGTTTTGAAATATTTTTGTAGCAGTGACATATCACAGAAGTCTGGATCCAAAACAACGTTGCTCTAGCTCTTATAGTCGTTGAGCACTAGGCGCTGAAGGGGACGGACGGACGGACGGACGGACGGACGGACGGACAGACGGACAGACAGACAGGGCTCAATCGACTCGGCTATTGATGCTGATTAAGAATATATATACTTTATGGGGTCGGAAACGATTCCTTCTGGACGTTACACACATCCACTTTTACCACAAATCTAATATACCCCAATACTCATTTTGAGTATCGGGTATAAAAACATCGTAGCCATAAATTTTCTATTGTCCCATTTCGGTGGCTTCGGTGTCTTTTGGGGTAGCACGATTTCATATCACTTCTGGGCCCCTAAGGCGCTGATACATAGAAATATACATATCACTATGTCTAGAGCATCATACGGGACTCCTTCGATTGGGTGCGAGTGCGAGGTTCAAACACTTGAACGGATGGTCTTATATACATGTATTCATGCCCTGGTCTCTTGTACTAAGTGTAATCTATAGATGATTCTGATAAGATTCGATTCGCGACGGATATAAGTACATACATAGGTATGTACATATGTACCTACTGTCACCTAGACACCTCACGGGCTGTCCACGTGGCGCGTAAGTGGCCTCCCTGGGTTTTCTCGGCAGAGTCGAGAGCTCTGCTCTAGTGACGTCCGCCGCCCGAGCGTGTTTGAGTGTCTCGATCGCTGGCCAGCCAGCGGCTCGGGGCTTGCGGCTTGCGCCGGCGCTACAGCACAACCCCCAGCCACACCGTATAAATGGAGTCCCAGCGCCGATTCAGCGTTCAGTCGGTCTGAAATTGTGGCGAGAGCGCGGTACTAAACGGTAGCATCCGTCGAGCGGCAGAGAATCGTAACCGAAATCGAACTGAAACAGAAATAGAAACAGCAGCAATTGCTTTGTTGTGGCACCTGGAACAGTAGTTAATATGCTCACATTTTCCTCGATCGAAACCGAATCAGATCGAATTGCTGGCCAGCAGTGAGCGGGCGGAGAGACTGAATTGCCACGCCACATTAAGAGCGACGAACCATAGAAGTGCTAAAATAACACCCACAACCTCAAACAACCACCACGCCACACCACATTAAGAGCGACGAACCATAGAAGTGCTAAAATAACACCCACAACCTCAAACAACCACCAACAATTCTCAACGAAGCTCCACGAATTTACTCCTTATATTAGTATCTAGTAGGAATTAAATAGGACATTAAACATGAAGCTGATGTGCTGTGGTGGGAGCAACGACTCCATGGACCTGAAGAACCCCAAGAAGGATGATGAGGCCGAGGCCAAAGGTAAGTGGAACCACAATGGAATATGGAATGCATTCCATACAAAACGAGGGGGAACGTTGTGAGTTACTGCGGACACCGCAACTCTACATTTATACCCGATACTAAGTCAGTATGGCTCTCCTCCGGCAGACGCTGCTAATATTAAACGACACGACAAAGAGTGCGTGCGAGAGAGACAGAAAATCAGTCTGAGCGTGACGTCGGGGGCTGCGTAGCCAGTGCAAATTGATTTGTTCCTTTTGGCTATAAAAATTATCTGATCTGATCCAGATTCAGCAATCTGATAGATATGGTGGTTATCTATGATTCTGCGTTTTTAGTTTTCTCGAATGTGCAATATTATGGATGCAACAGATTTTCGTTCTTTGTGGAGGCGGAAGGGGGTGGGGCGAAATTCTGAGATATACGTTTTATAGTGAAATCTAACAGAAGTGCGGATACTAAATTTGGTTACTCTAGCCTTAATAGTCTCTGAGATTTGTGGATGCCCCAGATTTTCGTCCTTTGCGGGGGCGGAAGGGGGTGTGGCGAAATTTTGACACAAAACGGTCAAGGTCCGATATCACAGGAGTGTGGATACCAAATTTGGTTGCTCTGGCTCTTATAGGTTCTGAGATCCTTGAACTCATATTTTGCAATTGGCAAAACCGACCATGAAACCTGTGTGTTAGAGAGAGACAGAGCGAGAAATAATGAAATTGTTTTCTTGATTCTGGCTATAATAATTATACGATCTGGTTGAGATTTTATACTCTAGAACATATAGTCATCCTCTACGATTCTGCGTTTTTGGTTTTATCGTATCGTTAAAAATGTGGATGCCACAGATTTTCGTCCTTTCTGGGGCGGAAGTGGGCGGGGCGAAGTTTTGAAATATTTTTGTAGCAGTGACATATCACAGAAGTCTGGATCCAAAACATCGTTGCTTTAGCTCTTATAGTCTTTGAGCACTAGGCACTGAAGGGGACGGACAGACGGACGGACGGACGGACGGACGGACGGACAGACGGACAGACGGACAGACAGACAGGGCTCAATCGACTCGGCTATTGATGCTGATCAAGAATATGTATACTTAATGGCGGCGGAAACGATTCCTTCTGGACGTTACACACATCCACTTTTACCACAAATCTAATATACCTCAATACTCATTTTGAGTATCGGGTATAACGAGGGGGAACGTTGTGAGTTGCTGCGGAGACCGCAACTCTACATTTATACACGATACTTAGTCAGTATGGCTCTCCTCCGGCAGACGCCGCTAATATTGAACGACACGACAAAAAGTGCGTGCGAGAGAGACAGAAAATCAGTCTGAGCGTGCCGTCGGGCGCTGCGTAGCCACTGCAAATTGATTTCTTGCTTTTGGCTACAAAAATAATCCGATCTGATCCAGATTCAGCAATCTGATAGATATGGTCATTATCTATGATTCTGCGTTTTTAGTTTTCTCGAATGTGCAATATTGTGGATGCAACAGATTTTCGTCCTTTGTGGGGGCGGAAGGGGGTGGGGCGAAATTCTGAGATATACGTTTTATAGTGAGATCTAACAGAAGTGCGGATACCAAATTTGGTTACTCTAGCCTTAATAGTCTCTGAGATTTGTGGATGCCTCAGATTTTCTTCCTTTGCGGGGGCGGAAGGGGGTGCGGCGAAATTTGGACACGAAACGGTCAAGGTCCGATATCACAGGAGTGTGGATACCAAATTTGGTTGCTCTGGCTCCTATAGGTTCTGAGATCCTTGAACTCATATTTTGCAATTGGCAAAACCAAACATGAAACCTGTGTGTTAGAGAGAGACAGAGCGAGAAAGAATGAAATTGTTTTCTTGATTCTGGCTATAATAATTATACGATCTGGTTGAGATTTTACACTCTAGATTCTCTACGATTCTGCGTTTTTGGTTTTATCGTATCGTTAAAAATGTGGATGCCACAGATTTTCGTTTTTTGTGGGGGCGGAGTGAGCGGGGCGAAGTTTTGAAATATTTTTGTAGCAGTGACATATCACAGAAGTCTGGATCCAAAACAACGTTGCTCTAGCTCTTATAGTCTTTGAGCACTAGGCACTGAAGGGGACGGACAGACGGACGGACGGACGGACGGACGGACGGACGGACGGACGGACGGACAGACGACAGACGGACAGACAGACAGGGCTCAATCGACTCGGCTATTGATGCTGATCAAGAATATGTATACTTAATGGCGGCGGAAACGATTCCTTCTGGACGTTACACACATCCACTTTTACCACAAATCTAATATACCCCAATACTCATTTTGAGTATCGGGTATAACGAGGGGGAACGTTGTGAGTTGCTGCGGCGACCGCAACTCTACATTTATACACGATACTTAGTCAGTATGGCTCTCCTCCGGCAGACCTATTCCTCATCGTCATATTTTGCAATTGGCAAAACCAAACATGAAACCTGTGTGTTAGAGAGAGACAGAGCGAGAAAGAATGAAATTGTTTTCTTGATTCTGGCTATAATAATTATACGATCTGGTTGAGATTTTACACTCTAGAACATATAGTCATCCTCTACGATTCTGCATTTTTGGTTTTATCGTATCTTTGAAAATGTGGATGCCACAGATTTTCGTCCTTTGTGGGGGAGGAAGTGGGCGGGGCGAAGTTTTTAAATATTTTTGTAGCAGTGACATATCACAGAAGTCTGGATCCAAAACATCGTTGCTCTAGCTTTTATAGGGCTGGCAAAACCCTCTAGCTGAACCCTCCACGAGGGTGCCGGCTGGGCAATGGACACTGCATTATCCCGGGCGAGGATAATGCACTGTCGCTTGCCTTGCCCGGGGTAATGCAGTGTCTAGCTAAGGCTATGGTCCATCGTCTTCCCGATCTAAAGTCGGGGGAACTGAACCAAGGCCATGGCTAGAGGTGCCTGGCGGCCAGGCATAAAACGCTAGGGGGTGGTCCCCCGAAAAACATTAACCAGTATGGACCTTCGGGCCAAATATGGAGGTAGATAAGGAGCAAACACGGGTTGGGATGTCAACCCAAACGTCGGTGGAAAGCGTGACTGCTACCACCGGCGGGCACGGGGAGGAGCAATCCTCTCTGCGTGTCGCCAGCGGTCACACCTAGGGCATGGCGGGAGCAGGTCATGTCAGTTGTAATATTACTGCCACAAAAACGACGCGTTGCAGGGTGAGCCGCGCGGGTGCCGTTGTCGATGCAGACTTGGACCTGGAGAGCGTGCTATCCCTTAGCAAGACCGAAGAGGAAAGCCCACTCCGCTCGCCGGAACCAGGTACCAGCTCCATGCGTAGGGAAGGGCCGAAGCGTTCCAGGGAAGGGATGAAGGCAAAAGCTCAGTATAAGGCGGCCCTCAAGTTACTGAGCCGGCTCCAGGGCAAGGCGGATATCTCCCAAGAGGAGAAGTCCAAGCTAGCCTGGGCTGAGCAACGGGTACAGGAGGGCCGCGAATACTACGCGCAGCTGCCGCAGATGAAGGCAACAAACGGTGGATTCGCCAACAAGGTGGAGGAGATGTTGGCCACCAAGAGGCAACGCTCGATCGAGAGTGCTGCCAAAGAAACTCCGGCGAGCAAGCGGCAACGCGGGCCCAAGGTGGCCACCCCCCAGCCGAAGACGAGGAAGCCGAGGCAGAAGGCCATGAGCGAGGTGTCCAAGAGACATCTCATTGTGGCCTTGATCGATCGCAGCGATGAGAACGGGAAGATGACGGCGGCGCAGTGGAAGTTAGTCCACGCGCAGCTCGTCGAGGCACTGTTCTCGCGAATGGAGGAGGACCCTAGCGCTCCCATGCCCACGTTCGATGGAGCGGGATGGCTGAACGGGGTCAAAATCCTCAAGTGCAATGACGACCCAACGCGGCAGTGGCTGGTGCAGAAGGGGCCCCTACTGGAAGCTCTGTGGGAGGGGGCCAAGCTGGAGGTGGTAGACAGGGAGCTGATCCCGTCCATACCAAAGGCGAAGGTGCTCTTCCCCATTGCTGTCCAGGGGAGCGAGCACTGAAGCTGCTGCAGAGGCAAAATCCGGACGTGCCAACTGCTGATTGGAAGGTTCTGCATGCCGGTAGCCCACTACCCAACGAGGGGGGCCAGCACGTGATCCTCCAGATCAGCAAGTTGGCGGAGGACATCCTGTATCCCAAGTTCGGGAAGATGGCGTGGGGCGTAGGTAGCGTATACCTACGGCTGAAAAAGCGCCACCCCGAGGATAAAGATGCGCACACCCTCCAGGCAGGCGAGGTCGAGAAGGACCTAGGTCTGGAGACCATAGTGGAGGCCGCCCAGGGTCTTGCGCTGGACGACTCGGAGGAAGAGGAAGACGGTGACGGTGACCTGACAATCATAGTCAACCCGTCGTGCGAGGTTGAGTTAGCCACCCATGACACTAAGGGTGCTGCAACTCAATCTCCATAAAAGCAAGGTAGCGTCGGCGGAGCTCCTCATTGCCATGGAGCAAGGGCCCGCCGACATAGCTTTAGTCCAGGAGCCGTGGATTGCGTCAGGCAACTCTGTGGCCGGACTAAAGTCCTCAAATTTCAGCCTTCTCTACTCAACATCGGTAAGCAGAAACAGAACCGCCGTACTCGTACGGAAGGGAATCTATGCTCATCTTATGTCTCATTACAGCACGGATGACCTGACGGTGGTGATGCTGGAGAGCGAGGAAAGCGCCTAATGGCAGCTTCCTGCTACATGGCACACGACAGGCCCGCCCCGCCGGAAGAACTTAGGAGTCTGGTGACAGACTCCAAAAATCTCCAACTCCTCATCGGTGCAGACGCCAACGCCCATCACAATGTGTGGGGAAGCCCTGACACCAACGATAGAGGTGAGTCACTCCTAGACTTTATCTTATCCACTAACTTAGATGTAGCAAACGTGGGGGAGGAACACACCTTCGTGGGTCCCACCTCGTCAAACGTGCTAGACCTAACTCTTGTCACGGGAAAGAGTACCTTGGTATCTGACTGGAGAGTCCTCGAAAGACCATCCTTCTCAGACCATAAGTACATTCAGTTCAAGTGCGAATTCAAACACTCTTCGAAGATAACAGTCTATAGAAACCCCCGAAACACAAACTGGGTAAAGTTTAAAAAGACTGTTACTTCGAAGCTCGCGAATCCGGGCTCAGTGAAATCCGCGGAGGATATAGAGAAGTCCCTAAAGACCCTATCCAACGAGTTACTGAACGCCTACCATGCATCGTGCAAACCCTCGAGAGCGAAGAGGAGGTCCAAGCCACTCTGGTGGAACCGAGATCTCTCTCTCCAAAGGAACAACCTCAAGGAATTCTTCAAGATCGCCAAACAAGCGAACGAAGAGATTGTCAATGAGGAATATAAAATCCTACTTAGGAGCTACAAGAAGGAAATACGTAAGGCACAAAAGAATAGGTGGAGAAACTTCTGCTCCAACATTGAGAAAGTGCCCGAAACCGCTAGGCTCCGGAAGCTGCTCTCAAAGCAGCCCACAGTACAGAGCCAACTAAAACTAGACAACGGACAGTGGACAGAGGGCAGTAAAGAAGCCCTAACAGCACTAATGGAGGCGCACTTCCCTGGATGCACCGAGGTCACTGACGCCAAGGAGCATCAGGACCTAGCAACTGAGGAACAGCACCCCCCAATAGGTCTGTTAACCACTAAGAGAATCCACTGGGCCATAGACTCCTTCGCGGCCATAAAAGCACCAGGACTGGACGGGATATTCCCAGCCATGATGCAGTTGACCAAAGAGGTTATTACCCCATGGCTCTTCTCAATATACTCAGCATGCCTAAGTACAGGCTATATCCCCATCCAATGGAGAACCTCGAGGGTTGTCTTCCTCCCTAAGGCAGGAAAGTGCAGCCACGTGAGTCCCAAGGATTACAGACCGATAAGCCTTACCTCCTTTCTACTAAAAACACTAGAAAAGCTGTTGGACTTACACATCAGGAATGAGGGGGACTGATGTCAATAAACCAACACGCCTACACCAAGGGGAAATCAGTGGAGACGGCACTACACTCGCTAGTAGCCACCATCGAGAGCGCCCTTCACAACAAAAAGTATGCTTTGGGAGCATTTGTGGACATCTCAGGAGCATTCAACAACGTGGCAACAACCGCAATAACAAGTCGCCTAGAAGCGAATAACATACACCCTGCAATCAACGTCTGGATCAAAAACCTCCTAAGTTGTAGACGGGTGCAATCGGAGTGGGGAACCGCTTCCATGGTAAAGGGGGCACACAGAGGCACACCTCAAGGTGGAGTCCTATCGCCACTACTGTGGAATTTGGTGGTCGACGACCTCATTAAGAGATTTGAAAGGAAGGCCCCAAAAATAACAGCCTATGCAGATGACATAAGCATACTTATTACGGGTGTATGTCCATCGACCCTCAGCTCCATAATGGAACGTACACTCAGGGAGATACGTGAGTGGGCGGAAGAGGTAGGACTCAGTATCAACGCGGACAAGACGGACCTCATCCTCTTTACCAAGAGGTACAAGGTACCGATATGGACCCCCCGAAAATTGACCAAACTAGGCTGACTCCAAAATCACAGGTGAAATACCTAGGCACAGTATTGGACAGCAAGCTGGCATGGAGGCCCAATGTAGTGGAAAGAGTGAAGAAGGCTACCATTGCGCTTTATGCATCCAAGAAGATGCTCAGCAGCACATGGGGCCTGGCACCTGCTCTAATGCACTGGATCTACATCTCGGTGGTGCGACCAACTCTGCTGTATGGAGCCTTAGTGTGGTGGCAGGCTATTGAAAAGAAGACATACCATAAGCTTATGGAAAAGACTCAGCGACAGGCTCTGCTCTGTATTACAGGGGCGCTGAGGTCAACCCCAACAAAAGCACTCGAAACTATACTCGGAATCGACCCCCTGGACATTCACGCTCGCCTGATTGCGGGAAAGGCAGCACAACGCCTTATAGCATCAGGAAACCTATCCATACAAGGATACGGGCACAGTTCAATTGGCAGGGACATGACCAGATCAACTGATTACATGACCCCCCAAACTTGCCTTGACGTCAAAACAACCACATCTTTGGGACCTGAAGACTGGAAAATTGGAAGGGACCAAACTGAGCACCTCAACATATACACAGACGGCTCCAAGATGGAAGGAGGAGTAGGAGCGGGCCTATACTGTACAGACCCTGAGATAAGGCTGTCGTATAAGCTACCGGACCAATGCAGCATATTCCAGGCGGGAGTTTTGGCCCTCGGGAAGGCAGCGGAGGTCGCTCTCCTAACAGAACGAGCACACGATACGGTCAACCTATTCGTCGACAGCCAAGCGGCGATAAGATCCATGCAGTCGTCCGCGGTCAGTTCCAGAAGTGTCTTGGCGAGCAGGGAGGCATTAGACATCCTAAGCACGACAAAGACAGTGCGGATCTATTGGGTTCCCAGCCACCAGGGCATCGAAGGAAACGAAGCGGTGGACGTACTAGCTAAGGAAGGCGTCGGGCTGGAGAATAGGAGAACCGAGAACGTGCCTGTCTCCCTCAGAACGCTGCAAGGCGATCTAGAGAAGCAGGCTAGAGCACAGACTGATAGCAGGTGGAGGAGTACCACCACCTTGAGAACCTCGAAGATAATGTGCAAGGAGCGCAACGAGAAACTTAGCCACTACCTACTGCACCTACCACGAAAGGACTGTAGATTGCTAGTGGGGATACTAACAGGTCACTGTCTGGCTGCTGCACATGCAGCAAAGCTAGGCATCACCAACAGAGACAGTAGTAGGAAATGTGAGGAACCTGGGGCTAACATCTCATCTGCAACTGTCCGGCTCTCTCAAGGGCAAGGAGGAGATACCTGGGCGCCCCAGTGTTGGCATCACTGGAAGATGCCTCCAAAAGGACGCCACAGGGACTGCTGGCCTATGCTAAAAACACCTCGATTCTCGGGGACTTTTTAAAACCACATTAACACTCCCGCGACGGTTCATACACACCCCCATCCGGATAACTAAGGGCCATATTGGCCTATGCGTGGCCACGCTGAGGGCCGTCCGGGTTAACCTAACCTAACCTAGCTCTTATAGTCTTTGAGCACTAGGCGCTGAAGTGGACGGACAGACGGACGGACGGACGGAGGGACAGACGGACAGACAGACAGGGCTCTATCGACTCGGCTATTGATGCTGATCAAGAATATATATACTTTTTGGGGTCGGAAACGATTCCTTCTGGACGTTACACACATCCACTTTTACCACAAATCTAATATACCCCAATACTCATTTTGAGTATCGGGTATAACAACAGCAGCGTCGACTAGAGATTTAGATAGGAGATACGTTCTTTGAACAATTAAAGTCGGCTCGATAGCAGGCTGTAAGGCGTATAAGGCGAAAACATAAATCTCGCATATTTCCTATTATGTTCCTGCTTTGACAAAACCAAACCGCTTTCCACAGGAGGAAATTGAGCTGAACAGCTAAAATTGAACAGAAGCAAAATGTGAACTGAAACCTTTTGGACGTCGAAAGGGACAGGCGAACTACTAATTAAATATGCGTATATCCGTATAGCGATTCTTATAACCGAACTGATTTGCGACTTGCAAAATCTTTTTTAGAGCTGCGTGTAATTGCATTCAAATTCATTAACACTTGACAAAATCCGGGAAAATCTTCCGTCAGAGCATAAATTACTCAAGTGCGCTCGAAATAAACAACTAACTCTGGATTATGTAACTGTCATATGTATATGCAGTATTTAAATAATTTTCACAAAATATTCAAATTGGCAAGGTAGGCGCCATGGCGCCACCAACCGAGACAAGGCTCACATCCGGCTCCAGGCAGCACCGCAAGTATGGTCACAAATCAGCTAGAAAGGAAGGTTATCCCCCTCCTTACCACTCCACTCCACGCTCCCAGTGCCAGCCACCCCATATAAGGGAGGATCCAAGCAAACCGGCTCCGTCTGCTTTTTTTTTGTTGCTGCTTGATCGAAAGTCGCCCAAAGTTCCTCTGATAAGCAATCTGACGCACGGCTCTTGTCTAAGGTTGTTGTGACATCAGTTTTGGATTCCACATCCACTCGAAAGCAGTCCCTGTGCGACCCCCATCTAATGACAGGTGTGATATGGAGTGGCACGTGGCCACTGTACAGGATCAGGCAAAGGAGCAGCCGCAGCCCCGTACACCCTGGCTGAGCATATTCACATCGCCTTCATTCTTAGTGCTGATCGTGGCACACTCCACTCACAACTGGGGCTTCTGGACCCTGCTGACTGAGATTCCCAGCTACATGAAGAACATCCTGGGCAAGGACATCAAGTCGAACGCCCTGCTCTCGTCCCTTCCCTACTTCTGCATGTTCTGCATGTCGTTCGTCTTCTCCGCTATATCCGCCCAGTTGAACAACCGCAACTGCATCTCCACAGCCACCAGTCGCAAGCTGTTCAACACGATTGGCACCTGGATCCCCATGGTCACGCTTATCGCACGCGGCTATACGTGTGCGGACCAGGGCACCTTGGCTGTTGTCCTGCTCTGCTTCACCGTAGGCACGAACGGCGCCACTTACCTGGGCTTCAACATGAACCACATAGATCTGTCGCCGAACTTTGCCGGCATCCTGATGGGCATCACCAACTGCGTGGGCAATATCATGAGCATAATCGCCCCGCTAGTGGTTGGTGTCATTGTCACTGATGAGGTAAGATACTCGGCTAAACCTGTCAGTTGTGTTGTTCTTTACAGAAAGATCCCGATCTGTGGCGCATAGTATTCTTCATTGCCGCTGGCTTCTACCTGGTGGGCAACGGGCTGTTCGTGATCTTCGGTAAGGCCGAAGTGCAACCCTGGAACGATCCCCCGGCGAAGCCCAGGCGCAGTTTTCCACCAAAATTTCCACCGATCAGATCCGATCCGATCCAGTGGTCGGCCAACTGTCAATCCTAATGGAGCAATGGAGCGCTATGCAATGCATTTTCGCATTGTTCGAACTAATTCGCGCTCCGTGTATATTTTTGTATATTTGTAAACTATTCGTTACTGTACTCTGTATTCGAGTTCCCCTCGTCTTAGGTTTAGTTATAGTGACTAATTATGTAAGGGCACTCACAAAGTGAGGCGAAAATAATAATTATATTGTACTATATGTGTGCTGTATCTGACTACAGCTACAGCATGTGAAAAGAAAACCACAAGAGTGTTTGATTCTCAAAAGCGGTAGGGGGAACGAGACCGCCACAACCTCATCCAATGGGCCTTGACATACATGCATTATTGATCAGAATACGTTCATATCTATTGCTCTGAGATGCCAGGTTAAAATACTTATTAGGTCTCCATTTTTTTTTTTTTTTTTTTTTTTTTTTTTTTTTTTTAATTTTATTTTATTAGAAATCAGCTTTACTTAAACTATGATCTAATATTAGTGATATTTACATTGGCTTACTACATATTATAAGAGTTTAATGATTAGGTTTATATATACATTTTAATGATGTGTTATTCAGCAAATTTTTCTATTTTTTATGTTCAATGGGTGGAGACGTTTGAGTCTGCGTGGGATTTGGGGGTGCAGTAATCCTCTAGCTGTTTCATTTGGATGGTTAATGAGCCTATCGTTGTATCGACTGCTATGATGGTTTATTTGATCTCCAATTTTTGGGATGAGGAGATCTCTTTCCAGCATTGTGGTCCGAACAAACCACGGGGCACCTGTCATCGCCCTTAGAGCCTTCGCTTGCATGACTCTGATTTTATTCAGATGCGTCTTCGCTGCACATCCCCAGACTTGAATGGCATATGTCCATATAGGGATTATAATTGCCTTGTACAATATGACTTTATTGCGTAGGGGAAGCTTACTTTTTGAGTTCATGAGCCAGTGCAACTTTTTGAGTTTGTTTTGACATTTGATGACTGTAGCTCTGATATGCGGTCCCCAAGTTAGGCTTTTATCGAAGTGGACACCGAGGTAGCAGTGACTGCTCTTGCGCGGAATTATATTTCCGTTGAAGGTTAGGTCTGGTGGGTGCTTGCTTCTTAGAGTAAAATTTACGTTAACTGACTTTGTTTCGTTAATTGTGATGTTCCATTTTTTTGCCCATTTTTCCACGGATTCGAGGTAGATTTGAAGTTGTTCAGCAACGGCTCTGTAGCAGGTGGATGACGAAAGAATAGCAGTATCGTCAGCGTAAGTGGCGACCAGGAAGTTGCTTGGGTTGACGTGCGGTAGCGGCATGTCGCGTGTAAACAATGTGTACAGGATTGGCCCAAGGACGCTGCCTTGTGGAACTCCAGCTCTGATAATTTTTATGTCTGAAATAGCGTCCTTGATTGTGACAATAAACGTTCTTTCTCCCAAAAATGACTTTATGACTGAATACTGGGGGGCGGGTAGTAGCATCTTTAATTTATATAAAAGTCCCTTGTGCCAGACTTTGTCGAAAGCTTGTTTCACGTCGAGAAACACCCCTGAGCAGTATTGCTTAGTTTCATAAGCGTTGAGGATGTGTTGAGCCACTCTGTGTACTTGTTCCGGAGTCCCGTGCTGTCTTCTGAAACCGAATTGGTGCTGTGGAATAGCTTCCTTGACGCAGCTTTCAGCCACCATTCTGCTCAAGAATATTCTTTCGAATATCTTGGAGAAAACTGGCAGTAGGCTTATTGGTCTGTATGACTCTAGGGCTGACGTTGGTTTACCTGGCTTTAGTATCATCACAATCATTGCACACTTCCATTGGGTGGGGAAGTGGCCGATGCGGAGGATGGCGTTGTAGAGTGCAACTAGAAACATAACTCCCTTGCGTGGAAGCAGTTTTGCGATGCGGGCATCTATTAAATCGTGCCCAGGAGCTTTGTTGTTCACAAGAGCTTTTATTTCCGCTTGGACTTCAGAAGGTGAAACTGGCTTGGTTGGTATCGACATCTGTAGGGGCGCTTCTAAGTACCAGGAGAGTGCTCGCGTGTGATCTTGAGGTGCTACATCGGCTGGAGTGAATCTGGTCTCTAAATTTCTAGCGAACGCTTCTGCTTTTTCCAAGTCAGACTTCACCCAGGTACCGTTGTCGTTTCTTAATGGAAAGCTGCACAGTGGCTGCCTCTTGATGCCACGGGTGAGTTTCCAGAGATTGACCTGGCTACTTTCGGTTGTATCGGCTCTTTTTAGCATTTCGTCGAAGTGTTTGCTGCTTTTCTCAGCGAGGGCCTTTTTTAAGTTTCTGCCCGCTCTGTGCATCTGAGCTTTAGTGTCTGGGTCGTGAGTTCTTATGAAAGCATTCCTTAGTCTTCTCTTGATACGGACAAGGTTTTCGATGTGAGGGTCAGGTGATGCAGCAGGTCGGGTCGAGCGCTCCTCGGACGTGGGTGGTTCTGCGGAGAGAGCTGCTTCCTGAATGAGGCTATTAAGCGAGCGTACAGCCGCGTCAATGTCTTCTGGAGACTCGAATCTCTCGTTAAGTCGGATGTGATCTTCCAAATGGGTTTGAAAAATCTCAATGTTTGCTCGACTGTGCAGGAGCTTCTGTTTAGTGGGGTAGTTGACAGGGGATAAGTGCATTTCTATGAGAAGCGGTAGGTGATCGGAGGGAAGGTCGAAGTTCGCTTGTATGTGCAGGAATCTATGGGGAACGCCTTTGTAGATAGCGAAATCCAAGGCACTAGGCGATCTGTTGGAGTCGTATGGGTAGTGGGTTGCAGAGCCAGTGGCAAGAATGTTGGCTCCACTTGAGACTATATAGTCGTGGATTTCGCGACCTCTAGGGCAGGAGCGAGGGTTTCCCCACCATTGGTGCTTCGCATTCCAGTCCCCAGCTGCAATGTATTTTGGCCCAAAACTAGATAATAAAGAGCGGAACTGAGAACTTGTCCATAAGGTAGCAGGAGGACAGTAGATAGCCGAGATAGTTATTTCTCCTAGAGAGGTGCTTAGCACCATGTTAGCGGCTTGAATTTGGCCATCTGTAATGGGGTTGATTGGGAAGTGCTTGAGGCTGCTGCGGATGAGGATAGCAGATCCTCCTCTAAAACTATCGGAGGGATGATTTGCAGTGTAGAGTTCGTATCCTATTAGTTTGAATGTTGTTCTGCTGCAGAAGTGCGTTTCCGAGAGAAGCATTATGTCGATTTGATTCGATGCAATGAAGTTTTTGAGTTCTAGGCTTTTGTTGGCTATGCCCGACGCATTCCAAATACCTATACGGTAAGGCATTTTGAGAGGCTAGTGGCTGAGAGAATGTTGAGGATCTGCTCTTGCATTTTCATAAGCCTGTTTTGCATTAGCATGAATTGGTCTAGCTTATCTGCAAGATTCATTAGCTTGTTCTCAAGAGGCGTGTTGTGAGGTGATTCTGGTTGGGTACGAGTACGGGATGGGTTCCGGTTTCCTGGTTCTCTTGCTATACTCCTTGATCGGTGCTGGGCTCCTCTAGCGACTTCAGCATAGGATATGTGTTTTTCCTGACTTTTTGGCTGGGAAATGGACATATCGTTGCGTGGCATGTCCCTCTGTCTGCTGCTTCTCGAGAGCGAGCGAGAGTTTTTCTGGGTGCGCCCGGAAGTATTCTTTCCCCTAGGTTGCGCCTGATGAGTGTTTTCCCAATTTACCTGTGGTGGTTGTGGGTAAAATTTCAATAGAAGCTGTTGGTAGACCCTACAACCTCTATAATTGGCAGTGTGGGAGCCAAGACAGTTGGCACACTTGGGCTCGACGTCTTGTGGCTTTGAGCATTCTCTGGTGGCATGCGGACCCCCGCATTTAACACAAACAAATTTTTTGTTGCAATATCTTTTGGTGTGTTCGTATTCTTGACAACGGTGACACTGTGATATCTCCTGTTTGCGTTGTGGCTGCTCAACAGTTATCTTTTGTCTGCAGAGGTCTGATACTTTGAAAATCTCTTTATTATTTTCATTTGGCTCTAAGTCCACGAAAAATAAGTTGAGCTGCTTCTTGGTCGCTCTGTTAAGAGGATTGTGGATGAATCGGGCTAGATGCCCCTTGGCCATGAGATCTTGCTTAATATAATCAGTTGGGGTGGAGTGGTGAAGATTTTTGATTACTACTCTATATGACCGTTCTTCTTTCAACTGGTAGCTATGACAGAGAACGCCTTTAGCCATCAACGCGGAGGCGATTTTGCGGTAAGTGGTTGAGTCGTTGCATAGGAGTCTAATTTGTCCTCCAGTGCTTGTTTTTATACGGTAATTTTCGGGGCTTGCCAACGTATCCAGCATTGACCAGAACATTGCGATGTCGTTTACCCCGGGTATGATGATTGGAGGAGGCAGAGGGTTGCGTTTGGTTATAGGGGATTCATTACATTCCTTGTGAGGGCTGAGGTCCATATCTTCGGTACCGTCGGCAGTTGAGTCGTCAGTGTCCGCGAGTGGCGCATAGTAGTTTGCGAAAGAAGGGTTTCGACTACTTGGGAGACTGCGTTCAGTTGAGTGAAGTTTCTTTTTTGGAGGAGGGAGAGCTCCTCTGTCCTGCCAAGAAACATGAGGGTCGTCAGTTGGCTGTGGGGCATGGTAGTGGGGAATGTTATTGGGACCATCCGTAGCACGTTGGTCGTTAACTTGCTTTTGCGTAGAATTAAGTATTGT
The DNA here is from genome assembly GCF_003369915.1 of Drosophila miranda. NCBI lineage: Eukaryota > Metazoa > Arthropoda > Insecta > Diptera > Drosophilidae > Drosophila > Drosophila miranda. The sequence goes on from NW_022881603.1 coordinate 30,327,520, forward strand.
CAGTTCTGAAGTGAGCTGGGCTTTAAGAGCTGAGGCAGTAGCAGAACTCATTGGATCAGCAGTTGACGGTTTGTTAATGCTACGAGAGACTTTAGTAAGGGACTTAGATGAACGTAGTTCCATTTTTAAGTCAGGTAGATTTGGGCGTTTAACCCAGACGAAGTTGAGGTCTAGTCTGTAGGCGCGTGCACTGCCCGTAGGTCGCGCCCGCTTTGGGGGCCCGCGAGCGACGGGGCCAAACACGAGTACCGCGCGCTAAGGAACCCGAGCGGCGCTTAGTCCCACTGGTACCGCGCGCTTAGATTCACGAGCGGCACTTAGTTTCACGAGTACCGCGCGCTTAAACGTTTTCGCACAAGTAAGTTGTTTGTTGTTGCCACTGTAGTGGGCTTGTCCGTTTTTATTGCTTTTGCAAAGTCTTTCACAGCGATGTTGGAACGCGTCCGTATTCAACGAGAGCATGATCGAGACTTAGGTCTCCATAGACATGTTAGTGCTTGACTCCTTTGTATTTCAGGACTAGGAGTGCGTCATTGGCTGGTGGTTCTGATCTTCTGGGGACTGTCAGTCACCTACGCCCTTCGTGTCAATCTATCTGTGGCAGTCGTGGCCATGACAGATTCGGCCTCCGTGAATCCCGACTTTCCGGTAAGTAAACCTCACTCCATGCGAACCATAGGCGGCTAGCCCATCTTCTTAATAGGAATACGACTGGACGAAGAAGACGAGAGCTCTGTTGCTGAGCAGTTTCTTCTGGGGTTATGTGGTCACCCAGGTGCCGGCTGGCCAAGAAATTCGATGGCAAAATAATGTTCCTTTCTGGCCTCACCGTCTGTTCGCTGCTGACTATCCTCACGCCCCTCTGCGCCAAAATTGGAGACTGGCAAGCGGTTTGCGCTCTTCGTGTGGTCTGTGCCAGGGCGTGGTCTTCTCATCCGTCCACACGATCCTGTCCAAATGGATGCTGCCCAAGGAGCGCGCCACGATCGGCACGTGCGCCTATACAGGCAATGCATTTGGCACGATCATTATGCTGGCAATCAGTGGACAGCTGGCTGCCTCATCGGGTGGGTGGCCAAGTATCTTCTACGTCTCGGGTGGATTCGGCTTAATATGGGCGATCGTGTATTTCATTTTTGGCGCCAGCTCTCCGTCGCAGTACAAAAGAATAACGCAGGAGGAGGGGTCGATGATTGAACTCGCGCTGTCCGGGCAAGTAAGCCATACGGAACTGAAGACCTCTGGCTCCGCATCTTCCGCTCGCCCCCGTTTCTGGTCCTAATTGTTTCGCACAGCGTCTTCAACTGGGGCTTCTGGACACTCCTGACACAGATTCCAAGCTACATGAAGAGCGTCCTTGGCAAGGACATCAAGTCAAACGCCCTGCTCTCGTCCCTTCCTTACGTCAGCATGTTCTTCATGTCTTTCGTCTTCTCAACGATGTCGGCCCAATTGAACAACCACAACTGCATCTCCACGGGGACCAGTCGCAAGCTGTTCAACACGATTGGTCTGTGGATCCCCATGATCACCATCATCGGTCTGGGGTATGTGAGGGCCGACCAGTCCACCCTGGCCGTGGTCCTGCTATGCTTCACCGTTGGAATGAGCGGCGCCACTTACCTGGGCTTCAACATGAACCACCTGGATCTGTCGCCGAACATTGCCGGCATTCTGATGGGCATCACCAACTGCGTGGCCAATATCATGAGCATAATCGCTCCGCTGGTGGTCGGTGTCATTGTCACCGATGAGGTTAGATACTTAGCTACACCTGTCAGCTCCCTCCTGTTACTGATTCGGTTTTATGTTGTGCTGTTCCTTACAGAAAGATCCCGATCTTTGGCGCATAGTATTCTTCATTGCCGCTGGCTTCTATCTTTGGGCAACGGGCTGTTCGTGATCTTCGGCAAGGCCGAAGTGCAGCCCCGGAACGATGCTCCTGCTCCGGTGGAGCCACACAAATAAAGAGGAAAATTTACTGTCGTTTCTGTGTGACTTGTCTGGCATTCTTGGAAAGGGGGACTTGGCAACTGAATTAAAGAAATGGATTAGAATTTTGAAGACCCCGAGGAACAATTGAGTGGATGGGAATACTTATAAATATATAAGTATGGCGTCACAGCCATATGGAAAAGGATGTTCTTGAGAAGAGCCATAGCGGCCATAGAAGTGGTGTCCATGAGCAACTATGTACATTCCTTAGGCATGTAGTAAGTATAATTGCCATAAGAATGATGTCTTATCTGCTTTCGTAGTTCAGGATTCTATACAGTTATAAATGTATCACCGTATATCATGTACCATCATCAGTTAAAATAAATCATTTCATCGAAGTGTTTAAAGAATATTCGAATCGAAAATAAACAAGTGATATTTGTACATGACGTTTACCTGTGCAGCCAGCGCCATCTGTTGGTAATTACATGAAATGCTAGTTGTTTTTAAGATCTCATGTATAGATACACACATTTTCACACCTCTACGATCATTTTTAGAATTAATGCCGGAAAGGCACTGTTAACCACTGTTTTGTTTTTTAAAGCAAAGACATTTCTGTTAAATTTGTATTTTCAAAATAAAGGTATGATAGGCAAACATACCGACAGGCGGTCACTGAAATATATCACGAAGATCATGGCCAGAGAATTAGCACATTGTCGACCGGTGGCTTTTAAGAACTTTCCACGGCAATTTTTTTTTTGTTTTCGGCGGCTTAACTCACGTTTAAAACAAGGGGCTTAAGTGGGCTAAGTTCATTTTTTAATCGGTATATTGAGACGGAATATTTCGGTATATTTCTGAGGGTGACTTGTTGATGTTTTGTTGTTGACAAATAAAAAATGGAGCACGCGATGGACACCGTACCAGAAGACGTTGCACCCAAATTGGAAAATAAATTCAGCTCTGTACTGAAGCCCTCGGCAAACACGGTCGTAAAGTGCTTGAAATGCGACAAGGTGTATATACTTCCGGCCGAAAAAGACGACTGCATGCCGCACCTGTACCTGGAGCATCGGATGGTCATCGCCGATGTGGAGGATATCGCGTTGTTGGAGGATTATTTGCAGTACTGGGAAAAAGAGTTTCATAGTGCGCGCGTAAAGAGCCTTTTGAGTGATTCTTTTATACAATTTGGTGTCTTTCAGGCCATGAGTTCGAGCAATACTGCACGACCATGTTCCTGGGCCAGAACATATGGAACATATGCCAGAAACGAGAAATATTATTTGCTCTGTGATATACTGCCGCAGGACTACGAGCTTCGCCACCGACTGCGGGAGGAACGACTGAAAACCGCCCTGGAGCGACACCATTTCGAGGAGTGTCTTTTCTGCAGAACCGTAATCAAGGGCCTTAGGGCCGACTACCTGGATCACTTGCTTGACAAGCACTTTCTGCTGGTGGGAAAGCCCGAGAAGTTGGTCTATGTGGATGAGCTGCTCGACCAGCTGGAAGCAAATTTGAACCAGTTGATTTGCCTGTACTGCGAGAAGGTTTTCAAGGATAGAACAACGCTGAAGGAACATATGCGCAAGAAGGGGCACAAGCGCATCAATCCCAATCGCCGCGAGTACGACAAGTACTTCCTAATCAACTACAATCGGGTCCCGGCGCCGGCAACTCGAAAGCAGCAGCACCAGAAACGACGACAGCCCACCGGGTCAGTATCCGCAGACATGGAAAACATGGACTTTGACAAGCACTTTGCTCGTCCAGACTCGGAGGGTGAGCATGATTCGGACTGGTTTGACTGGGCCGGGGATGGCGAGCCACATTCGCTCAAGTGTCTCTACTGCCCGCATCTCGGCGACCATTTCGCTGGCCTCAAACAGCACATGATAGATGCCCATAGCTTGGATTTCGATGTCGCCACCAGCGCACTGAACTTCTATCAGCGCGTCAAGGTGGTCAACTATATACGTCGCCAGCTGTGCATGCGTCGCTCTGTTAGCTGTGACATCCAGTTTGATGATATCGACTTGCTAACCGAACACATGGCCCAGGAGTCTCATTGCGGCATCGGTGAGCGATCCAGCTGGGATAAGCCAGAGTTCTTTTTCCCGTACATGGAAAATGATGGCTTGTTGTTGTAGCGCTTGTAGCAGGAAATGCTGAGTTTTGTTGTGGCGCCATCTAGTGCTCAGAGTGGCAGGCGAACGACAGGTCAAGGGAAAACCAAAAAGACGGTAACAGGTCAAAACGTCAGGCTATCTGTGTTGAAAATGCATCCAGGGACCTGTTAGAGGATTTGCCGCCAGAACGTTGGCGTCCCTATCGGCTATTCCCTCGTGAGTCGGTTGCGTATCGGTCCGACGAAAAGGAAAAACCAAGAATTTAGTGAAGAGAAAAACTCTAGGGAATCTAAATATCTAAATCCAAGATTTGACTGCGAGATTCTTGGTTGAAGGCGAGTGGGCTATTCAGTCGTCAGAAGCCGTATAGCGCTGAGTCCGATTGGGGTAAGTGCTGCGGGAAGAGAATAGAAGGGCTAAAGGAGAATAAAGAGTTGTCCCATTTGTAGTCTTGGCGCTTAGTAAATCGAGTTAATCAGTGCGGATTCGATCGTCCAAGGAAGCCAGCCAGCAAACAACAGCAGCCGCAAGCCTAACAAAGTGGCGTTTAAACCTTTGGGATTGTCTGGAAAGCGCTCAGCCATCGGAGAAGCGAGCGTGGAAGCAGAGGGAGAAGACATTTGGCGAGCGCTCGGTCCCCCCAAGCGGCTAGCTTCCCGAGGCGTTGGCGTCGGCACTTTAGTAGTCGAGCGCGACGCGGCAGATAAGGAGGGCCCGTCCCTTGGTCGCGAGCAGATCGGCGGAGAGAAAGTGTCGATCTAGCACCGTCGGAGATTGGCCGTTTGGCCTTTTCTTTGCTTTCGCGTACCTTTCACCTGCAGAAGCAGGGGAAAGAATTTGTGCTGTTCCCTTTCGCCCAGGAGGTGGGAAGGAAACATAGATAACAGTCGGGAGAAAGAGAATAGAAAAAAAGAGGAAGCAACGGATTGACGGAGTAATTGTATTCGCGTTTGTAAATGTGTAATTAATTATGATTTCTGTGCGGAGTTAATTAGGAGAGAATTAGATTTGATTCCGGTAGTGGCTTCTCGAGACTCTCGCCGATCTGCAAATATGATTTCCCCCAACCTTGTGCCCATTTAAGTGTTCTTCCACTACAGCAGCTTTAGGTATTCATCGAGGAAAGCGCTTTCGCCGATGGAGCCATAAACTGGAGAAAAGGTATGAGTGGACTTAAATTCTGTTATTAATAAATTACAACTTGAAACAAGGGAATTAGGGCCGGTCGGTGAGTGAGAGGGAGAAGTGCCCACTCGAATTGGTTTCGTAACATTACGGAGTCAGCAAGCAAGTTAGTTTGTCCATTTCGGACTTGTTTAGTATATCAGTTGTATGACACATAGCCAAGTATTTGTAGGAATTTTATACATATATTTCATTTAGCTATTCTTTTAATGTGGGTGATTATATTATGGTATTTGCGGGTAATGTTATTGGTTTAGCCAGTAAGTGAATAAACTTTATAATGTACTAATCTACCGCTTTGCTTTCGCTGGCAAATTCCCCATGTAGGACGCCCCGGACAAAGGGGCCATTCCGTCATTAAATCGAACGGTTTGGAATGGCCATGGTAGGGTGGGCGACACGACCTCGACAACACCAGAGGCGGAGTTGAGATACCTTTCCAGCACACATCCACAATTCTATTCAGGGATAAACAGTGTCTCCCGGTTAAGCATTTTCGTCGTGACACGCTACTTCATTCGCGGTATAATGCGTATAGGCCACCAGCAGGAGGGGGCAAGAACATCACTCCAATAGCCGACGAGCAGAGGCCGGAAACCCAAAGCGTGTGCTTCCTTTCGCTGAATAACAGCTAGCCTGGCAGGATTTATATACACAGACGTGCGTAGGTGACACGTTACATTTATGAATCATAGATATATTAGTATTATAACTAACGAGGGGGAGTGAGTTGCTGCGGACACCGCAACTCTACGGTTATACCCGATACTTAGTCAGTATGGCTCTCCTCCGGCAGACGCCGCTAATATTAAACGACACGACAAAGAGTGCGTGCGAGAGAGACAGAAAATCAGTCTGACCGTGACGTCGGGCGCTGCGTAGCCACTGCAAATTGATTTGTTCCTATTGGCTATAAAAATTATCTGATCTAAACCAGATTCAGCAATCTGATAGATATGGTCATTATCTATGATTCTGCGTTTTTAGTTTTCTCGGATGTGCAATATTGTGGATGCAACAGATTTTCGTCCTTTGTGTGGGCGGAAGCGGGTGGGGCGAAATTTTGAGATACACGTTTTATAGTAAGATCTAACAGGAGTGCGGATACCAAATTTGGTTACTCTAGATTTCTCTCTAGGTCTCTCAGATTTTTGAATATCCCCAGATTTTCGTCCTTTGCGGGGGCGAAAGGGGGTGTGGCGAAATTTTGAAACAAACTCGTCTCGGTCCGATATATTAGGAGTGTGGATACCAAATTTGGTTGCTCTAGCTTTTGTAGTCTCTGAGATCTAGGCGGTAATGTTTTACTCTAAGCAAAGCCGCCTATGCTACGTGTGTGTTAGAGAGAGATAGGGCGAGAAAAAATGAAATTGTTTTCTTGATTCTGCCTATAATAATTATACGATCTGGTTGAGATTTTACACTCTAGATTCTCTACGATTCTGCGTTTTTGGTTTTACTGTATCGTTAAAAATGTGGATGCCACAAATTTTCGTCCTTTGTGGGGGCGGAAGTGGGCGGGGCGAAGTTTTGAAATATTTTTGTAGCAGTGACATATCACAGAAGTCTGGATCCAAAACATCGTTGCTTTAGCTCTTATAGTCTTTGAGCACTAGGCACTGAAGGGGACGGACAGACGGACGGACGGACGGACGGACGGACGGACAGACGGACAGACAGACAGGGCTCAATCGACTCGGCTATTGATTCTGATCAAGAATATGTATACTTAATGGGGGCGGAAACGATTCCTTCTGGACGTTACACACATCCACTTTTACCACAAATCTAATATACCCCAATACTCATTTTGGGTATCGGGTATAACAACAGCAGCGTCGCCTAGAGATTTAGATAGGAGATACCTTCTTTGAACAATTAAAGTCGGCTCGATAGCAGGCTGTAAGGCGTATAAGGCGAAAACATAAATCTCGCATATTTCCTATTATGTTCCTGCTTTGACTAAACCAAACCGCTTTCCACAGGACGAAATTGAGCTGAACAGCTAAAATTGAACAGAAGCAAAATGTGAACTGAAACCTTTTGGCCGTCGAAAGGGACAGGCGAACTGCTAATTAAATATGCGTACATCCGTATAGCGATTCTTATAACCGAACTGATTTGCGACTTGCAAAATCTTTTTTAGAGCTGCGTGTAATTGCATTCAAATTCATTAACACTTGACAAAATCCGGGAAAATCTTCCGTCAGAGCATAAATTACTCAAGTGCGCTCGAAATAAACAACTAACTCTGGATTATGTAACTGTCATATGTATATGCAGTATTTAAATAATTTTCACTCAATATTCAAATTGGCAATGTAGGCGCCATGGCGCCACCAACCGAGACAAGGCTGACATCCGGCTCCAGGCAGCACCGCAAGTATGGTCACAAATCAGCTAGAAGGGAAGGTTATCCCCCTCCTTACCACTCCACTCCACGCTCCCAGTGCCAGCCACCCCATATAGGGGAGGATGCAAGCAAACCGGCTCCGTCTGCTTTTTTTTGTTGCTGCTTGATCGAAAGTCGCCCAAAGTTCCTCTGATAAGCAATCTGACGCACGGCTCTTGTCTAAGGTTGTTGTGACATCAGTTTTGGATTCCACATCCACTCGAAAGCAGTCCCTGTGCGACCCCCATCTAATGACAGGTGTGATATGGAGTGGCACGGGCTATCTGCTGACTGGACATTTGAAAGTCGTTCGGGAAAACTCTGCCTCTGGTCGAATGGCTAAAATCGTTATCAGCCAGCGGCGCTCGTTGATAAGTCAGTTAAGCTCTGATGAATTTACACAATAAGCGTGTCAAGACGTCCAGTCGACACCTCGTTCATCATTCGTCCATCCATTTATCACTGGGGTACGGTACCCAACGGTACTGGTAGCACTGTAAGATATCAAGTATCCATCAGTTAGTGAACAGGCTTCGCGGTGAAAAGTTGTGCCAGACAGAGCAAACCTGTAATTTTTGAGTTCAGAGCTAACGAATCCCATTATGGTTAACACCGTGAAGAATCGTCGTTTCGAGGATGAAGGTGGGTCTTATCCTTTGAATATGGTGTAATTCTTTTTGTCTTTTCAATGCTCAAAGGGTGTCTTAAATTGCGTATTACGGGAGCCTGTAATTCTCAATAAATTCAATTAGTCTCGCAGCATACCACAATAAGCCTACTCCAAGTCCTTAAGATCCAACACAAAGTCTTGCAAAAGTTTGGTTTTGATTGATGCACAAATCGCTTTTCAGATGCTCTCTGCTCAGTGTAACCTCAAGAATCTCTCAGTTAAACCTCAAAATTTACTCAGCCATCATCACGATTTTGGATGTTCTGACATGCCAGATGCAGCGCCATGATGGGTCTCGATACCGTTGATTCTCTTATCCGTTGAAGATAAGAATATCCAAAGAAGACGAGCCCCTCAACAGAGGGATGAAAAGTGGGTGTGTTCCAGTGTGGGTAAATCCTGGTGCTTGTAAATGCCGTAAAATCTGGACTCAAAAGCAATTGTAACTGCTAGCTTACCACCCACTTATGGCCAGACTAATCTCAGCCGACTCACTTGAGATTAAACCAACAAAGAAATAGTTAAATATACATATATAAAGGCAGATAGATTCAACTGTTGGTAGAGATCTTAAAGGGGTGAGGTCCCCATTTCGGCACCATTCGCAGAATGAATGAATGAATGGAATTTTTCCGCAAGAATCCGCCACGTAATCCAGAAACCAGAAGCGTTCCAAACCGCAAATAGAAAGGCAAATAGTTATATCTCCTAGTCGCCTGTCTGCCAGATAAGGGATGATAAATTTTAGTTAAATTACGGAAATCACAGAAGAAGAAATAAACCCGAAAAAGGAACCACTCATGGCGCAGATAGCGCGGTCAATAGCTGATAGCCAATCGATTGATTGAACTGAATGGAGTGCGCAGTCGATGATCAGATTACCCACCGCACCTCCTAATCGATTACGTTTCATTGGAGATTCCGGTCTGGGAGTACGCCACTTCCAGGTGTTTCTTCTCTTCTGCGCCCTGACGGTGGCCTATGCCCAGCGCGTCAACCTATCCGTGGCCGTGGTGGCCATGCTTGATTCCAGCTCCGCAAATCCACATTTTCCTGTAAGTAAACTTCACTGGCACCAACGTCAGCTCGAAACATAGCTAACTCTTTTGCTTTTTAGGAGTACAACTGGTCGGATAAGATAAAATCCCTGCTGCTGAGCAGTTTCTTCTGGGTCACACAGGTGCCGGCTGGCCAGCTGGCGAGGAAATTCGGTGGCAAAGTGATGATCCTTTCTGGTCTCACCATCTGCTCGGTGCTGAACATCCTAACGCCCCTCTGCGCCAAGTTTGGAGGCTGGCAATTGGTCTGCGCCCTGCGTGTGGTCGAGGGTCTGTGCCAGGGCGTGGTCTTCCCATCCACGCACACTATCCTATCCCAGTGGGCGCTTCCGAAGGAGCGCGCCACGCTCGGCACGTGAGCATATTCGGGCAATCAGTTTGGCACGATCATCATGCTGGCCACCAGTGGAATGTTGGCCGCCTCATCGGCTGGGTGGCCAAGCATATTCTACATCTCAGGCGGAGTCGGATGCGTTTGGTCGATCGTGTACTTCCTTTGGGGCTCCAGCTCGCCGTCGGAGTGCAAGAGCATCTCGTCGGAGGAGCGCAAGCTGATTGAAATGGCGCAGGCCGGTGAAGTGGCCACTGTACAGGATCAGGCAAAGGAGCAGCCGCAGCCCCGTACACCCTGGCTGAGCATATTCACATCGCCTTCATTCTTAGTGCTGATCGTGGCACACTCCACTCACAACTGGGGCTTCTGGACCCTGCTGACTGAGATTCCCAGCTAAATGAAGAACATCCTGGGAAAGGACATCAAGTCGAACGCCCTGCTCTTGTCCCTTCCCTACTTCTGCATGTTCTGCATGTCGTTCGTCTTCTCCGCTATATCCGCCCAGTTGAACAACCGCAACTGCATCTCCACAGCCACCAGTCGCAAGCTGTTCAACACGATTGGCACCTGGATCCCCATGGTCACGCTTATCGCACTGGGCTATACGGGTGCGGACCAGGGCACCTTGGCTGTTGTCCTGCTCTGCTTCACCGTAGGCACGAACGGCGCCACTTACCTGGGCTTCAACATGAACCACATAGATCTGTCGCCGAACTTTGCCGGCATCCTGATGGGCATCACCAACTGCGTGGGCAATATCATGAGCATAATCGCCCCGCTAGTGGTTGGTGTCATTGTCACTGATGAGGTAAGATACTCGGCTAAACCTGTCACCTCCCTCCACTTACTGATTCGGTTTTTCTGTTGTGTTGTTCTTTACAGAAAGATCCCGATCTGTGGCGCATAGTATTCTTCATTGCCGCTGGCTTCTACCTGGTGGGCAACGGGCTGTTCGTGATCTTCGGTAAGAACTAATTCGCGCTCCGTGTATATTTTTGTATATTTGTAAACTATTCGTTACTGTACTCTGTATTCGCGTTCCCCTCGTCTTAGGTTTAGTTATAGTGACTAATTATGTAAGGGCACTCACAAAGTGAGGCGAAAATAATAATTATATTGTACTATATGTGTGCTGTATCTGACTACAGCTACAGCATGTGAAAAGAAAACCACAAGAGTGTTTGATTCTCAAAAGCGGTAGGGGGAACGAGACCGCCACAACCTCATCCAATGGGCCTTGACATACATGCATTATTGATCAGAATACGTTCATATCTATTGCTCTGAGATGCCAGGTTAAAATACTTATTAGGTCTCCATAGACATGTTAGTGCTTGACTCCTTTGTATTTCAGGACTAGGAGTGCGTCATTGGCTGGTGGTTCTGATCTTCTGGGGACTGTCAGTCACCTACGCCCTTCGTGTCAATCTATCTGTGGCAGTCGTGGCCATGACAGATTCGGACTCCGTGAATCCCGACTTTCCGGTAAGTAAACCTCACTCCATGCAAACCATAGGCGGCTAGCCCATCTTCTTAATAGGAATACGACTGGACGAAGAAGACGAGAGCTCTGTTGCTGAGCAGTTTCTTCTGGGGTTATGTGGTCACCCAGGTGCCGGCTGGCCAAGAAATTAGATGGAAAAATAATGTTCCTTTCTGGCCTCACCGTCTGTTCGCTGCTGACTATCCTCACGCCCCTCTGCGCCAAAATTGGAGACTGGCAAGCGGCTTGCGCTCTTCGTGTGGTCTGTGCCAGGGCGTGGTCTTCCCATCCGTCCACACGATCCTGTCCAAATGGATGCTGCCCAAGGAGCGCGCCACGATCGGCACGTGCGCCTATACAGGCAATGCATTTGGCACGATCATTATGCTGGCAATCAGTGGACAGCTGGCTGCCTCATCGGGTGGGTGGCCAAGTATCTTCTACGTCTCGGGTGGATTCGGCTTAATATGGGCGATCGTGTATTTCATTTTTGGCGCCAGCTCTCCGTCGCAGTACAAAAGAATAACGCAGGAGGAGGGGTCGATGATTGAACTCGCGCTGTCCGGGCAAGTAAGCCATACGGAACTGAAGACCTCTGGCTCCGCATCTTCCGCTCGCCCCCGTTTCTGGTCCTAATTGTTTCGCACAGCGTCTTCAACTGGGGCTTCTGGACACTCCTGACACAGATTCCAAGCTACATGAAGAGCGTCCTTGGCAAGGACATCAAGTCAAACGCCCTGCTCTCGTCCCTTCCTTACGTCAGCATGTTCTTCATGTCTTTCGTCTTCTCAACGATGTCGGCCCAATTGAACAACCACAACTGCATCTCCACGGGGACCAGTCGCAAGCTGTTCAACACGATTGGTCTGTGGATCCCCATGATCACCATCATCGGTCTGGGGTATGTGAGGGCCGACCAGTCCACCCTGGCCGTGGTCCTGCTATGCTTCACCGATGGAATGAGCGGCGCCACTTACCTGGGCTTCAACATGAACCACCTGGATCTGTCGCCGAACATTGCCGGCATCCTGATGGGCATCACCAACTGCGTGGCCAATATCATGAGCATAATCGCTCCGCTGGTGGTCGGTGTCATTGTCACCGATGAGGTTAGATACTTAGCTACACCTGTCAGCTCCCTCCTGTTACTGATTCGGTTTTATGTTGTGCTGTTCCTTACAGAAAGATCCCGATCTTTGGCGCATAGTATTCTTCATTGCCGCTGGCTTCTATCTTTGGGCAACGGGCTGTTCGTGATCTTCGGCAAGGCCGAAGTGCAGCCCCGGAACGATGCTCCTGCTCCGGTGGAGCCACACAAATAAAGAGGAAAATTTACTGTCGTTTCTGTGTGACTTGTCTGGCATTCTTGGAAAGGGGGACTTGGCAACTGAATTAAAGAAATGGATTAGAATTTTGAAGACCCCGAGGAACAATTGAGTGGATGGGAATACTTATAAATATATAAGTATGGCGTCACAGCCATATGGAAAAGGATGTTCTTGAGAAGAGCCATAGCGGCCATAGAAGTGGTGTCCATGAGCAACTACATTCCTTAGGCATGTAGTAAGTATAATTGCCATAAGAATGATATCTTATCTGCTTTCGTAGCTCAGGATTCTATACAGTTATAAATGTATCACCGTATATCATGTACCATCATCAGTTAAAATAAATCATTTCATCGAAGTGTTTAAAGAATATGCGAATCGAAAATAAACAAGTGATATTTGTACATGACGTTTACCTGTGCAGCCAGCGCCATCTGGTGGTAATTACATGAAATGCTAGTTGTTTTTAAGATCTCATGTATAGTTACACACATTTTCACACCTCTACGATCATTTTTGGAATTAATGCCGGAAAGGCACTGTTAACCACTGTTTTGTTTTTTAAAGCAAAGACATTTCTGTTAAATTTGTATTTTCAAAATAAAGGTACGATAGGCAAAAATACCGACAGGCGGTCACTGAAATATATCACGAAGATCATGGCCAGAGAATTAGCACATTGTCGACCGGTGGCTTTGTGGAGGATATCGCGTTGTTGGAGGATTATTTGCAGTACTGGGAAAAAGAGTTTCATAGTGCGCGCGTAAAGAGCCTTTTGAGTGATTCTTTTATACAATTTGGTGTCTTTCAGGCCAATACTTTCGAGCAATACTGCACGACCATGTTCCTGGGCCAGTTGCCCGATGGAACATATGCCAGAAACGAGAAATATTATTTGCTCTGTGATATACTGCCGCAGGACTACGAGCTTCGCCACCGACTGCGGGAGGAACGACTGAAAACCGCCCTGGAGCGACACCATTTCGAGGAGTGTCTTTTCTGCAGAACCGTAATCAAGGGCCTTAGGGCCGACTACCTGGATCACTTGTTTGACAAGCACTTTCTGCTGGTGGGAAAGCCCGAGAAGTTGGTCTATGTGGATGAGCTGCTCGACCAGCTGGAAGCAAATTTGAACCAGTTGATTTGCCTGTACTGCGAGAAGGTTTTCAAGGATAGAACAACGCTGAAGGAACATATGCGCAAGAAAGGGCACAAGCGCATCAATCCCAATCGCCGCGAGTACGACAAGTACTTCCTAATCAACTACAATCGGGTCCCGGCGCCGGCACCTCGAAAGCAGCAGCACCAGAAACGACGACAGCCCACCGGGTCAGTATCCGCAGACATGGAAAACATGGACTTTGACAAGCACTTTGCTCGTCCAGACTCGGAGGGCGAGCATGATTCGGACTGGTCTGACTGGGCCGGGGATGGCGAGCCACATTCGCTCAAGTGTCTCTACTGCCCGCATCTCGGCGACCATTTCGCTGGCCTCAAACAGCACATGATAGATGCCCATAGCTTGGATTTCGATGTCGCCACCAGCGCACTGAACTTCTATCAGCGCGTCAAGGTGGTCAAGTATATACTGTGCATGCGTCGCTCTGTTAGCTGTGACATCCAGTTTGATGATATCGACTTGCTAACCGAACACATGGCCCAGGAGTCTCATTGCGGCATCGGTGAGCGATCCAGCTGGGATAAGCCAGAGTTCTTTTTCCCGTACATGGAAAATGATGGCTTGTTGTTGTAGCGCTTGTAGCAGGAAATGCTGAGTTTTTTTGTGGCGCCATCTAGTGCTCAGAGTGGCAGGCGAACGACAGGTCAAGGGAAAACCAAAAAGACGGTAACAGGTCAAAACGTCAGGCTATCTGTGTTGAAAATGCATCCAGGGACCTGTTAGAGGATTTGCCGCCAGAACGTTGGCGTCCCTATCGGCTATTCCCTCGTGAGTCGGTTGCGTATCGGTCCGACGAAAAGGAAAAACCAAGAATTTAGTGAAGAGAAAAACTCTAGGGAATCTAAATATCTAAATCCAAGATTCGACTGCGAGATTCTTGGTTGAAGGCGAGTGGGCTATTCAGTCGTCAGAAGCCGTATAGCGCTGAGTCCGATTGGTGTAAGTGCTGCGGGAAGAGAATAGAAGGGCTAAAGGAGAACAAAGAGTTGTCCCATTTGTAGTCTTGGCGCCTAGTAAATCGAGTTAATCAGTGCGGATTCGATCGTCCAAGGAAGCCAGCCAGCAAACAACAGCAGCCGCAAGCCTAACAAAGTGGCGTTTAAACCTTTGGGATTGTCTGGAAAGCGCTCAGCCATCGGAGAAGCGAGCGGGGAAGCAGAGGGAGAAGACATTTGGGAAGCGCTCGGTCCCCCAAGCGGCTAGCTTCCCGAGGCGTTGGCGTCGGCACTTTAGTAGTCGAGCGCGACGCGGCAGATAAGGAGGGCCCGTCCCTTGGTCGCGAGCAGATCGGCGGAGAGAAAGTGTCGATCTAGCACCGTCGGAGATTGGCCGTTTGGCCTTTTCTTTGCTTTCGCGTACCTTTCACCTGCAGAAGCAGGGGAAAGAATTTGTGCTGTTCCCTTTCGCCCAGGAGGTGGGAAGGAAACATAGATAACAGTCGGGAGAAAGAGAATAGAAAAAAAGAGGAAGCAACGGATTGACGGAGTAATTGTATTCGCGTTTGTAAATGTGTAATTAATTATGATTTCTGTGCGGAGTTAATTAGGAGAGAATTAGATTTGATTCCGGTAGTGGCTTCTCGAGACTCTCGCCGATCTGCAAATATGATTTCCCCCAACCTTGTGCCCATTTAAGTGTTCTTCCACTACAGCAGCTTTAGGTATTCATCGAGGAAAGCGCTTTCGCCGATGGAGCCGTAAACTGGAGAAAAGGTATGAGTGGACTTAAATTCTGTTATTAATAAATTACAACTTGAAACAAGGGAATTAGTGCCGGTCGGTGAGTGAGAGGGAGAAGTGCCCACTCGAGTTGGTTTCGTAACATTACGGAGTCAGCAAGCAAGTTAGTTTGTCCATTTCGGACTTGTTTAGTATATCATTTGTATGACACATAGCCAAGTATTTGTAGGAATTTTATACATATATTTCATTTAGCTATTCTTTTAATGTGGGTGATTATATTATGGTATTTGCGGGTAATGTTATTGTTTTAGCCAGTAAGTGAATAAACTTTATAATGTACTAATCTACCGCTTTGCTTTCGCTGGCAAATTCCCCATGTAGGACGCCCCGGACAAAGGGGCCATTCCGTCATTAAATCGAACGGTTTGGAATGGCCATGGTAGGGTGGGCGACACGACCTCGACAACACCAGAGGCGGAGTTGAGATACCTTTCCAGCACACATCCACAATTCTATTCAGGGATAAACAGTGTCTCCCGGTTAAGCATTTTCGTCGTGACACGCTACTTCATTCGCGGTATAATGCGTATAGGCCACCAGCAGGAGGGGGGGCAAGAACATCACTCCAATAGCCAACGAGCAGAGGCCGGAAACCCTAAGCTTGTGCTTCCTTTCGCTGAATAACAGCTAGCCTGGCAGGATTTATATACACAGACGTGCGTAGGTGACACGTTACATTTATGAATCATAGATATATTAGTATTATAACTAACGAGGGGGAGTGAGTTGCTGCGGACACCGCAACTCTACGGTTATACCCGATACTTAGTCAGTATGGCTCTCCTCCGGCAGACGCCGCTAATATTAAACGACACGAAAGAGTGCGTGCGAGAGAGACAGAAAATCAGTCTGAGCGTGACGTCGGGCGCTGCGTAGCCACTGCAAATTGATTTGTTCCTATTGGCTATAAAAATTATCTGATCTAAACCAGATTCAGCAATCTGATAGATATGGTCATTATCTATGATTCTGCGTTTTTAGTTTTCTTGAATGTGCAATATTGTGGATGCATTAGATTTTCGTCCTTGTGTCCTTTGTGTGGGCGGAAGCGGCAAGATACACGTTTTATAGTAAGATCTAACAGGAGTGCGGATACCAAATTTGGTTACTCTAGCCTTAATAGTCTCTCAGATTTTTGAATATCCCCAGATTTTCGTCCTTTGCGGGGGCGGAAGGGGGTGTGGCGAAATTTTGAAACAAACTCGTCTCGGTCCGATATATTAGGAGTGTGGATACCAAATTTGGTTGCTCTAGCTTTTGTAGTCTCTGAGATCTAGGCGGTAATGTTTTACTCTAAGCAAAGCCGCCTATGCTACGTGTGTGTTAGAGAGAGACAGGGCGAGAAAAAATGAAATTGTTTTCTTGATTCTGCCTATAATAATTATACGATCTGGTTGAGATTTTACACTCTAGATTCTCTACGATTCTGCGTTTTTGGTTTTACTGTATCGTTAAAAATGTGGATGCCACAGATTTTCGTTCTTTGTGGGGGCGGAAGTGGGCGGGGCGAAGTTTTCAGATATTTTTGTAGCAGTGACATATCACAGAAGTCTGGATCCAAAACATCGTTGCTCTAGCTCTTATAGTCTTTGAGCACTAGGCGCTGAAGGGGACGGACAGACGGACGGACGGACGGACAGACGGACAGACAGACAGGGCTCAATCGACTCGGCTATTGATGCTGATCAAGAATATGTATACTTAATGGGGGCGGAAACGATTCCTTCTGGACGTTACACACATCCACTTTTACCACAAATCTAATATACCCCAATACTCATTTTGAGTATCGGGTATAAAAATTGGCGCCCAACGTGGTGCCACACCAGGTGTGACACCATCAACACTGTGACATCCTTTTTTTTGTTTTAAAAACTTCCCGATTCAGCATAGACGGCATTGACCAAAATTGTTTCTCTGGAAGTGGTCATTGCTCAAGAATATCTTCTTTTCTCAATACCAAGTAGAGGGCTCGTCAGACGATTCGGAAATTGGAAGCAGAAGTTTTGACTTTTCATCCGGCCACGTCTGAGGAGCGTTTCGAAAAGTGCATCGATCTTAATAATACCCTACTTTTTCTGAGGCAGGAGTCTTAAACATGGTCTTTCGGGCGCATAGGTTTGCAGAGGGAATCTCGTTTACTTACGGAACCCTGCCCACGGCTGAAGGACTGTGCGGAAGGCTTAGCCATTGCTGCTGATGAGCTTTA
The DNA here is from genome assembly GCF_003369915.1 of Drosophila miranda. Taxonomy (NCBI): domain Eukaryota; kingdom Metazoa; phylum Arthropoda; class Insecta; order Diptera; family Drosophilidae; genus Drosophila; species Drosophila miranda. The sequence goes on from NW_022881603.1 coordinate 30,345,177, forward strand.
GCGCGTTGGACATACTCGGATTAATCTTGATTATAGAATTCCGTTGGCCACGAGTGAAATCAGAAGCAGCATGCTCATTTCAAGTGTAGAGTGCCGAGCCGAGATGTTTGGACGACAGCGGCGCGAATCAAAGCAGCAGCTGGCCACGGCTCGCGCATGCAGTTGTTGTTGGTTTTGATTAGACAGCGACAAGTGCAAGGCGTCTGCGCGCGTACACATTCTTTTCATTTTCTTTTGTGCTTAGGAATTGGGGTCTCAATTAGCATAGGGTCCGTTTCGCATGGGGATAAGCTATGCGTAAGGCAAAAATTTTTATGACTTTATTTTATCGTATCATTTTCTTTGCGTTCTATTCTTGTGGTTTACATTCCATGTGTGTTATTTGGTAGGGCTGTTGATTTGCTAGCTCTCTCGCTGTACAAGGGAAGCGAGACTTGAGAACAGCTGTGGCGTTTGCTGGGCCATTGACCCTAAGTTGGCAACGTAGGAAGCTATGAATTATAACACGAGGAATCAGTTCTCTTTGCAATTTGAGTTCACGTACAATTACTTATTATTTTTGAATTTTAAGGTCATCTTAGGTTTGCTAGCATAAGTTATCTGACTTTTAACTAGAATACTTAATTTAGTTTTACTATTAACACATTTTTAACTTTGGTTTTGTCTGCGTTTGATAAGTAAGTGTTTAGGTTTTGTCGTGTAGTTTTTGTGGGATATATTTTTGTCAGGACAGTTAGGAATTAAGTTTGATTTATTTTTTTTACTATGGAGAACCCCGATAACGAGCCTGAACCGGCTCCGGCGCCAAAATGCCAGTTGTGTGGGAAAACTTTGGCTTCGGCTCCTACATTGAAAACAAATAACATCCGTCTGTAAGTTACATTGAAAGCCTTTAATAATGAAAGAGGTAAACTCTAACAAGTTCGTGGTGGTTGATCGCCGCCTTATAAATCCATGCTGAGTTGGAGATATAAGTGACTTGCAGAGATGTTGCAAGTGCGGAGTTAAAACCTTCTCAAACATTTTAGGAATAATATATAATATATCTATAATTTTTTGCATCAGACTTGCTAACTTTTTTATGAAGAAGCAAGAAGAATCAATGGACAGGTTGAATAGTTTAAGCAAAGGTCCACACAGAGCCTCGGCGCAGTACCTGAGTACACAACCTGGAACCCCGTCTGGACCCGGTGAAAACACCGGTTTAACTAGTCGAAGTTCATGAAGTAGGGAACATTCATTTAACAAGAGACTGAAAATGCCGTTCGACCTCGGTAAACCGTATGGGTACGGATGACCAGAGTAGCTTTCCTCAGAATACGTGGTTTGGAAGAATTGGGCAAAAAGATCGGCAATTGCCTGATCATTATTTGCCTACGTATTACAAAATGATAGCGAGGATGGGTGTGCGGACGTTCTACGCTTACTGTTTACGAAGCTGTAAAACTGTTTAGGGTCCTGAGAAAAACGTATCCTGCATCGAGATAGGTAGTTCTTATAGTATTGAGCATTAAGAACTGAAAAGTTTGACCGAGCTAATACATAGCGAGAGTGAGAAGTAGGAGAACCCACTTCTTGAAATTTTTTATAATGTCTTGATTTTAAGTTTTTTAGACTGGATAACTCTTGGTAAACCAAGGGGGTTTTCCAGATCTAGTCGGACAAGAAAGCGGGACACAAGAATCGAAAAATGTGCCAAGAGCATTGTAAAAAATGTTTGTGCCTTTTATGATATCAGTGCACAAGTACAAAGCGGACCAATCAAAATCCCTAATGAGGTTATTAAGCTTCGCAAACTCGGCTTTACGAAAGCAGCGGACACGTTCGGGCAGCCTACTCGACCGATCCAATACAGTTGGTCCTATATCTAGCGACACCTCGAAAGTAGGGTGGTAGGCGTCTTTAGGTATAGTGAGCGGAAGGGCTCGGGTTAACAACACTATGGTCGGATCCGATACAAAGCACAGATCAAGCATTCGACCCAAGGAATTTTTCACATGGTTGACTTGAGACAGGGATAGGTCAAGCAAGCCGTCAACAAAGTCATGTCGTGACATGGGCACTAGGATACTAGACTCGATTACCGAAGACCAAACAGTTCCTGGCAAGTTGAAGTCACCAAGAACTATCATACGATCTTTATCAGAGAGCGAGGAAGAAACAGCGGTTAAAGCGGACAAGTGCTGCTCATAAATTGAAATATCCGAAGAAGGTGGGATATACGAGCAAGTAATGAATATAGCGAAAGCGGGAAGAATCAGTTTTACACACAGGAATTCCAGTTCCTGTTGAACTTGGACTGTGAAGTGTTCCGACGTGAAGTAAGAGTCCACTGCAATTAGAACCCCCCCTGCACGTCGAGACGACCGGTCCTTTCTAAAAGTTGTGTACCGACCTGCCAAAACCTCGGAACTAAGAATGTCCGGCTTTAACCAGGTTTCAGTAAACACAATAACGTGGGAAGCAAATGCAACACTATCCCGGAAAAGAATGCTGAGCTTACTACGCAAGCCTCTTACATTCTGATAGGTTACTAAAAGAGAAGTTAGTTTTTTGGAAAGGTGGAAGCAAGACGGGAAGTTGAGGAAGAGGAAGTTGAGGTTGAGGGTGGCACACTGGAAAGATTTGGAAGGGATATGGGGGGCCTATTCTTCTTCTTAGCCTTAAACTCCTTCACCACCAAATGCTCCGGCCAAAATTTGGCGGAGCAAATGGTGTCAAATTGAGTTGGGGAGATGCTTATCTTAAACGAGGCTATCTCCCTGGCATAAGAGAAGTTAAATTTCTCCACCTTTAAACCCACGGCTTTTATTTTGCTTTGAATAAAAGCAATTACATCATTAGATGTGAGGTCAGGGGCCAGCCGGGAAACAAAAACTTGTCGTTTTGGTGGGACTCCCACCAGTGGTTTAGTCACCACAGGCCTAGTACCTGTGGTGGCAATATCCGGAGGTCCGGAACGTCTATTTACTGGTGGGATCGGGACAGACGGGACAACTAGCGAACTTGCGGACACCACGAACACGGACGCTGCAGACGTACTTGGCTGCACATTCTCCGAGGCGATGAATTCGGCGACCGAATCTGCATCGCCAGCAGCTGTCGTTGCCCTTGGAGTGGCAAACGAGATCAACTGCTGCACACTTGGAGTGGTCGGAGTCAGTTTTTCGGCGGCGCACGGCTGAGTGACGGTTGGCAATTGCAGATCCCGCGGAGTGGCCTTTTTGCGCCTCGGAGACTCATTCAGCAGTTTTAAACCGCTAAACTGAGCCTCCATCGCTAGGAGCCGATCGTATTGGTTTTTAAAACCAACGGTCAGCTCCTTAAAGCCACTCCGCGTCTGCCTCATGAAATCCACCATGTCTTTCTCCACCGCACAGCATGCCTCGCAACTGTAATGCAAGCCATTACGTTTGGCTATAGCTTCACTCACGAGGCCAGAAAATCCAGCGCATTTTGCGTGCACTACGCTGTCGCACAGCCAGCAGGGGACATTCGGCTGATCGTGGGTGATCTGCTTCTTACAGCTTTTTTTGGCACAGACCACAGCGTATTCCATTTTATTATTTATTTATTTACTATTATTTGCAAAACAAATTGGTATCAGACCAATGTGCCGCTCAAAGCGGAATTGGTAAAAAAAGAGAGCAGAGTGGAGAGCGGTTATAGCGAGAGCTACTAAGCAGAGAGCGCTATTGCTCAGAAAGTTTAAAGAGCGAGAGAGAAAGAACAGTTATTGAAGTTGAGGTGATAGCGAGAGAGTGATAAAACAACAAAAGCTACCAGACCAGAGCGGACTGCAATGCAATGTAATGCGTACTCACTCACTGCAACAACACAAACACAAGCACAAGCACAAGCCGACGCCGAAAAATAAAAAGTTAAATAATGTTTTAACACAAATCAAAAGGCATGCACTCGCGTAAATGAATAGGTTTCCAGATTGTTGTCTGGTTAGAAAGTATAATTAGAATTTAGTTAGGAAAACACCGGCTGTTTATTCAAAACAAAAGGAAAAAATGCGGAGCGCAAAACAAAAACACGTCTGATCACTACGAAAGATAATCGGAAGATTCCAAGAGACTGGCAATAGCATTCCTCAAGGGAATAGACGTGGGGAAGCGGATAATCCGGTCCAACAAAATAGGGAGGAAACATTCCGACAGGGACTGAATAGTCAGTATTCAGCACAGTTTCCGAGCTACGACCGTCCAAGCAGTGCTGTCTCAGATCTGAGTCAGCGACCGGACAAAGTCGCCCATATCCTCAATAGTTGGAAATTACGTTTTAATGGGACCCAAGAAGGATTGAGCATTGATAATTTTCTCTATAGGGTAGAGGCTTCGACGCATCAGACTCTCGAGGGAAATTTTCCAGCTCTGTGCAGTAACGCCAGTCTGCTTTTTGACGGAAAGGCCAGAGATTTTTATTGGCGTTACCACAAGACTTCCGGATCGATGAGATGGGACCGGTTATGCCAAGCCCTAAGAAAGCAGTTTAGGGATTCTCGAACCGATGTGGATATCAGAGAGGCGATAAGGGACAGGAAGCAAAAAGAAAAAGAAAATTTCGATTCCTTCCACGACGCCCTGATACAGCTGATGGATGATTTGGAAACTCCCATGTCAGAGAAAGCGATTGTGGAAACTTTACGGCGCAATTTGCGACCTGAAATTAGACATGAGCTCCTGAATGTCCAAATCGACTCCGTAGAACGTTTGAGAGAAGTCTGTCGTAGAAGGGAGGGTTTTCTCGACGACGTTAGGCGGAGTCATGGGTACCAGAAATTGATTCCTTTCCGGAAACAGGTTGCGGAATTGGTAGAGGAAGCCCAATTAGAGGAGGCCTCCGAATTCTCGGATGTAGAAGAAGAGGACGAGGTGGCAGCCATGGCACTTATTTGCTGGAACTGTCGAAAGGAGGGGCATCGCTACCACGATTGCGATAGCACCTAATAAATATAAGCCGTCGTGTAGCAAATGCCAAAAAAACGGCAAAGTGAACACCCAGCCTCGCCAGCCGGTCAGTGTTCAGCGCAAGCAGTCGAGTGCAGAGGCGAAATCCCAGTAGGGATACTTAAAACTACCGCCCAGCTTCCGTCTGAGAAATCAGAATCCGACATACACCAAGCTTTAGTCTGGCCACAACTAGTCCATGCCAGATCCCATTCGCTTTTCACCAACGACCAAACCAGTAATAAGTCCCTCACAAGGAGTGCAAGAAGGATGAGAGCGTTCCGGCAGGCGGCGAAAGCGATAAATTGCATTCGTTACAAGCAGAAGGACAAGCGTCCATATGCGGAAGTTCGCCTGTTGGATCAAACGGTCTATTGGACACCGGAGCAGCTATGAGTGTTATAGGCGGAAAGTTAGCAGAACGCGTAATCCAAAGCCGAATTCCTTTTAAGAGAGAAGTTGTAAATGCTTCCACTGCGGATGGACGGAGGCAAGAGGTAGTGGGACGACTGCGGACACCAGTGCAGTATTATTCCATCGCTCAGCCAGGACTTGTATTTAGGGATCGATTTTTGGTCAAGTTTCGATTTATTACCACCCAGCAAGTCGCTGGCAGAGATAGTTCATGAAGCGCAGAACCTCAGCCGAGGGGAAATGGACCAGTTGCAAGCGACCATCAATTTATTTCCTTCGTTTTCCGTTTCCGGTCTAGGAAAGACGGCTCTGGTTTCGCATTCAATTGATGTAGGTGATGCAAAAGCCGTGAAGCGCTCAGCCAGGACTTGTATTTAGGGATCGATTTTTGGTCAAGTTTCGATTTATTACCACCCAGCATGTCGCTGGCAGAGATAGTTCATGAAGCGCAGAACCTCAGCCGAGGGGAAATGGACCAGTTGCAAGCGACCATCAATTTATTTCCTTCGTTTTCCGTTTCCGGTCTAGGAAAGACGGCTCTGCTTTCGCATTCAATTGATGTAGGTGATGCAAAAGCCGTGAAGCAGAGACACTTCCCTGTATCTCCTGCGGTAGAAAAATTGTTATATGCGGAGATAGATCGGATGCTCAGCTTAGGGGTGATAGAGGAATCCGATAGTGCGTGGTCATCACCGGTAGTATTGGTGCAGAAGCCAGGAAAGGTGAGGCTATGTTTAGATAGTAGGAAAGTTAACGCGGTGACCAAAAAAGACGCGTATCCGTTACCACAAATTGATGGGATTCTAGGACGTCTTCCTAAGGCGTTGTTTATTTCGAGCCTGGATCTTAAGGATGCCTATTGGCAAGTTCCCTTAGAGCCGAGCTCACGCGATAAAACAGCGTTCACGGTTCCGGGGAAACCTCTCTACCAGTATAAGGTAATGAATGCCTTTTGGTCTCACTAATGCTTCGCAGACCATGACAAGGCTGATGGACAAGGTAATTCCGGCCAGTTTAAGAAATGAAGTTTTTGTGTACCTGGACGACCTTTTGATTGTGTCGGACAGTTTTGAGTCACATCGGAGGGTGTTGAGTGAAGTGGCAAGTTACATAAAAGCGGCAGGGTTAACGCTGAATGTGGAGAAAAGCAAGTTTTGCATGAAGTCAATGCGGTATTTGGGGCATATAGTAGGCGAAGGGGTGATTCGTACAGATCCGGATAAGATTTCGGCCATGTCCGATTTTCCTTTGCCAAAATCCCTAAAGTCTCTGCGTCGCTTCCTAGGTAGGGTAGGCTGGTACAGGAAGTTTATAAGCAACTTCGCATCGGTAGCCGCGCCTCTCACGGACTTGCTCAAACCCAGACAGAAATTTTCAATGACTCCAGAGGGTCAGGAGGCTTTTGAAAAGTTGAAGGAGATGCTTTGCTCAGCGCCAGTTTTGCGTAGTCCTGATTTTAGCAAACCATTCTATGTTCACTGCGACGCTAGCAAGACAGGCGTTGGGGGAGTGCTGGTGCAGAAGACGCCGGAGGGGGACGAATATCCGATTGCGTTTGTATCGAAAAAACTCAACAAAGCCCAAAAGAATTATTCGGTCACCGAACAAGAATGTCTGGCCGCAATAGTTTGCATAAATAGGTTCAGAGCTTACATCGAGGGGCATGAATTTACTGTAATCACTGATCACGCCTCTTTGAAGTGGCTCATGTCACAAACTGACTTACACTCACGTCTAGCCCGTGGGCATTAAAGCTGCAGAGTTTCTCGTTTAAAATCGAGCATCGTAGCGGCAAGCTTAATGTGGTTCCGGATGCTCTTTCTCGCGTAAATGAGGAGGAAGTGGCGACTCTAGACGCGAGCAATGGGTTGTTGGTGGATTTGGAATCGCCAGAATTCAAGGCAGAAGATTACGTGGAGATCGTAGAAAGGGTTAGGGCCAATATTGATAAGTTGCCAGATCTCAAAATTGTAGATAACTTGTTGTATCGTAGGTCAGATCACGCAACAGGAGAGGTGCTACATGATGTGTTCATTTGGAAACTCTGGATTCCTCAAGGGTTAGTGGTTGTCGTTTTGCGTAACGCGCACGACAATCCACTGGCTTCCCATGGAGGCATTCACAAAACCCTAGAAAGGATACGGCGGTATTATTACTGGCCTGGTTTGGTTGCCGATGTGAAGAAGCATATCCAGGCTTGTGATGTCTGCAAGACTACCAAGGCCCCCAATACAATCCAGAGGCCGAAGATTGGAATTGCGCCCGAGTCACAACGTTTCTTCCAGAAATTATATGTAGATTTCCTGGGGCCATATCCCCGTTAAAAAAGTGAACATATAGGCATCTTTATCGTCCTCGATCACTATTCTAAATGTGTGTTTCTTAAGGCAGTGAAGAAGTTGACCGCGGACGTGGTAGTCAAATACATGCAGCAAGATCTTTTTCATGCTTTCGGGGTTCCGGAGACAATAGTATCCGACAATGGCACACAATTTAAGTCTGAGGCATTCCAAAAGCTACTCCGGGAATATAAAGTTTCGCACACTCTCACGGCCCTGTACGCACCCCAAGCTAATGCTTCCGAACGTGTAAATCGCTCGGTGATTGCAGCAATCCGATCTTATGTGCGCGAGGATCAGAAGGACTGGGACGAGCACCTCAGCAGCATTTGCTGCGCATTGCGTTCGGCGGTGCATGCAAGTCTGAATGCAACTCCTTATTATATGGTGTTCGGACAGCATTTCATCACGTCCGGGGCAACATACAAGCTTCTGAGAGCATTGCGGGTGATGGACGACAGGTCAGCAGTTTTCTCGCGGGAGGATTCATTAGACTTGGTTCGAAGCAAGGCTCTAGAAGTCATGAAAAAACAGAACGATAAGAATGAACGGCAGTATAACTTACGGTCGAGAGACTTATCCTACAATGTCGGCCAGGAGGTGTTCCGAAGAAATTTCAGGCAGAGCAATTTTCAGTCAGGGTACAGCGCGAAGTTGGGTCCGGCCTTTCTGAAGGCCAGGGTCAAAAAGAAGATAGGGCAGGCCTACTATGAGTTAGAGGATTTGCAGGGTCGTTACGTAGGACGGTTTCACGCGAAAGATCTTCGTCAGCAAACCAACTGCTTCAAGCTGTCCTGTTATCATTCTTGGGAGTGTGACCCCCAATCCTGATCTTTCGGGGGGGCTTTTGTAACGCTTGTAGCAGGAAATGCTGAGTTTTTTTTGTGGCGCCATCTAGTGCTCAGAGTGGCAGGCGAACGACAGGTCAAGGGAAAACCAAAAAGACGGTAACAGGTCAAAACGTCAGGCTATCTGTGTTGAAAATGCATCCAGGGACCTGTTAGAGGATTTGCCGCCAGAACTATTGCTCAGAAAGTTTAAAGAGCGAGAGAGAAAGAACAGTTATTGAAGTTGAGGTGATAGCGAGAGAGTGATAAAACAACAAAAGCTACCAGACGAGAGCGGACTGCAATGCAATGTAATGCACAAGCACAAGCCGACGCCGAAAAATAAAAAGTTAAATAATGCACTCGGGTAATTGAATAGGTTTACAGATTGTTGTCTGGTTAGAAAGTATAATTAGAAATTAGTTGGGAAAACACCGGCTGTTTATTCAAAACAAAAGGAAACGAGGTGGAACTCTACATTTATACCCGATACTAAGTCAGTATGGCTCTCCTCCGGCAGACGCCGCTAATCTTAAACGACACGACAAAGAGTGCGTGCGAGAGAGACAGAAAATCAGTCTGAGCGTGACGTCGGGCGCTGCGTAGCCACAGAAAATTGATTTCATGCTTTTGGCTACAAAAATGATCCGATGTGATCCAGATTCAGCAATATGATAGATATGGTCATTATCTATGATTCTGCGTTTTTAGTTTTCTCGAATGTGCAATATTGTGGATGCAACAGATTTTCGTTCTTTGTGGGGGCGGAAGGGGGTGGGGCGAAATTCTGAGATATACGTTTTATAGTGAGATCTAACAGAAGTGCGGATACCAAATTTGGTTACTCTAGCCTTAATAGTCTCTGAGATTTGTGGATGCCCCAGATTTTCGTCCTTTGCGGGGGCGGAAGGGGGTGTGGCGAAATTTGGACACGAAACGGTCAAGGTCCGATATCACAGGAGTGTGGATACCAAATTTGGTTGCTCTGGCTCTTATAGGTTCTGAGATCCTTGAACTCATATTTTGCAATTGGCAAAACCGACCATGAAACCTGTGTGTTAGAGAGAGACAGAGCGAGAAAGAATGAAATTGTTTTCTTGATTCTGGCTATAATAATTATACGATCTGGTTGAGATTTTACACTCTAGAACATATAGTCATCATCTACGATTCTGCGTTTTTGGTTTTATCGTATCTTTAAAAATGTAGATGCCACAGATTTTCGTCCTTTGTGGGGGCGGAAGTGGGCGGGGCGAAGTTTTGAAATATACTTGTAGCAGTGACATATCACAGAAGTCTGGATCCAAAACATCGTTGCTCTAGATCTTATAGTCTTTGAGCACTAGGCGCTGAAGGGGACGGACAGACGGACAGACAGACAGACAGACAGGGCTCAATCGACTCGGCTATTGATGCTGATTAAGAATATATATACTTTATGGGGTCGGAAACGATTCCTTCTGGACGTTACACACATCCACTTTTACCACAAATCTAATATACCCCAATACTCATTTTGAGTATCGGGTATAAAAATGCGGAGCGCAAAACAAAAACACGTCTGATCACTACGAAAGATAATCGGAAGATTCCAAGAGACTGGCAATAGCATTCCTCAAGGGAATAGACGTGGGGAAGCGGATAATCCGGTCCAACAAAATAGGGACAGAGAAGTGGAGGAAACATTCCGACAGGGACTGAATAGTCAGTATTCAGCACAGTTTCCGAGCTACGACCGTCCAAGCAGTGCAGTCTCAGATCTGAGTCAGCGACCGGACAAAGTCGCCCATATCCTCAATAGTTGGAAATTACGTTTTAATGGGACCCAAGAAGGATTGAGCATTGATAATTTTCTCTATAGGGTAGAGGCTTTGACGCATCAGACTCTCGAGGGAAATTTTCCAGTTCTGTGCAGTAACGCCAGTCTGCTTTTTGACGGAAAGGCCAGAGATTTTTATTGGCGTTACCACAAGACTTCCGGATCGATGCGATGGGACCGGTTATGCCAAGCCCTAAGAAAGCAGTTTAGGGATTCTCGAAACGATGTGGATATCAGAGAGGCGATAAGGGACAGGAAGCAAAAAGAAAAAGAAAATTTCGATTCCTTCCACGACGCCCTGATACAGCTGATGGATGATTTGGAAACTTCCATGTCAGAGAAAGCGATTGTGGAAACTTTACGGCGCAATTTGCGACCTGAAATTAGACATGAGCTCCTGAATGTCCAAATCGACTACGTAGAACGTTTGAGAGAAGTCTGTCGTAGAAGGGAGGGTTTTCTCGACGACGTTAGGCGGAGTCATGGGTACCAGAAATTGATTCCTTTCCGGAAACAGGTTGCGGAATTGGTGGAGGAAGCCCAATTAGAGGAGGCCTCCGAATTCTCGGATGTAGAAGAAGAGGACGAGGTGGCAGCCATGGCACTGATTTGCTGGAACTGCCGAAAGGAGGGGCATCGCTACCACGATTGCGATAGCACCTAATAAATATAAGCCGTCGTGTAGCAAATGCCAAAAAAACGGCAAAGTGAACACCCAGCCTCGCCAGCCGGTCAGTGTTCAGCGCAAGCAGTCGAGCGCAAGCGGAAGTTCGCCTGTTGGATCAAACGGTCCTTGGTCTATTGGACACCGGAGCAGCTATGAGTGTTATAGGCGGAAAGTTAGCAGAACGCGTAATCCAAAGCCGAATTCCTTTTAAGAGAGGAGTTGTAAATGCTTCCACTGCGGATGGACGGAGGCAAGAGGTAGTGGGACGACTGCGGACACCAGTGCAGTATAAGGGTGCAGTGAAGGACCTTGAGCTGCACATTATTCTATCGCTCAGCCAGGACTTGTATTTAGGGATCGATTTTTGGTCAAGTTTCGATTTATTACCACCCAGCATGTCGCTGGCAGAGATAGTTCATGAAGCGCAGAACCTCAGCCGAGGGGAAATGGACCAGTTGCAAGCGACCATCAATTTATTTCCTTCGTTTTCCGTTTCCGGTCTAGGAAAGACGGCTCTGCTTTCGCATTCAATTGATGTAGGTGATGCAAAAGCCGTGAAGCAGAGACACTTCCCTGTATCTCCTGCGGTAGTGAAATTGTTATATGCGGAGATAGATCGGATGCTCAGCTTAGGGGTGATAGAGGAATCCGATAGTGCGTGGTCATCACCGGTAGTATTGGTGCAGAAGCCAGGAAAGGTGAGGCTATGTTTAGATAGTAGGAAAGTTAACGCGGTGACCAAAAAAGACGCGTATCCGTTACCACAAATTGATGGGATTCTAGGACATCTTCCTAAGGCGTTGTTTATTTCGAGCCTGGATCTTAAGGATGCCTATTGGCAAGTTCCCTTAGAGCCGAGCTCACGCGATAAAACAGCGTTCACGGTTCCGGGGAAACCTCTCTACCAGTATAAGGTAATGCCTTTTGGTCTCACTAATGCTTCGCAGACCATGACAAGGCTGATGGACAAGGTAATTCCGGCCAGTTTAAGAAATGAAGTTTTTGTGTACCTGGACGACCTTTTGATTGTGTCGGACAGTTTCGAGTCACATCGGAGGGTGTTGAGTGAAGTGGCAAGTTACATAAAAGCGGCAGGGCTAACGCTGAATGTGGAGAAAAGCAAGTTTTGCATGAAGTCAATGCGGTATTTGGGGCATATAGTAGGCGAAGGGGTGATTCGTACAGACTCCAGAGGGTCAGGAGGCTTTTGAAAAGTTGAAGGAGATGCTTTGCTCAGCGCCAGTTTTGCGTAGTCCTGATTTTAGCAAACCATTCTATGTTCACTGCGACGCTAGCAAGACAGGCGTTGGGGGAGTGCTGGTGCAGAAGACGCCGGAGGGGGACGAATATCCGATTGCGTTTGTATCGAAAAAACTCAACAAAGCCCAAAAGAATTATTCGGTCACCGAACAAGAATGTCTGGCCGCAATAGTTTGCATAAATAGGTTCAGAGCTTACATCGAGGGGCATGAATTTACTGTAATCACTGATCACGCCTCTTTAAAGTGGCTCATGTCACAAACTGACTTACACTCACGTCTAGCCCGATGGGCATTAAAGCTGCAGAGTTTCTCGTTTAAAATCGAGCATCGTAGCGGCAGGATTAATGTGGTTCCGGATGCTCTTTCTCGCGTAAATGAGGAGGAAGTGGCGACTCTAGACGCGACAAATGGGTTGTTGGTGGATTTGGAATCGCCAGAATTCAAGGCAGAAGATTACGTGGAGATCGTAGAAAGGGTTAGGGACAATATTGATAAGTTGCCAGATCTCAAAATTGTAGATAACTTGTTGTATCGTAGGTCAGATCACGCAACAGGAGAGGTGCTACATGATGTGTTCATTTGGAAACTCTGGATTCCTCAAGGGTTAGTGGTTGACGTTTTGCGTAACGCGCACGACAATCCACTGGCTTCCCATGGAGGCATTCACAAAACCCTAGAAAGGATACGGGGGTATTATTACTGGCCTGGTTTGGTTGCCGATGTGAAGAAGCACATCCAGGCTTGTGATGTCTGCAAGACTACCAAGGCCCCCAATACAATCCAGAGACCGAAGATTGGAATTGCGCCCGAGTCACAACGTTTCTTCCAGAAATTATATGTAGATTTCCTGGGGCCATATCCCCGTTAAAAAAGTGGACATATAGGCATCTTTATCGTCCTCGATCACTATTCTAAATATGTGTTTCTTAAGGCAGTGAAGAAGTTGACCGCGGACGTGGTAGTCAAATACATGCAGTAAGATCTTTTCCATGCTTTCGGGGTTCCGGAGACAATAGTATCCGACAATGGCACACAATTTAAGTCTGAGGCATTCCAAAAGCTACTCCGGGAATATAAAGTTTCGCACACTCTCACGGCACTGTACGCACCCCAAGCTAATGCTTCCGAACGTGTAAATCGCTCGGTGATTGCAGCAATCCGATCTTATGTGCGCGAGGATCAGAAGGACTGGGACGAGCACCTCAGCAGCATTTGCTGCGCATTGCGTTCGGCGGTGCATGCAAGTCTGAATGCAACTCCTTATTATATGGTGTTCGGACAGCATTTCATCACGTCCGGGGCAACATACAAGCTTCTGAGAGCATTGCGGGTGATGGACGACAGGTCAGCAGTTTTCTCGCGGGAGGATTCATTAGACTTGGTTCGAAGCAAGGCTCTAGAAGTCATGAAAAAACAGAACGATAAGAATGAACGCCAGTATAACTTACGGTCGAGAGACATATCCTACAATGTCGGCCAGGAGGTGTTCCGAAGAAATTTCAGGCAGAGCAATTTTCAGTCAGGGTACAGCGCGAAGTTGGGTCCGGCCTTTCTGAAGGCCAGGGTCAAAAAGAAGATAGGGCAGGCCTACTATGAGTTAGAGGATTTGCAGGGTCGTTACGTAGGACGGTTTCACGCGAAAGATCTTCGTCAGTAAACCAACTGCTTCAAGCTGTCCTGTTATCATTCTTGGGAGTGTGACCCCCAATCCTGATCTTTCGGGGGGGCTTTTGTAACGCTTGTAGCAGGAAATGCTGAGTTTTTTTGTGGCGCCATCCAGTGCTCAGAGTGGCAGGCGAACGACAGGTCAAGGGAAAACCAAAAAGACGGTAACAGGTCAAAACGTCAGGCTATCTGTGTTGAAAATGCATCCAGGGACCTGTTAGAGGATTTGCCGCCAGAACGTTGGCGTCCCTATCGGCTATTCCCTCGTGAGTCGGTTGCGTATCGGTCCGACGAAAAGGAAAAACCAAGAATTTAGTGAAGAGAAAAACTCTAGGGAATCTAAATATCTAAATCCAAGATTCGACTGCGAGATTCTTGGTTGAAGGCGAGTGGGCGAATCAGTGCGGATTCGATCGTCCAAGGAAGCCAGCCAGCAAACAACAGCAGCCGCAAGCCTAACAAAGTGGCGTTTAAACCTTTGGGATTGTCTGGAAAGCGCTCAGCCATCGGAGAAGCGAGCGTGACAGCAGAGGGAGAAGACATTTCGGGAGCGCTCGGTCCCCCCAAGCGGCTAGCTTCCCGAGGCGTTGGCGTCGGCACTTTAGTAGTCGAGCGCGACGCGGCAGATAAGGAGGGCCCGTCCCTTGGTCGCGAGCAGATCGGCGGAGAGAAAGTGTCGATCTAGCACCGTCGGAGATTGGCCGTTTGGCCTTTTCTTTGCTTTCGCGTACCTTTCACCTGCAGAAGCAGGGGAAAGAATTTGTGCTGTTCCCTTTCGCCTAGGAGGTGGGAAGGAAACATAGATAACAGTCGGGAGAAAGAGAATAGAAAAAAAGAGGAAGCAACGGATTGACGGAGTAATTGTATTCGCGTTTGTAAATGTGTAATTAATTATGATTTCTGTGCGGATTTAATTAGGAGAGAATTAGATTTGATTCCGGTAGTGGCTTCTCGAGACTCTCGCCGATCTGCAAATATGATTTCCCACTACAGCAGCTTTAGGTATTCATCGAGGAAAGCGCTTTCGCCGATGGAGCCATAAACTGGAGAAAAGGTATGAGTGGACTTAAATTCTGTTATTAATAAATTACAACTTGAAACAAGGGAATTAGTGCCGGTCGGTGAGTGAGAGGGAGAAGTGCCCACTCGAATTGGTTTCGTAACATTACGGAGTCAGCAAGCAAGTTAGTTTGTCCATTTAGGACTTGTTTAGTATATCATTTGTATGACACATAGCCAAGTATTTGTAGGAATTTTATACATATATTTCATTTAGCTATTCTTTTAATGTGGGTGATTATATTATGGTATTTGCGGGTAATGTTATTGTTTTAGCCAGTAAGTGAATAAACTTTATAATGTATTAATCTACCGCTTTGCTTTCGCTGGCAAATTCCCCATGTAGGACGCCCCGGACAAAGGGGCCATTCCGTCATTAAATCGAACGGTTTGGAATGGCCATGGTGGGCGACACGACCTCGACAACACCAGAGGCGGAGTTGAGATACCTTTCCAGCACACATCCACAATTCTATTCAGGGATAAACAGTGACACGCTACTTCATTCGCGGTATAATGCGTATAGGCCACCAGCAGGAGGGGGGGGCAAGAACATCACTCCAATAGCCGACGAGCAGAGGCCGGAATCCCAAAGCGTGTGCTTCCTTTCGCTGAATAACAGCTAGCCTGGCAGGATTTATATACACAGACGTGCGTAGGTGACACGTTACATTGTGTGTCCTGGACGATTCAACGGGCGACGAGCCTATTTATATATTTGCGGTATATTTTGAAATGAGACGGTATATTTCTAAGTATCGGTCGGTATATCTAATCGATATATCATCTCTAGCACAAGTGACATCATTTAAAGGGAAAACATTATATTTTTGTCGCTTCCTTTTCATCAGCGAGCGAGACCGGTCGTGTTTTTTCTTAACAGTCTGAAAAGTGACTTTTTCCAAGCAACAAAGGCTTAATTAAAAGTGATTGTAAAAATTGGATCATTGTTTATTTCATACAAATCTTCATCAATATATGTACATATAAATTTTTCCTCTTTTTCATTTCCCAAGGGAGAGGTAAGTCTTTGGCAATCTGGTTAAACCAGCAAGTATGGCGTACGCCGGTCACTCGGTGTCTGCCAAATTGAAACCCCCTGATCAGGTGGCAAAAAGCAGAAAAATTCAAACCCAAAAAACAATAGCAAAAAACTTCAGTGCTTTGTGTTCAAGTGTGAAAGAGGACATATTCGACAGCTTGACTAACGAAAAGTACCCAGCAAAAAAGATGCGCAAGGAACAAAAAAGCGACAACACCAATAACAGACATACATAAATAACAAAATGCTGATAGACGATGACAGTAACAAAATCGTGGAGGCTTCTGACGGTGTGACCGTTCACAACTCTCACACAAATGCCATAAATGGTTTTACTGGAAATACTGAAATGACTAAAACACTGAATAAAAATACTAATCCGATTATAAACCCATCAAATGTAGGTATCGAAAGAGAAACAGTGTTGTATAGTGAGTGCCACATCGGTGATGCGGCTGTACTAGTATCGACTAAGAACAGTACCATCTTCGAAAACAAAAACACCAAAAATGGCTTATTCTTTTTTGAAAAAATAAGACACCTTAAAATCAAAGGAATTAAAGAAATCGTAGCTCTTGCGCCTACACTATACAAGATTTATTTTAAGGTTTTCAGCGAAGCAAATGATTTAGTTTTAAATGAGGAGTTAAAAAAAATGAATTTAGTGTTATTTATACCAAAAGACTATGTGGAATCCTATGGAGTAATTAAAGGGGTGCCCCTCGGTTTTTCTGAGAATGAAATTATGGATAATATTACTTTTAACATAAAAATTAAGTCAATTGAAAGATTAGCAAGAAGTCCGAAAATTACAACCGATGACAAAAACGAAACATTCAAGCTCATACCATTAGAAACAGTCAAAATTGGTTTTGAGGGTTCAGACATCCCAGAAAAGGTATCTCTTTTTGGGATATGTGGGATGAAAGTAAGCATATATGTTCCCAGAGTAAGGCAATGTTATAATTGTGGCAGACTTGGTCACACTTCGACCAGATGCAAATCAGCTAGGAGGTGCTATAAATGCGGAGTCGAGAAGTGCAATGGGTCGTGCACTGGTCTCAAGTGTATCCTTTGTAATGGGAAAAATCACTCAGCTAGGGACAGACTGATGTGCCCAGTATGGGAAAAGGAGATGGACATTAACAAAATAATGACAATCCAAAAAATCGCGCGTAAGGAAGTGCTTAGCACTTACTCAATCCATCAAAACTTTTTGCTGTTAGATAATTATGAAAAAAACTATCCAAAACTAGACACAAATGAGGAAAATGTTCAAAACAAAAACGTTAAAGCAAATGAAGTTTTAAAAAAACACAGTTATGCGAGCAGGTTAGTGCAGAGACCTTTGGTCCCACTATCACTTAGAATCATATAGCAGCGATTCTAGTAATCACGTACCATTTTTTGAAAACAAAGAACTAAAAGAAAACAAATTTACCATTCAACAGATGGTTGACATGTTGTCTCGTTTAGTCGACTCAAATGATGTGTCACATCCATCAAAAAAAGTGACCAGTACAAGTGATTACAATATGGAATATAATGCAGACAGAAAAATGAACAAACAGAGAGAAACGAACCTTTTTAAAACATCTAAATAAATATGAAATTTTTACAACATAACATTCAATCTATTAAAGCCAATAAAAACGACCTAGTATTCTACTTAAACAATGAAAACTTCGACTCTGCCATTTTGGCTGAAGTTTTCTCTCACGATCTCCGTTTTAGGAAACTAGCCAACTTCAATATGTTAGAAAAACATTGAGAGGACGGTTATGGAGGAGTGGCGATTGCCTACAAAAAAGACTTAAGAGTTAAAAGACTGATATATGAGACAGAGCAAGATATAATTATAGCAAGAACCATCAACAACAAAGATAAATTTTTTATCACCTCAGTATATATTTTGAACCTTTGTTGTCTCTTGCATCCTTCAAGCAAACGATTAACAATCTCCTTGAATATTTAGATGCATTCGGAAAAGTCATAATTGCAGGAGATTTTAACGCAAGACATACCTTTTCTGGAGACAGAACCAACAGTGGAAAGGGAACTTTTCTCATGCAAGCTATGTCAAATGCTGGCTATAGTCTAGCAAATGACCACAGTCTCACATTCAGAAGACACATCAACTCAACATCAGGGTCTGTACTCGATTTAACTTTCACAAAGGGTATTCATATAGAGAATTGGAAATGCGAAAAGTTTTACCTAGGAGGCAGCCACCATCACCCAATAACCTTTGAAACAGCAGGATATCAACACAAACTCAAAACTTTCCTTGCCAAAAACAGGCTACTGAAAAAGCTAAGCCAGTTTGAGGCCGACAAAGATATGGATAATTTAGCGAAGAACATCCAACAGGAAATAAAAGCAGCTACTTATGAAATCAAAAATTAATGTCCAAAATTATGGTGGGACGAGAATTTAGCCAAATTATTCAGGGAGTTTGCAGAGTCGCAGAAGAAGGCAGCTTCAGAACCCTCCTTTCAAAATTATTGTTCTGCTGTTAACCTCAAGGTTAAATGGAAAAAATCTGTTAAAATTGCCAAAAGAACTAGCTATGCCAGGAAGTTAACAGAGTTAAATGTAAAATCGAACTCAAGAGAAGCCTGGAGATTCCTCAGAAATCTAAAAAACTGTCAAGAGGACACCCCAGAAATTTTCGACCCTGACAAAGCTGGGCCATACCTGGAATTCCTTAACGAACAAATAACCTCAGAAGCAAAGGATGTAGACGAAGAAATGTACTCAACCAAGAACAATGAAAATCCTTTCTTTTCCTTGGAAGAGTTAGAGGCTGTGTTAGTCAGAAAGAGAACGAGGGGAAACGTTGTGAGTTGCTGCGGACACCGCAGTCAGTACGGCTCTCCTCCGGCAGACGCCGCTAATATTAAACGACACGACAAAGAGTGCGTGCGAGAGAGACAGAAAATCAGTCTGAGCGTGACGTCGGGCGCTGCGTAGCCAGTGCAAATTGATTTGTTCCTTTTGGGTATAAAAATGATCCGATCTGATCCAGATTCAGCAGTCTGATAGATATGGTCATTATCTATGATTCTGCGTTTTTAGTTCTGTTTAATCTGCAATATTGTGGATGCAACAGATTTTCGTCCTTTGTGGGGGCGGAAGGGGGGGGGGCGAAATTCTGAGATATACGTTTTATAGTGAGATCTAACAGAAGTGCGGATACCAAATTTGGTTACTCTAGCCTTAATAGTCTCTGAGATTTGTGGATGCCCCAGATTTTCGTCTTTTGCGGGGGGGGAGGGGGGTGGGGCGAAAGTTGGACACGAAACGGTCAAGGTCCGATATCACAGGAGTGTGGATACCAAATTTGGTTGCTCTGGCTCTTATAGGTTCTGAGATCCTTGAACTCATATTTTGCAATTGGCAAAGCCGACCATGAAACCTGTGTGTTAGAGAGAGACAGAGCGAGAAAGAATGAAATTGTTTTCTTGATTCTGGCTATAATAATTATACGATCTGGTTGAGATTTTACACTCTAGAACATATAGTCATCCTCTACGATTCTGCGTTTTTGGTTTTATCGTATCTTTAAAAATGTGGATGCCACAGATTTTCGTCCTTTGTGGGGGCGGAGGTGGGCGGGGCGAAGTTTTGAAATATTTTTGTAGCAGTGACATATCACAGAAGTCTGGATCCAAAACATCGTTGCTTTAGCTCTTATAGTCTTTGAGCACTAGGCACTGAAGGGGACGGACAGACGGACGGACAGACGGACGGACGGACGGACAGACGGACAGCCAGACAGGGCTCAATCGACTCGGCTATTGATTCTGATCAAGAATATGTATACTTAATGGGGGCGGAAACGATTCCTTCTGGACGTTACACACATCCACTTTTACCACAAATCTAATATACCCCAATACTCATTTTGGGTATCGGGTATAACAACAGCAGCGTCGACTAGAGATTTAGATAGGAGATACGTTCTTTGAACAATTAAAGTCGGCTCGATAGCAGGCTGTAAGGCGTATAAGGCGAAAACATAAATCTCGCATATTTCCTATTATGTTCCTGCTTTGACTAAACCAAACCGCTTTCCACAGGACGAAATTGAGCTGAACAGCTAAAATTGAACAGAAGCAAAATGTGAACTGAAACCTTTTGGCCGTCGAAAGGGACAGGCGAACTGCTAATTAAATATGCGTACATCCGTATAGCGATTCTTATAACCGAACTGATTTGCGACTTGCAAAATCTTTTTTAGAGCTGCGTGTAATTGCATTCAAATTCATTAACACTTGACAAAATCCGGGAAAATCTTCCGTCAGAGCATAAATTACTCAAGTGCGCTCGAAATAAACAACTAACTCTGGATTATGTAACTGTCATATGTATATGCAGTATTTAAATAATTTTCACTCAATATTCAAATTGGCAAGGTAGGCGCCATGGCGCCACCAACCGAGACAAGGCTGACATCCGGCTCCAGGCAGCACCGCAAGTATGGTCACAAATCAGCTAGAAGGGAAGGTTATCCCCCTCCTTCCCACTCCACTCCACGCTCCCAGTGCCAGCCACCCCATATAGGGGAGGATCCAAGCAAACCGGCTCCGTCTGCTTTTTTTTGTTGCTGCTTGATCGAAAGTCGCCCAAAGTTCCTCTGATAAGCAATCTGACGCACGGCTCTTGTCTAAGGTTGTTGTGACATCAGTTTTGGATTCCACATCCACTCGAAAGCAGTCCCTGTGCGACCCCCATCTAATGACAGGTGTGATATGGAGTGGCACGGGCTATCTGCTGACTGGACATTTGAAAGTCGTTCGGGAAAACTCTGCCTCTGGTCGAATGGCTAAAATCGTTATCAGCCAGCGGCGCTCGTTGATAAGTCAGTTAAGCTCTGATGAATTTACACAATAAGCGTGTCAAGACGTCCAGTCGACACCTCGTTCATCATTCGTCCATCCATTTATCACTGGGGTACGGTACCCAACGGTACTGGTAGCACTGTAAGATATCAAGTATCCATCAGTTAGTGAACAGGCTTCGCGGTGAAAAGTTGTGCCAGACAGAGCAAACCTGTAATTTTTGAGTTCAGAGCTAACGAATCCCATTATGGTTAACACCGTGAAGAATCGTCGTTTCGAGGATGAAGGTGGGTCTTATCCTTTGAATATGGTGTAATTCTTTTTGTCTTTTCAATGCTCAAAGGGTGTCTTAAATTGCGTATTACGGGAGCCTGTAATTCTCAATAAATTCAATTAGTCTCGCAGCATACCACAATAAGCCTACTCCAAGTCCTTAAGATCCAACACAAAGTCTTGCAAAAGTTTGGTTTTGATTGATGCACAAATCGCTTTTCAGATGCTCTCTGCTCAGTGTAACCTCAAGAATCTCTCAGTTAAACCTCAAAATTTACTCAGCCATCATCACGATTTTGGATGTTCTGACATGCCAGATGCAGCGCCATGATGGGTCTCGATACCGTTGATTCTCTTATCCGTTGAAGATAAGAATATCCAAAGAAGACGAGCCCCTCAACAGAGGGATGAAAAGTGGGTGTGTTCCAGTGTGGGTAAATCCTGGTGCTTGTAAATGCCGTAAAATCTGGACTCAAAAGCAATTGTAACTGCTAGCTTACCACCCACTTATGGCCAGACTAATCTCAGCCGACTCACTTGAGATTAAACCAACAAAGAAATAGTTAAATATACATATATAAAGGCAGATAGATTCAACTGTTGGTAGAGATCTTAAAGGGGTGAGGTCCCCATTTCGGCACCATTCGCAGAATGAATGAATGAATGGAATTTTTCCGCAAGAATCCGCCACGTAATCCAGAAACCAGAAGCGTTCCAAACCGCAAATAGAAAGGCAAATAGTTATATCTCCTAGTCGCCTGTCTGCCAGATAAGGGATGATAAATTTTAGTTAAATTACGGAAATCACAGAAGAAGAAATAAACCCGAAAAAGGAACCACTCATGGCGCAGATAGCGCGGTCAATAGCTGATAGCCAATCGATTGATTGAACTGAATGGAGTGCGCAGTCGATGATCAGATTACCCACCGCACCTCCTAATCGATTACGTTTCATTGGAGATTCCGGTCTGGGAGTACGCCACTTCCAGGTGTTTCTTCTCTTCTGCGCCCTGACGGTGGCCTATGCCCAGCGCGTCAACCTATCCGTGGCCGTGGTGGCCATGCTTGATTCCAGCTCCGCAAATCCACATTTTCCTGTAAGTAAACTTCACTGGCACCAACGTCAGCTCGAAACATAGCTAACTCTTTTGCTTTTTAGGAGTACAACTGGTCGGATAAGATAAAATCCCTGCTGCTGAGCAGTTTCTTCTGGGTCACACAGGTGCCGGCTGGCCAGCTGGCGAGGAAATTCGGTGGCAAAGTGATGATCCTTTCTGGTCTCACCATCTGCTCGGTGCTGAACATCCTAACGCCCCTCTGCGCCAAGTTTGGAGGCTGGCAATTGGTCTGCGCCCTGCGTGTGGTCGAGGGTCTGTGCCAGGGCGTGGTCTTCCCATCCACGCACACTATCCTATCCCAGTGGGCGCTTCCGAAGGAGCGCGCCACGCTCGGCACGTGAGCATATTCGGGCAATCAGTTTGGCACGATCATCATGCTGGCCACCAGTGGAATGTTGGCCGCCTCATCGGCTGGGTGGCCAAGCATATTCTACATCTCAGGCGGAGTCGGATGCGTTTGGTCGATCGTGTACTTCCTTTGGGGCTCCAGCTCGCCGTCGGAGTGCAAGAGCATCTCGTCGGAGGAGCGCAAGCTGATTGAAATGGCGCAGGCCGGTGAAGTGGCCACTGTACAGGATCAGGCAAAGGAGCAGCCGCAGCCCCGTACACCCTGGCTGAGCATATTCACATCGCCTTCATTCTTAGTGCTGATCGTGGCACACTCCACTCACAACTGGGGCTTCTGGACCCTGCTGACTGAGATTCCCAGCTAAATGAAGAACATCCTGGGAAAGGACATCAAGTCGAACGCCCTGCTCTTGTCCCTTCCCTACTTCTGCATGTTCTGCATGTCGTTCGTCTTCTCCGCTATATCCGCCCAGTTGAACAACCGCAACTGCATCTCCACAGCCACCAGTCGCAAGCTGTTCAACACGATTGGCACCTGGATCCCCATGGTCACGCTTATCGCACTGGGCTATACGGGTGCGGACCAGGGCACCTTGGCTGTTGTCCTGCTCTGCTTCACCGTAGGCACGAACGGCGCCACTTACCTGGGCTTCAACATGAACCACATAGATCTGTCGCCGAACTTTGCCGGCATCCTGATGGGCATCACCAACTGCGTGGGCAATATCATGAGCATAATCGCCCCGCTAGTGGTTGGTGTCATTGTCACTGATGAGGTAAGATACTCGGCTAAACCTGTCACCTCCCTCCACTTACTGATTCGGTTTTTCTGTTGTGTTGTTCTTTACAGAAAGATCCCGATCTGTGGCGCATAGTATTCTTCATTGCCGCTGGCTTCTACCTGGTGGGCAACGGGCTGTTCGTGATCTTCGGTAAGAACTAATTCGCGCTCCGTGTATATTTTTGTATATTTGTAAACTATTCGTTACTGTACTCTGTATTCGCGTTCCCCTCGTCTTAGGTTTAGTTATAGTGACTAATTATGTAAGGGCACTCACAAAGTGAGGCGAAAATAATAATTATATTGTACTATATGTGTGCTGTATCTGACTACAGCTACAGCATGTGAAAAGAAAACCACAAGAGTGTTTGATTCTCAAAAGCGGTAGGGGGAACGAGACCGCCACAACCTCATCCAATGGGCCTTGACATACATGCATTATTGATCAGAATACGTTCATATCTATTGCTCTGAGATGCCAGGTTAAAATACTTATTAGGTCTCCATAGACATGTTAGTGCTTGACTCCTTTGTATTTCAGGACTAGGAGTGCGTCATTGGCTGGTGGTTCTGATCTTCTGGGGACTGTCAGTCACCTACGCCCTTCGTGTCAATCTATCTGTGGCAGTCGTGGCCATGACAGATTCGGACTCCGTGAATCCCGACTTTCCGGTAAGTAAACCTCACTCCATGCAAACCATAGGCGGCTAGCCCATCTTCTTAATAGGAATACGACTGGACGAAGAAGACGAGAGCTCTGTTGCTGAGCAGTTTCTTCTGGGGTTATGTGGTCACCCAGGTGCCGGCTGGCCAAGAAATTAGATGGAAAAATAATGTTCCTTTCTGGCCTCACCGTCTGTTCGCTGCTGACTATCCTCACGCCCCTCTGCGCCAAAATTGGAGACTGGCAAGCGGCTTGCGCTCTTCGTGTGGTCTGTGCCAGGGCGTGGTCTTCCCATCCGTCCACACGATCCTGTCCAAATGGATGCTGCCCAAGGAGCGCGCCACGATCGGCACGTGCGCCTATACAGGCAATGCATTTGGCACGATCATTATGCTGGCAATCAGTGGACAGCTGGCTGCCTCATCGGGTGGGTGGCCAAGTATCTTCTACGTCTCGGGTGGATTCGGCTTAATATGGGCGATCGTGTATTTCATTTTTGGCGCCAGCTCTCCGTCGCAGTACAAAAGAATAACGCAGGAGGAGGGGTCGATGATTGAACTCGCGCTGTCCGGGCAAGTAAGCCATACGGAACTGAAGACCTCTGGCTCCGCATCTTCCGCTCGCCCCCGTTTCTGGTCCTAATTGTTTCGCACAGCGTCTTCAACTGGGGCTTCTGGACACTCCTGACACAGATTCCAAGCTACATGAAGAGCGTCCTTGGCAAGGACATCAAGTCAAACGCCCTGCTCTCGTCCCTTCCTTACGTCAGCATGTTCTTCATGTCTTTCGTCTTCTCAACGATGTCGGCCCAATTGAACAACCACAACTGCATCTCCACGGGGACCAGTCGCAAGCTGTTCAACACGATTGGTCTGTGGATCCCCATGATCACCATCATCGGTCTGGGGTATGTGAGGGCCGACCAGTCCACCCTGGCCGTGGTCCTGCTATGCTTCACCGATGGAATGAGCGGCGCCACTTACCTGGGCTTCAACATGAACCACCTGGATCTGTCGCCGAACATTGCCGGCATCCTGATGGGCATCACCAACTGCGTGGCCAATATCATGAGCATAATCGCTCCGCTGGTGGTCGGTGTCATTGTCACCGATGAGGTTAGATACTTAGCTACACCTGTCAGCTCCCTCCTGTTACTGATTCGGTTTTATGTTGTGCTGTTCCTTACAGAAAGATCCCGATCTTTGGCGCATAGTATTCTTCATTGCCGCTGGCTTCTATCTTTGGGCAACGGGCTGTTCGTGATCTTCGGCAAGGCCGAAGTGCAGCCCCGGAACGATGCTCCTGCTCCGGTGGAGCCACACAAATAAAGAGGAAAATTTACTGTCGTTTCTGTGTGACTTGTCTGGCATTCTTGGAAAGGGGGACTTGGCAACTGAATTAAAGAAATGGATTAGAATTTTGAAGACCCCGAGGAACAATTGAGTGGATGGGAATACTTATAAATATATAAGTATGGCGTCACAGCCATATGGAAAAGGATGTTCTTGAGAAGAGCCATAGCGGCCATAGAAGTGGTGTCCATGAGCAACTACATTCCTTAGGCATGTAGTAAGTATAATTGCCATAAGAATGATATCTTATCTGCTTTCGTAGCTCAGGATTCTATACAGTTATAAATGTATCACCGTATATCATGTACCATCATCAGTTAAAATAAATCATTTCATCGAAGTGTTTAAAGAATATGCGAATCGAAAATAAACAAGTGATATTTGTACATGACGTTTACCTGTGCAGCCAGCGCCATCTGGTGGTAATTACATGAAATGCTAGTTGTTTTTAAGATCTCATGTATAGTTACACACATTTTCACACCTCTACGATCATTTTTGGAATTAATGCCGGAAAGGCACTGTTAACCACTGTTTTGTTTTTTAAAGCAAAGACATTTCTGTTAAATTTGTATTTTCAAAATAAAGGTACGATAGGCAAAAATACCGACAGGCGGTCACTGAAATATATCACGAAGATCATGGCCAGAGAATTAGCACATTGTCGACCGGTGGCTTTGTGGAGGATATCGCGTTGTTGGAGGATTATTTGCAGTACTGGGAAAAAGAGTTTCATAGTGCGCGCGTAAAGAGCCTTTTGAGTGATTCTTTTATACAATTTGGTGTCTTTCAGGCCAATACTTTCGAGCAATACTGCACGACCATGTTCCTGGGCCAGTTGCCCGATGGAACATATGCCAGAAACGAGAAATATTATTTGCTCTGTGATATACTGCCGCAGGACTACGAGCTTCGCCACCGACTGCGGGAGGAACGACTGAAAACCGCCCTGGAGCGACACCATTTCGAGGAGTGTCTTTTCTGCAGAACCGTAATCAAGGGCCTTAGGGCCGACTACCTGGATCACTTGTTTGACAAGCACTTTCTGCTGGTGGGAAAGCCCGAGAAGTTGGTCTATGTGGATGAGCTGCTCGACCAGCTGGAAGCAAATTTGAACCAGTTGATTTGCCTGTACTGCGAGAAGGTTTTCAAGGATAGAACAACGCTGAAGGAACATATGCGCAAGAAAGGGCACAAGCGCATCAATCCCAATCGCCGCGAGTACGACAAGTACTTCCTAATCAACTACAATCGGGTCCCGGCGCCGGCACCTCGAAAGCAGCAGCACCAGAAACGACGACAGCCCACCGGGTCAGTATCCGCAGACATGGAAAACATGGACTTTGACAAGCACTTTGCTCGTCCAGACTCGGAGGGTGAGCATGATTCGGACTGGTCTGACTGGGCCGGGGATGGCGAGCCACATTCGCTCAAGTGTCTCTACTGCCCGCATCTCGGCGACCATTTCGCTGGCCTCAAACAGCACATGATAGATGCCCATAGCTTGGATTTCGATGTCGCCACCAGCGCACTGAACTTCTATCAGCGCGTCAAGGTGGTCAAGTATATACTGTGCATGCGTCGCTCTGTTAGCTGTGACATCCAGTTTGATGATATCGACTTGCTAACCGAACACATGGCCCAGGAGTCTCATTGCGGCATCGGTGAGCGATCCAGCTGGGATAAGCCAGAGTTCTTTTTCCCGTACATGGAAAATGATGGCTTGTTGTTGTAGCGCTTGTAGCAGGAAATGCTGAGTTTTTTTTGTGGCGCCATCTAGTGCTCAGAGTGGCAGGCGAACGACAGGTCAAGGGAAAACCAAAAAGACGGTAACAGGTCAAAACGTCAGGCTATCTGTGTTGAAAATGCATCCAGGGACCTGTTAGAGGATTTGCCGCCAGAACGTTGGCGTCCCTATCGGCTATTCCCTCGTGAGTCGGTTGCGTATCGGTCCGACGAAAAGGAAAAACCAAGAATTTAGTGAAGAGAAAAACTCTAGGGAATCTAAATATCTAAATCCAAGATTCGACTGCGAGATTCTTGGTTGAAGGCGAGTGGGCTATTCAGTCGTCAGAAGCCGTATATCGCTGAGTCCGATTGGTGTAAGTGCTGCGGGAAGAGAATAGAAGGGCTAAAGGAGAACAAAGAGTTGTCCCATTTGTAGTCTTGGCGCCTAGTAAATCGAGTTAATCAGTGCGGATTCGATCGTCCAAGGAAGCCAGCCAGCAAACAACAGCAGCCGCAAGCCTAACAAAGTGGCGTTTAAACCTTTGGGATTGTCTGGAAAGCGCTCAGCCATCGGAGAAGCGAGCGG
Organism: Drosophila miranda; assembly: GCF_003369915.1. Classification (NCBI taxonomy): domain Eukaryota; kingdom Metazoa; phylum Arthropoda; class Insecta; order Diptera; family Drosophilidae; genus Drosophila; species Drosophila miranda. The sequence continues at coordinate 30,372,920 of NW_022881603.1, forward strand.
GGAAGCAGAGGGAGAAGACATTTGGGAAGCGCTCGGTCCCCCCAAGCGGCTAGCTTCCCGAGGCGTTGGCGTCGGCACTTTAGTAGTCGAGCGCGACGCGGCAGATAAGGAGGGCCCGTCCCTTGGTCGCGAGCAGATCGGCGGAGAGAAAGTGTCGATCTAGCACCGTCGGAGATTGGCCGTTTGGCCTTTTCTTTGCTTTCGCGTACCTTTCACCTGCAGAAGCAGGGGAAAGAATTTGTGCTGTTCCCTTTCGCCCAGGAGGTGGGAAGGAAACATAGATAACAGTCGGGAGAAAGAGAATAGAAAAAAAGAGGAAGCAACGGATTGACGGAGTAATTGTATTCGCGTTTGTAAATGTGTAATTAATTATGATTTCTGTGCGGAGTTAATTAGGAGAGAATTAGATTTGATTCCGGTAGTGGCTTCTCGAGACTCTCGCCGATCTGCAAATATGATTTCCCCCAACCTTGTGCCCATTTAAGTGTTCTTCCACTACAGCAGCTTTAGGTATTCATCGAGGAAAGCGCTTTCGCCGATGGAGCCGTAAACTGGAGAAAAGGTATGAGTGGACTTAAATTCTGTTATTAATAAATTACAACTTGAAACAAGGGAATTAGTGCCGGTCGGTGAGTGAGAGGGAGAAGTGCCCACTCGAGTTGGTTTCGTAACATTACGGAGTCAGCAAGCAAGTTAGTTTGTCCATTTCGGACTTGTTTAGTATATCATTTGTATGACACATAGCCAAGTATTTGTAGGAATTTTATACATATATTTCATTTAGCTATTCTTTTAATGTGGGTGATTATATTATGGTATTTGCGGGTAATGTTATTGTTTTAGCCAGTAAGTGAATAAACTTTATAATGTACTAATCTACCGCTTTGCTTTCGCTGGCAAATTCCCCATGTAGGACGCCCCGGACAAAGGGGCCATTCCGTCATTAAATCGAACGGTTTGGAATGGCCATGGTAGGGTGGGCGACACGACCTCGACAACACCAGAGGCGGAGTTGAGATACCTTTCCAGCACACATCCACAATTCTATTCAGGGATAAACAGTGTCTCCCGGTTAAGCATTTTCGTCGTGACACGCTACTTCATTCGCGGTATAATGCGTATAGGCCACCAGCAGGAGGGGGGGCAAGAACATCACTCCAATAGCCAACGAGCAGAGGCCGGAAACCCTAAGCTTGTGCTTCCTTTCGCTGAATAACAGCTAGCCTGGCAGGATTTATATACACAGACGTGCGTAGGTGACACGTTACATTTATGAATCATAGATATATTAGTATTATAACTAACGAGGGGGAGTGAGTTGCTGCGGACACCGCAACTCTACGGTTATACCCGATACTTAGTCAGTATGGCTCTCCTCCGGCAGACGCCGCTAATATTAAACGACACGAAAGAGTGCGTGCGAGAGAGACAGAAAATCAGTCTGAGCGTGACGTCGGGCGCTGCGTAGCCACTGCAAATTGATTTGTTCCTATTGGCTATAAAAATTATCTGATCTAAACCAGATTCAGCAATCTGATAGATATGGTCATTATCTATGATTCTGCGTTTTTAGTTTTCTTGAATGTGCAATATTGTGGATGCATTAGATTTTCGTCCTTGTGTCCTTTGTGTGGGCGGAAGCGGCAAGATACACGTTTTATAGTAAGATCTAACAGGAGTGCGGATACCAAATTTGGTTACTCTAGCCTTAATAGTCTCTCAGATTTTTGAATATCCCCAGATTTTCGTCCTTTGCGGGGGCGGAAGGGGTGTGGCGAAATTTTGAAACAAACTCGTCTCGGTCCGATATATTAGGAGTGTGGATACCAAATTTGGTTGCTCTAGCTTTTGTAGTCTCTGAGATCTAGGCGGTAATGTTTTACTCTAAGCAAAGCCGCCTATGCTACGTGTGTGTTAGAGAGAGACAGGGCGAGAAAAAATGAAATTGTTTTCTTGATTCTGCCTATAATAATTATACGATCTGGTTGAGATTTTACACTCTAGATTCTCTACGATTCTGCGTTTTTGGTTTTACTGTATCGTTAAAAATGTGGATGCCACAGATTTTCGTTCTTTGTGGGGGCGGAAGTGGGCGGGGCGAAGTTTTCAGATATTTTTGTAGCAGTGACATATCACAGAAGTCTGGATCCAAAACATCGTTGCTCTAGCTCTTATAGTCTTTGAGCACTAGGCGCTGAAGGGGACGGACAGACGGACGGACGGACGGACAGACGGACAGACAGACAGGGCTCAATCGACTCGGCTATTGATGCTGATCAAGAATATGTATACTTAATGGGGGCGGAAACGATTCCTTCTGGACGTTACACACATCCACTTTTACCACAAATCTAATATACCCCAATACTCATTTTGAGTATCGGGTATAAAAATTGGCGCCCAACGTGGTGCCACACCAGGTGTGACACCATCAACACTGTGACATCCTTTTTTTTGTTTTAAAAACTTCCCGATTCAGCATAGACGGCATTGACCAAAATTGTTTCTCTGGAAGTGGTCATTGCTCAAGAATATCTTCTTTTCTCAATACCAAGTAGAGGGCTCGTCAGACGATTCGGAAATTGGAAGCAGAAGTTTTGACTTTTCATCCGGCCACGTCTGAGGAGCGTTTCGAAAAGTGCATCGATCTTAATAATACCCTACTTTTTCTGAGGCAGGAGTCTTAAACATGGTCTTTCGGGCGCATAGGTTTGCAGAGGGAATCTCGTTTACTTACGGAACCCTGCCCACGGCTGAAGGACTGTGCGGAAGGCTTAGCCATTGCTGCTGATGAGCTTTAGCGCGTTGGACATACTCGGATTAATCTTGATTATAGAATTCCGTTGGCCACGAGTGAAATCAGAAGCAGCATGCTCATTTCAAGTGTAGAGTGCCGAGCCGAGATGTTTGGACGACAGCGGCGCGAATCAAAGCAGCAGCTGGCCACGGCTCGCGCATGCAGTTGTTGTTGGTTTTGATTAGACAGCGACAAGTGCAAGGCGTCTGCGCGCGTACACATTCTTTTCATTTTCTTTTGTGCTTAGGAATTGGGGTCTCAATTAGCATAGGGTCCGTTTCGCATGGGGATAAGCTATGCGTAAGGCAAAAATTTTTATGACTTTATTTTATCGTATCATTTTCTTTGCGTTCTATTCTTGTGGTTTACATTCCATGTGTGTTATTTGGTAGGGCTGTTGATTTGCTAGCTCTCTCGCTGTACAAGGGAAGCGAGACTTGAGAACAGCTGTGGCGTTTGCTGGGCCATTGACCCTAAGTTGGCAACGTAGGAAGCTATGAATTATAACACGAGGAATCAGTTCTCTTTGCAATTTGAGTTCACGTACAATTACTTATTATTTTTGAATTTTAAGGTCATCTTAGGTTTGCTAGCATAAGTTATCTGACTTTTAACTAGAATACTTAATTTAGTTTTACTATTAACACATTTTTAACTTTGGTTTTGTCTGCGTTTGATAAGTAAGTGTTTAGGTTTTGTCGTGTAGTTTTTGTGGGATATATTTTTGTCAGGACAGTTAGGAATTAAGTTTGATTTATTTTTTTTACTATGGAGAACCCCGATAACGAGCCTGAACCGGCTCCGGCGCCAAAATGCCAGTTGTGTGGGAAAACTTTGGCTTCGGCTCCTACATTGAAAACAAATAACATCCGTCTGTAAGTTACATTGAAAGCCTTTAATAATGAAAGAGGTAAACTCTAACAAGTTCGTGGTGGTTGATCGCCGCCTTATAAATCCATGCTGAGTTGGAGATATAAGTGACTTGCAGAGATGTTGCAAGTGCGGAGTTAAAACCTTCTCAAACATTTTAGGAATAATATATAATATATCTATAATTTTTTGCATCAGACTTGCTAACTTTTTTATGAAGAAGCAAGAAGAATCAATGGACAGGTTGAATAGTTTAAGCAAAGGTCCACACAGAGCCTCGGCGCAGTACCTGAGTACACAACCTGGAACCCCGTCTGGACCCGGTGAAAACACCGGTTTAACTAGTCGAAGTTCATGAAGTAGGGAACATTCATTTAACAAGAGACTGAAAATGCCGTTCGACCTCGGTAAACCGTATGGGTACGGATGACCAGAGTAGCTTTCCTCAGAATACGTGGTTTGGAAGAATTGGGCAAAAAGATCGGCAATTGCCTGATCATTATTTGCCTACGTATTACAAAATGATAGCGAGGATGGGTGTGCGGACGTTCTACGCTTACTGTTTACGAAGCTGTAAAACTGTTTAGGGTCCTGAGAAAAACGTATCCTGCATCGAGATAGGTAGTTCTTATAGTATTGAGCATTAAGAACTGAAAAGTTTGACCGAGCTAATACATAGCGAGAGTGAGAAGTAGGAGAACCCACTTCTTGAAATTTTTTATAATGTCTTGATTTTAAGTTTTTTAGACTGGATAACTCTTGGTAAACCAAGGGGGTTTTCCAGATCTAGTCGGACAAGAAAGCGGACACAAGAATCGAAAAATGTGCCAAGAGCATTGTAAAAAATGTTTGTGCCTTTTATGATATCAGTGCACAAGTACAAAGCGGACCAATCAAAATCCCTAATGAGGTTATTAAGCTTCGCAAACTCGGCTTTACGAAAGCAGCGGACACGTTCGGGCAGCCTACTCGACCGATCCAATACAGTTGGTCCTATATCTAGCGACACCTCGAAAGTAGGGTGGTAGGCGTCTTTAGGTATAGTGAGCGGAAGGGCTCGGGTTAACAACACTATGGTCGGATCCGATACAAAGCACAGATCAAGCATTCGACCAAGGAATTTTTCACATGGTTGACTTGAGACAGGGATAGGTCAAGCAAGCCGTCAACAAAGTCATGTCGTGACATGGGCACTAGGATACTAGACTCGATTACCGAAGACCAAACAGTTCCTGGCAAGTTGAAGTCACCAAGAACTATCATACGATCTTTATCAGAGAGCGAGGAAGAAACAGCGGTTAAAGCGGACAAGTGCTGCTCATAAATTGAAATATCCGAAGAAGGTGGGATATACGAGCAAGTAATGAATATAGCGAAAGCGGGAAGAATCAGTTTTACACACAGGAATTCCAGTTCCTGTTGAACTTGGACTGTGAAGTGTTCCGACGTGAAGTAAGAGTCCACTGCAATTAGAACCCCCCCTGCACGTCGAGACGACCGGTCCTTTCTAAAAGTTGTGTACCGACCTGCCAAAACCTCGGAACTAAGAATGTCCGGCTTTAACCAGGTTTCAGTAAACACAATAACGTGGGAAGCAAATGCAACACTATCCCGGAAAAGAATGCTGAGCTTACTACGCAAGCCTCTTACATTCTGATAGGTTACTAAAAGAGAAGTTAGTTTTTTGGAAAGGTGGAAGCAAGACGGGAAGTTGAGGAAGAGGAAGTTGAGGTTGAGGGTGGCACACTGGAAAGATTTGGAAGGGATATGGGGGCCTATTCTTCTTCTTAGCCTTAAACTCCTTCACCACCAAATGCTCCGGCCAAAATTTGGCGGAGCAAATGGTGTCAAATTGAGTTGGGGAGATGCTTATCTTAAACGAGGCTATCTCCCTGCATAAGAGAAGTTAAATTTCTCCACCTTTAAACCCACGGCTTTTATTTTGCTTTGAATAAAAGCAATTACATCATTAGATGTGAGGTCAGGGGCCAGCCGGGAAACAAAAACTTGTCGTTTTGGTGGGACTCCCACCAGTGGTTTAGTCACCACAGGCCTAGTACCTGTGGTGGCAATATCCGGAGGTCCGGAACGTCTATTTACTGGTGGGATCGGGACAGACGGGACAACTAGCGAACTTGCGGACACCACGAACACGGACGCTGCAGACGTACTTGGCTGCACATTCTCCGAGGCGATGAATTCGGCGACCGAATCTGCATCGCCAGCAGCTGTCGTTGCCCTTGGAGTGGCAAACGAGATCAACTGCTGCACACTTGGAGTGGTCGGAGTCAGTTTTTCGGCGGCGCACGGCTGAGTGACGGTTGGCAATTGCAGATCCCGCGGAGTGGCCTTTTTGCGCCTCGGAGACTCATTCAGCAGTTTTAAACCGCTAAACTGAGCCTCCATCGCTAGGAGCCGATCGTATTGGTTTTTAAAACCAACGGTCAGCTCCTTAAAGCCACTCCGCGTCTGCCTCATGAAATCCACCATGTCTTTCTCCACCGCACAGCATGCCTCGCAACTGTAATGCAAGCCATTACGTTTGGCTATAGCTTCACTCACGAGGCCAGAAAATCCAGCGCATTTTGCGTGCACTACGCTGTCGCACAGCCAGCAGGGGACATTCGGCTGATCGTGGGTGATCTGCTTCTTACAGCTTTTTTTGGCACAGACCACAGCGTATTCCATTTTATTATTTATTTATTTACTATTATTTGCAAAACAAATTGGTATCAGACCAATGTGCCGCTCAAAGCGGAATTGGTAAAAAAAGAGAGCAGAGTGGAGAGCGGTTATAGCGAGAGCTACTAAGCAGAGAGCGCTATTGCTCAGAAAGTTTAAAGAGCGAGAGAGAAAGAACAGTTATTGAAGTTGAGGTGATAGCGAGAGAGTGATAAAACAACAAAAGCTACCAGACCAGAGCGGACTGCAATGCAATGTAATGCGTACTCACTCACTGCAACAAACACAAACACAAGCACAAGCACAAGCCGACGCCGAAAAATAAAAAGTTAAATAATGTTTTAACACAAATCAAAAGGCATGCACTCGCGTAAATGAATAGGTTTCCAGATTGTTGTCTGGTTAGAAAGTATAATTAGAATTTAGTTAGGAAAACACCGGCTGTTTATTCAAAACAAAAGGAAAAAATGCGGAGCGCAAAACAAAAACACGTCTGATCACTACGAAAGATAATCGGAAGATTCCAAGAGACTGGCAATAGCATTCCTCAAGGGAATAGACGTGGGGAAGCGGATAATCCGGTCCAACAAAATAGGGAGGAAACATTCCGACAGGGACTGAATAGTCAGTATTCAGCACAGTTTCCGAGCTACGACCGTCCAAGCAGTGCTGTCTCAGATCTGAGTCAGCGACCGGACAAAGTCGCCCATATCCTCAATAGTTGGAAATTACGTTTTAATGGGACCCAAGAAGGATTGAGCATTGATAATTTTCTCTATAGGGTAGAGGCTTCGACGCATCAGACTCTCGAGGGAAATTTTCCAGCTCTGTGCAGTAACGCCAGTCTGCTTTTTGACGGAAAGGCCAGAGATTTTTATTGGCGTTACCACAAGACTTCCGGATCGATGAGATGGGACCGGTTATGCCAAGCCCTAAGAAAGCAGTTTAGGGATTCTCGAACCGATGTGGATATCAGAGAGGCGATAAGGGACAGGAAGCAAAAAGAAAAGAAAATTTCGATTCCTCCACGACGCCCTGATACAGCTGATGGATGATTTGGAAACTCCCATGTCAGAGAAAGCGATTGTGGAAACTTTACGGCGCAATTTGCGACCTGAAATTAGACATGAGCTCCTGAATGTCCAAATCGACTCCGTAGAACGTTTGAGAGAAGTCTGTCGTAGAAGGGAGGGTTTTCTCGACGACGTTAGGCGGAGTCATGGGTACCAGAAATTGATTCCTTTCCGGAAACAGGTTGCGGAATTGGTAGAGGAAGCCCAATTAGAGGAGGCCTCCGAATTCTCGGATGTAGAAGAAGAGGACGAGGTGGCAGCCATGGCACTTATTTGCTGGAACTGTCGAAAGGAGGGGCATCGCTACCACGATTGCGATAGCACCTAATAAATATAAGCCGTCGTGTAGCAAATGCCAAAAAAACGGCAAAGTGAACACCCAGCCTCGCCAGCCGGTCAGTGTTCAGCGCAAGCAGTCGAGTGCAGAGGCGAAATCCCAGTAGGGATACTTAAAACTACCGCCCAGCTTCCGTCTGAGAAATCAGAATCCGACATACACAAGCTTTAGTCTGGCCACAACTAGTCCATGCAGATCCCATTCGCTTTTCACCAACGACCAAACCAGTAATAAGTCCCTCACAAGGAGTGCAAGAAGGATGAGAGCGTTCCGGCAGGCGGCGAAAGCGATAAATTGCATTCGTTACAAGCAGAAGGACAAGCGTCCATATGCGGAAGTTCGCCTGTTGGATCAAACGGTCTATTGGACACCGGAGCAGCTATGAGTGTTATAGGCGGAAAGTTAGCAGAACGCGTAATCCAAAGCCGAATTCCTTTTAAGAGAGAAGTTGTAAATGCTTCCACTGCGGATGGACGGAGGCAAGAGGTAGTGGGACGACTGCGGACACCAGTGCAGTATTATTCCATCGCTCAGCCAGGACTTGTATTTAGGGATCGATTTTTGGTCAAGTTTCGATTTATTACCACCCAGCAAGTCGCTGGCAGAGATAGTTCATGAAGCGCAGAACCTCAGCCGAGGGAAATGGACCAGTTGCAAGCGACCATCAATTTATTTCCTTCGTTTTCCGTTTCCGGTCTAGGAAAGACGGCTCTGCTTTCGCATTCAATTGATGTAGGTGATGCAAAAGCCGTGAAGCGCTCAGCCAGGACTTGTATTTAGGGATCGATTTTTGGTCAAGTTTCGATTTATTACCACCAGCATGTCGCTGGCAGAGATAGTTCATGAAGCGCAGAACCTCAGCCGAGGGGAAATGGACCAGTTGCAAAGCGACCATCAATTTATTTCCTTCGTTTTCCGTTTCCGGTCTAGGAAAGACGGCTCTGCTTTCGCATTCAATTGATGTAGGTGATGCAAAAGCCGTGAAGCAGAGACACTTCCCTGTATCTCCTGCGGTAGAAAAATTGTTATATGCGGAGATAGATCGATGCTCAGCTTAGGGGTGATAGAGGAATCCGATAGTGCGTGGTCATCACCGGTAGTATTGGTGCAGAAGCCAGGAAAGGTGAGGCTATGTTTAGATAGTAGGAAAGTTAACGCGGTGACCAAAAAAGACGCGTATCCGTTACCACAAATTGATGGGATTCTAGGACGTCTTCCTAAGGCGTTGTTTATTTCGAGCCTGGATCTTAAGGATGCCTATTGGCAAGTTCCCTTAGAGCCGAGCTCACGCGATAAACAGCGTTCACGGTTCCGGGGAAACTCTCTACCAGTATAAGGTAATGAATGCCTTTTGGTCTCACTAATGCTTCGCAGACCATGACAAGGCTGATGGACAAGGTAATTCCGGCCAGTTTAAGAAATGAAGTTTTTGTGTACCTGGACGACCTTTTGATTGTGTCGGACAGTTTTGAGTCACATCGAGGGTGTTGAGTGAAGTGGCAAGTTACATAAAAGCGGCAGGGTTAACGCTGAATGTGGAGAAAAGCAAGTTTTGCATGAAGTCAATGCGGTATTTGGGGCATATAGTAGGCGAAGGGGTGATTCGTACAGATCCGGATAAGATTTCGGCCATGTCCGATTTTCCTTTGCCAAAATCCCTAAAGTCTCTGCGTCGCTTCCTAGGTAGGGTAGGCTGGTACAGGAAGTTTATAAGCAACTTCGCATCGGTAGCCGCGCCTCTCACGGACTTGCTCAAACCAGACAGAAATTTTTCAATGACTCCAGAGGGTCAGGAGGCTTTTGAAAAGTTGAAGGAGATGCTTTGCTCAGCGCCAGTTTTGCGTAGTCCTGATTTTAGCAAACCATTCTATGTTCACTGCGACGCTAGCAAGACAGGCGTTGGGGAGTGCTGGTGCAGAAGACGCCGGAGGGGGACGAATATCCGATTGCGTTTGTATCGAAAAAACTCAACAAAGCCCAAAAGAATTATTCGGTCACCGAACAAGAATGTCTGGCGCAATAGTTTTGCATAAATAGGTTCAGAGCTTACATCGAGGGGCATGAATTTACTGTAATCACTGATCACGCTCTTTGAAGTGGCTCATGTCACAAACTGACTTACACTCACGTCTAGCCCGTGGCATTAAAGCTGCAGAGTTTCTCGTTTAAAATCGAGCATCGTAGCGGCAAGCTTAATGTGGTTTCCGGATGCTCTTTCTCGCGTAAATGAGGAGGAAGTGGCGACTCTAGACGCGAGCAATGGGTTGTTGGTGGATTTGGAATCGCCAGAATTCAAGGCAGAAGATTACGTGGAGATCGTAAGAAAGGGTTAGGGCCAATATTGATAAGTTGCCAGATCTCAAAATTGTAGATAACTTGTTGTATCGTAGGTCAGATACGCAACAGGAGAGGTGCTACATGATGTGTTCATTTGGAAACTCTGGATTCCTCAAGGGTTAGTGGTTGTCGTTTTGCGTAACGCGCACGACAATCCACTGGCTTCCCATGGAGGCATTCACAAAACCCTAGAAAGGATACGGCGGTATTATTACTGGCCTGGTTTGGTTGCCGATGTGAAGAAGCATATCCAGGCTTGTGATGTCTGCAAGACTACCAAGGCCCCAATACAATCCAGAGGCCGAAGATTGGAATTGCGCCCGAGTCACAACGTTTCTTCCAGAAATTATATGTAGATTTCCTGGGGCCATATCCCGTTAAAAAAGTGAACATATAGGCATCTTTATCGTCCTCGATCACTATTCTAAATGTGTGTTTCTTAAGGCAGTGAAGAAGTTGACCGCGGACGTGGTAGTCAAATACATGCAGCAAGATCTTTTTCATGCTTCGGGGTTCCGGAGACAATAGTAATCCGACAATGGCACACAATTTAAGTCTGAGGCATTCCAAAAGCTACTCCGGGAATATAAAGTTTCGCACACTCTCACGGCCCTGTACGCACCCCAAGCTAATGCTTCCGAACGTGTAAATCGCTCGGTGATTGCAGCAATCCGATCTTATGTGCGCGAGGATCAGAAGGACTGGGACGAGCACCTCAGCAGCATTTGCTGCGCATTGCGTTCGGCGGTGCATGCAAGTCTGAATGCAACTCCTTATTATATGGTGTTCGGACAGCATTTCATCACGTCGGGGCAACATACAAGCTTCTGAGAGCATTGCGGGTGATGGACGACAGTCAGCAGTTTTCTCGCGGAGGATTCATTAGACTTGGTTCGAAGCAAGGCTCTAGAAGTCATGAAAAAACAGAACGATAAGAATGAACGGCAGTATAACTTACGGTCGAGAGACTTATCCTACAATGTCGGCCAGGAGGTGTTCCGAAGAAATTTCAGGCAGAGCAATTTTCAGTCAGGGTACAGCGCGAAGTTGGGTCCGGCCTTTCTGAAGGCAGGGTCAAAAAGAAGATAGGGGCAGGCCTACTATGAGTTAGAGGATTTGCAGGGTCGTTACGTAGGACGGTTTCACGCGAAAGATCTTCGTCAGCAAACCAACTGCTTCAAGCTGTCCTGTTATCATTCTTGGGAGTGTGACCCCCAATCCTGATCTTTCGGGGGGGCTTTTGTAACGCTTGTAGCAGGAAATGCTGAGTTTTTTTTGTGGCGCCATCTAGTGCTCAGAGTGGCAGGCGAACGACAGGTCAAGGGAAAACCAAAAAGACGGTAACAGGTCAAAACGTCAGGCTATCTGTGTTGAAAATGCATCCAGGGACCTGTTAGAGGATTTGCCGCCAGAACTATTGCTCCAGAAAGTTTAAAGAGCGAGAGAGAAAGAACAGTTATTGAAGTTGAGGTGATAGCGAGAGAGTGATAAAACAACAAAAGCTACCAGACGAGAGCGGACTGCAATGCAATGTAATGCACAAGCACAAGCCGACGCCGAAAAATAAAAAGTTAAATAATGCACTCGGGTAATTGAATAGGTTTAACAGATTGTTGTCTGGTTAGAAAGTATAATTAGAAATTAGTTGGGAAAACACCGGCTGTTTATTCAAAACAAAAGGAAACGAGGTGGAACTCTACATTTATACCCGATACTAAGTCAGTATGGCTCTCCTCCGGCAGACGCCGCTAATCTTAACGACACGAACAAAGAGTGCGTGCGAGAGAGACAGAAAATCAGTCTGAGCGTGAACGTCGGGCGCTGCGTAGCCACAGAAAATTGATTTCATGCTTTTGGCTACAAAAATGATCCGATGTGATCCAGATTCAGCAATATGATAGATATGGTCATTATCTATGATTCTGCGTTTTTAGTTTTCTCGAATGTGCAATATTGTGGATGCAACAGATTTTCGTTCTTTGTGGGGGCGGAAGGGGGTGGGGCGAAATTCTGAGATATACGTTTTATAGTGAGATCTAACAGAAGTGCGGATACCAAATTTGGTTACTCTAGCCTTTAATAGTCTCTGAGATTTGTGGATGCCCCAGATTTCGTCCTTTGCGGGGGCGGAAGGGGGTGTGGCGAAATTTGGACACGAAACGGTCAAGGTCCGATAATCACAGGAGTGTGGATACCAAATTTGGTTGCTCTGGCTCTTATAGGTTCTGAGATCCTTGAACTCATATTTTGCAATTGGCAAAACCGACCATGAAACCTGTGTGTTAGAGAGAGACAGAGCGAGAAAGAATGAAATTGTTTTCTTGATTCTGGCTATAATAATTATACGATCTGGTTGAGATTTTACACTCTAGAACATATAGTCATCATCTACGATTCTGCGTTTTTGGTTTTATCGTATCTTTAAAAATGTAGATGCCACAGATTTTCGTCCTTTGTGGGGGCGGAAGTGGGCGGGGCGAAGTTTTGAAATATACTTGTAGCAGTGACATATCACAGAAGTCTGGATCCAAAACATCGTTGCTCTAGATCTTATAGTCTTTGAGCACTAGGCGCTGAAGGGGACGGACAGACGGACAGACAGACAGACAGACAGGGCTCAATCGACTCGGCTATTGATGCTGATTAAGAATATATATACTTTATGGGGTCGGAAACGATTCCTTCTGGACGTTACACACATCCACTTTTACCACAAATCTAATATACCCCAATACTCATTTTGAGTATCGGGTATAAAAATGCGGAGCGCAAAACAAAAACACGTCTGATCACTACGAAAGATAATCGGACGATTCCAAGAGACTGGCAATAGCATTCCTCAAGGGAATAGACGTGGGGAAGCGGATAATCCGGTCCAACAAAATAGGGACAGAGAAGTGGAGGAAACATTCCGACAGGGACTGAATAGTCAGTATTCAGCACAGTTTCCGAGCTACGACCGTCCAAGCAGTGCAGTCTCAGATCTGAGTCAGCGACCGGACAAAGTCGCCCATATCCTCAATAGTTGGAAATTACGTTTTAATGGGACCCAAGAAGGATTGAGCATTGATAATTTTCTCTATAGGGTAGAGGCTTTGACGCATCAGACTCTCGAGGGAAATTTTCCAGTTCTGTGCAGTAACGCCAGTCTGCTTTTTGACGGAAAGGCCAGAGATTTTTATTGGCGTTACCACAAGACTTCCGGATCGATGCGATGGGACCGGTTATGCCAAGCCCTAAGAAAGCAGTTTAGGGATTCTCGAAACGATGTGGATATCAGAGAGGCGATAAGGGACAGGAAGCAAAAAGAAAAAGAAAATTTCGATTCCTTCCACGACGCCCTGATACAGCTGATGGATGATTTGGAAACTTCCATGTCAGAGAAAGCGATTGTGGAAACTTTACGGCGCAATTTGCGACCTGAAATTAGACATGAGCTCCTGAATGTCCAAATCGACTACGTAGAACGTTTGAGAGAAGTCTGTCGTAGAAGGGAGGGTTTTCTCGACGACGTTAGGCGGAGTCATGGGTACCAGAAATTGATTCCTTTCCGGAAACAGGTTGC